>NC_089825.1:107399920-107717315 GCF_035046505.1 Tiliqua scincoides | reverse complement strand
ATCTAATTTGTATATAACACCATCACTTCCCAAAACATATGACAAGGTTGCCCGAGCTGGGTGTGGACAGGAGAGAAGAAGATCTCTAACTAATATGTAACCGCCTACATTTGCAGAGGAAACAGTGGGGGGAAATTGATATATCACCTGGAGTCACTTAACACTGGGGAGAGGAAAAAACATGAAGTCTGGTGGCCACCACTAGTTTGCTTTTGCATAAGTTTGCAACTAGAATGTGATGTTTCAGTCCCATGAAGGCAATTTTTTGTCTGGCTATCACATGAACTAGGCTGGATATGAAACTGGCCTGAACGGTTCAGAGAATGGTAGAAGGCAAAATAGTATTTGGGAAAGAAAATGATGGGTGGGTGGCTGGGCTGACAGGCAGCTGAGAACGTAGGTAAAAATGGGGAAACATTTACTTACTTTTTGCCAATGCTTTCATTCAATAGCAGGTTACATTCCAATTCCAGAAGCTTTTAGGTCATGGTGTGTCATCAGTGCTCTGTTCCTTGAAACATTTACTTCCATTGAAACTTGGCACTATAAAGGTGGATCATCCATCATCACTGGAAATAAAAGGCTTTCTGCAGAACTTTGTGAAAGAGGTTCTCCCAATGTCTCCTTTGACTTCTTTGAGACCTGCTCCCAAGAGTCCAGCATAGCAGCTGATGAAACACACACACACACACACACACACACACACACACACACACACACACACACACACACACAGCGCTTTTGGGGCTTTTTACCTTGAACTTATTTTTTGTCCCTTTTTAAAACAAACCTAGCAAGATTCTTGGCACCAGGATGCTACACTTGAAGACATGAAAAACTCATTGCCCTGATAGCTAGATCTGTGTCTGCTGTGTGCTCAGATTTTTTACTTCTGCAACAGATGTAACAGAGGGCGCAATCCTAACCCCTTAAGTCTGTGCTTTCCAGCACTAACACAAGGGCAATGCAGCTCTGAGGTAAGGGAACAAACATTCCCTTACTTTGAGGAGACCTCCGTGAGTGACGCCCAACTGCAGGATGCAGCACATGTCGCATTGGCACTGCTATACCAGTGCTGGAAAGCACTGACATAAGGGGTTAGGATGGCACCCATAGATGTTTAGGGCCTGTGAAAGAAATTCTTCATGGCATGAGCAAGTTCCCAGCCAGCATCCCTGAGCCAAACAGCCCATGGAGATCTGTTCCGTGCCCCCCCCCCTTGAACTTACCTCAGGATGCACAGCAATCTTTACTTTCTCAATAGCTGTTTCACGCTGTCAGGCCAATCCTAACTAAATCCCTGTGTGGTGATGCAACAGGATTGGTGTGGGCTACGCTGCATCCTGCAGGGGGGATTTTTGGCTGCTGGATGTTTCCTTGGAGTAAGGGGTCATTTGTCCCCTTGCTCCAGGATAAGGGAATTAATTTTAATGGTAATGTTAGTAGTACTGGCCACAAAAGCCTCAATATGTATACAGAACATGACTCTTTCCAGGAAAGATGAGTACAGAAGCAAAATCAGTTGCACACACATAGCTTAACTGTGTGCTATGAAAAAAATCCACATTTTCATCCATCAGTCATTCATCAATCAGTCCTGCCAATCAACAGGAATTCCACTCTAAAAAAAGACAGATATATAGTTGGTGCAAGGAGAGCCAGCAGCCATGTGAACAGAAAATTGAGGTAAAAGATCTAGTATGCACAACTGTTCTCCAATCCACCCATCTCTCCCCCAACACTACCACAAGTTTGTCCTCTGAAACACTCTGTTATGCCCCCATGCCCATACCCACAACCAATGTACCTCCTCCAGGAAAGGCTGGGTGCTCTGGTGACATGTGTGGTGCATCTGCAGTGCTCATTCCATCACTGGAAGACACTCATAGAATTAGGGCGCAATTCTAACCAAATTTCCAGCACTGACTGAGCTGCAATGCAGCCCCAAGGTAAGGTAACAAACATGCCCTTACCTTGAGGAGGCCCCCTTGACTGCCTCCCCACTGCAGGGTGCAGTGCATGCCACATTGGCACAGCTATGTCAATGCTGGAATGTTGGTTTGGGATTGTGCCCTTAGGGCCTGAACATAAGAACAGCCCTGCTGGATCAGGCCAAAGGCGCATCTAGTCCAGCTTCCTGTATCTCACAATGGCCCACCAGATGCTTCAGGGAGCAAACAAGACAACAAGATACCTGTATCCTATTGCCACTCCCTTGAACCTGGAATTCAGAGGACTTCTAAAACCAGGATGGTGCATATTCCCATAATGGTTTGTAACCTGTGATGGACATTTCCACCAGATATCTGTCAAATTCTGTATTAAAGCATCTAGGCCAGGTGCCATCACTATATCCTGTGGTAAGGAGATCCACTAATGACTCACATGCTAGGTAAAGAAACATTTTCTTTTGTCTGTCCTAACTCTCCCAACTCTCAATTTTAGTGGATAGCCCTTGTTTCTGGTGTTTAGTTGATTATTAACGCAAAGACATGCAGTAGCAAAGTTTAAAGTAGAAGACACTATGTAATCAAAGTTCATAAGAGTTTACACTTTCCATCAAGCATCATTTGTTTATCATGAGTTAAATGCGCACACTCAAGATACAAAAGAAACATAAAGGGACACACACACACACACACACACACACACACACACAATGGATGGTCAAACCTTGTAAATTGAGACTTACTGTGTCACAGGAATGTCTTGAACAGACCTAAGCTGACAATGCTGAGTGACCATATCATGTAGGGAGAGAACAGAGCCCCTTTCATGTTTTTGACAACACATAAATATCTTGCTATTCTGAGGTATAAGACACACACCACTTTCTAATTCTCATGTTAAACTTTTACTTGTCCATGAGCAGGACTTTCATTCTTATTGTGCTTCCTCCTTCCTCATCCCACCAACCCCACCTATAGAACATATTTCCTGAACTGCTTGGAGGGAAATGAAAGAAACTGCCTTAGTTTTCTGTTACTCTGTGAAGCATCCTACAGACTGATAATGCAACAAAAATGGTTTAATAACAATTAAAGTGTATGTGTAGTACAAGAGAGAAGTTCAAAAGGAATGTTATCTTCTCTCTCAGGGGCCGAACAGATCTGCAGTGGGAGGATAATCTGAGTTTGTGAAGCAAATTGACATTTTCCTACAACCATAACTCACAATTTCTATAATGTTTCTCACTATTCTGAGGTTACTAGAAGATTTAGAGCTCCCTTGGTGAAGGACACCTGCAGTAAAAATTTAACAGAAGAGAAAATGTGATGTTATATGTGTTATCTATAGGTTCAGAAATGTTCGTGGTTAAAATCTCCTCAAAAACCCTGTGAAAGATTAGAGAACAGAGGATGCTGGTGTTTAAAAGGGTTAATTTGCTTCATTATAGTTTTCTGCCTAAAACCAACCGCAAGAATGTCCATATTTGGACAAGTGACAGAAGCTTCTGAGGGGAGACTATAAAAGACATCATGAGAAGCTTCAAGTGGACTGATAATTCCACACAAATGGCTTAATAAGAATAAAAGTGTGTGTGTAGCACAAGGGAAACATTCAACAGGAATGTTCCCTTAACATACATTCCCCAAATAAATACAGTCAACAACAGGTATGGAATTAAAATGGGCCACTTTACTGAATACAACAAGATTGCGACAGGGCAACAAAAGGGGTAAACAAAATCCATCCCAAGTGCGGGGTTCTACATGGGGGAAACAGCCCTAGCCATCTTCGTCCCCCAATCTCATAGGGCATCCATGCAATTCCAGGCATAACTCAATTGTTATTAAGCCCGCCTTTCAGCGGCACCCAAAGAGGGTAAGTCAGCTGAACTGCTATGCTTTCAGGTCACCCCTGCAAGGCCCCCATGTTCAGACAAGGGGCTAGCCAGCCTGCCTCCTTGAGCCGGTCAGGCATCATGGGAGCGGTTCTGGTTCACCCCGTCCTTGCTGACTTAGATTCAACACCGGAGAAGGTCTTCTGCCTATGCACCATGCACTTCTACCGCCACAAGGGGAGGTCAGCCTAGCGCTTGGCCTTCCTTTCACCCAAAAAGGTACTCAAGCCCTGTTGCAAGTCTGTTAAAAAGAGACCATATCCCATAGGGGAAAGATGCACTCCATCACCACGGTAAAGAGCAGACTGCCCAAAACAAATTCTGGGATGATGGATAGCCACTCCCCCAAGCTCCGTGATGACCCTGCCCAGTAAGCACTGACTCTTTTGCGGGCAACATCTATTCTTCTAGTGCTGTGCGCCCACCTCCAAACCCTCCTAGACAGAATGTCAGACCCCAGGATGGTAATCCCAGAGAACTGACTAACAAGCGTTGTAAAATCCCTGCGGGCCTGGAACCTCAAGCACATAGATGTCCTCTGGCCCAAGTCATTCTTGCCTAAGTGGACAAAGATTACCTGGGGCAGGGGGTTGAGTGCAATAAAATCCAGAAGGCTGGGAAGAACGGACCCCATGGCGTGCTTCGAGGCCCAAAAATAACTATGGAATGTCTGCAGATCAAGACACTGGCCAGGCACCTCCCTCGTGGACCTGTTGAAAGAAATGCACATCGTGAGGCGAACTCACTTAAAAACCACTTAGAATAGCTCGTGGTTTAAAGGTATTACCAATTCCCTCAACCTTGTGAAGAATACACATCGCCCCACCCAAATGGGTCTGGGCAAACAATTGCGTGGCCAGTAACCTGGTCATCACAAACACATCGCCCCATCCAAAACAGGACTGGGGGCAAACACGATTCAGGCCTGAGCCTGATCAACAGGGGTCTGTCTAGACCAAAGACAGCACCTACACATCATGCCAACATGGCACAGCACCTTGGGGTAAATGCAGCTGCAAAATAACTACCCCCCATGCTCACCCAGGGAGTCATGGCCTACACTAACAGGCCTAGCATCAACTAATGTAGTATTTAAATGCACCAGAGTGCCATCTGCTGATGCGCTTGATGTCCTGGGGAGAAAAAACCCATGCGAGCCACTGCTGATGCTGCCCCAATTCAAAACGAATGAAGCCCGGATAGTTCTGGCCTCTAACCGAAGTGAGCCAATGCCCTCTTAAAAAATGACCCGAAATGGATAAATCGTGAAGGGGGAACGATCCAAATGTCGAAATAGCAGGTCCACTAACAAAGGAGCCAACAAGGAATACTGTTCCATGGTGGATACAGGGCAAAGGTACCACATAGGAGCCCGTTTAAGCTGAATCCACTGCCCACACCCCAAAATTCCCCCCACTCTCAAGGAATAGAGGCTGGGCACCCATTAGTTGGGTTGATAATTGCAAGGACACTAGCCTTGTCAAAGGCCATCACATCTGTGCCTATCTGCACCAGGGCTACTGCACCTGGTAAATGAGCAGCAGCACTGCCATGCCTGTTAAGCAGGTTACTAAAGGCGTCACTCCACTCATGAGGAGTAGGGACAGCACACCCGTTAGGTTGGTAACAGAACATAATTCCACACTCTAGAGGAATAGGCAGGGCACCCATTAGGAGGGTTAATAAGCAAAGACACTAATACGACACACTCGTAATTAATAATTGCAAGACCTTCGGAAAGGCCACTATGTCTGTGCCTATTCACAGGGCTACTGCACCTGGGAAATGTGCAGCAGCACTGCCATGCCTGCTAAGCAGGTTACTAAAGGCAACATCCCACTTATGAGGAGTAGGGACAGCCCACTCGTTAGATGGGGTTGGTAACAGAAAATAGCCCAACACTCTCAAGGAATAGAGGCGGGGCACCCATTAGGAGGGTTAATAAGCAAAGACACTAGCCTAGGCCATTACATCTGTGCATATGAGCAGATACCTGATAAATGCGCGGCTGCAGCGCCATGCCTGTTAAGCAGGTTACTAAAGGCCTCACCCCACTTATGAGCAATAGGGACAGCACACCCATTAGGCGGGACTGGTAACAGAACATAGCCCCACACTCTCAAGGAATAGATGCAGGGCACCCATTAGGTGGGTTAACAAGCAAAGAACTAGCCGTGGCGCAGGCCATTATATCTGTGCATATCTGCACAGGGCTACTGCACCTGATAAATGCACGGCTGCACTGCCATGCCTGTTAAGCAGGTTATTAAGGACATCAACCCCACCTTCGAGGAAAAGGGGACAATACTTAGGTGGGACTGGTAGCCGAACATCCCCCCCCCACTCTCAAGGAGTAGAGGCAGGTGGGTTAGTAATTGCAAAGACCCTAGCCTTAACCAAGGCCCTTGCATCCATGCCTATCTGCGCAGGGCTACCACACCTGGTATTAAACATGTAGGAACCTTGCTGGGGGAGATCCCCCCCCCACTAAAGGGGGCTAAAACTTCATGGTGATTCCTGTACATGATATTGGGCAATAAGCCTGTGGTGATCAGCCACCACAGGGGCAGCTTTAATAAATTCTTCTTGCCACATTAATTTGAAAAACCCCTAGTGAAGTCCTGCCATCCTGATGCTCCCTACCAGCAGGAACTGATGTCAGAGACCAGTGACAGTGCGTAAAAGTCCAAGTGCCAATGTGTAGCTATTAGACAAAAACTGACCTGGCATGGACTAGGCAACTATACTGATAGGGAATACCTCGTCCTCAAGTTACACCTGTGCACCGTTTACAGCGCGGTGGTACTTCAAATTTGGGACTGGGACCCAATTAAAGTTAAGGCTATACCAAACACGCAAGCCTCCGTGGTTATAATGGTTATTTGCTCTTCCACCAAACAGTGGTTTGTTTCAATTTTTAATACATATAACCTAGCCACTTGTCAGTTGTATGAACAATCAAAATTGTTGTTGGGACCGATTGTGGGACATGAAGTCATAGTTTGTGGACATAGTTAAAGAGCATTAATGCCCAACCTGCAACTGCTGTTGCAACACAAGGCAGGTAGGAGCTAGTCCACGGGAGCATCTTTCCTCTAACCTGCAAGCATCTTTCCAATCCCAACACCCTTGGTGTAGCCTCTCCACCCTAAGGTTACAAGCAGAAAGAATGTGGAAGCCATTAGGGCACTGCTTAAACAAACTGCCAGTCCCCTTCTCTTCCCTCGAGTAGGGATGATGATGATTTGAGGAGTTAAAGCTCCATTTTTTTTGGTAGGGAAGCAGACTATCACAAATGTGGTGAAGTCAGCGATTTACTCAGGTAGCTGACTCAGGTGAATGAAACTTGAAATGGCCAGGTAGCATCTGGATCCTGCACGGGCCAGGCTCAGAGCCATAAAGGCATGCACTCAAGACCTTTTGTGGGCTTCTGGAGCTAGCAACTAAAGATGCTCCTCCTAAAAGTTAGTGTTGGTATTGCTACTATGAATTCCCAAAGTAAGCCAGGTTGAAACATTTAAGACTATAGCCAGGTGCAAGGAGTAACAAGGCTTGGACCGGATTCCTACCTAGGGGTGACCCGAAAGTCCAATAATTAATAACATGCACCATTGCCTAGTTGCTGCACCTGTTCTCACACTTAACAACTGTCACCCCCATGGGAGGTTCCTGAGGGAGGAAATTATTCCTAAGCGCTCATTAACCCATCTGATCCAAATCTGTAGGGGGAGCAGGAGATGATACCGGCGACATCTGGACAACTAAGGAAGGCTCTCAAATTCCTGAGGCTGTCAATATCACACCCTTTACTGGGAGCAGGCCTCATAGACCAAACGGAGCCTACTTGCGAGAATACCTGCACAGGATTGGGCTCTTAAGTTCATTCTCCCCAGCAGCTGAGGAAATGGGGGATGAAAAGGGGAGGGGAGGCTGGTAAAAAGAGGGGGGGCCGCAACACTCCAGCATGCACTTCTTCCTAGACGTTACCCATTGCGCTAAAGTTCCTTAAAAAGGAACCCACCTCCCCCATACGGTGTTCTAATTATAACCGGAAGGATACAGAGCCCTAAATGGACTGCTGGGCCAGATGCTATGGCTGTGCTCATCCTCAAGGCTTCTACCAGGCAGTGGGTGATGTCACCCCAAGTGTTCTTGTTTTGACAGGTAAGATAAATCAGCCCTTTGAGGGACACAAGAAACTCTGGCAGTCAGGAACTCTTCAAACTCGAGTCTCCATCACTCTGCCCAGCTTTTGGAGTGCTTTCCTTTTGTTGGGCTTCATAGTGGGCCATAAAGGCACGAAAAACTCGCCATCTGAGCCTCCTCATCTAAGGAAAAGGAAAAAGGGGAGGGGGTGGAGGGCCGCACCAGACTTCTGCGACTTTTTACCCATGTGTACACCCCCAAGGTAGTGTATGATACCAGGGGCCCACCACCCCCATGTTCTAGTTTTAACCAGTAGGATACAGCAGCCCCCGAGAGGGGCATGATAGCCTGATGACTGGAACTCTCTGCTGTAACTGACGCTCGGGATCACACTGCTGCCACCTTCTTGTGACTTCTCCCGGGGTCCCCCGGGCAGAGCACCTGTGCACGGCAGGGGAGGGGTGTGAGGCCCCTATCCTGCCCCCAGAGATACCCCCTCTGAAAATGCCCTTAATTCCCCAGAATAAAACAGTGTGGGAGGGCAATCCTAAATTGACAAGGCACTGGGGGGTGAAGTTGGTCCCTCCCAAAGACCGCTTAAAACAACAGTGGGGAGAGGTACAGCAATGGCTGGCAGGTGCCGGGGGGTCTGTAAGCAGCACTCTCCAAAAGCCCCCCTTTGCAGCCCCCCCAATCAGGGAGACCACCTGCCCAATGGGCTTGATTTGGGGGGAGCAGAACCTGAGGCAGAAAATGGTGCCGGGCTCTCATGCCACGTAGCACCACGAGGCCCACTGCCTGAAGCAGCTGAAAAGAGGCTCTGTGGGCTCCTGCCGCTGCTGCAGCAACACAGTGCCCCAAGCCTGCAACCGCAGCTGCGAGAGTCGCCCACCGCCCGCTCTCCCTCCATGGGCTCCCGCTGCTGCTCCTGCAGCATTCAGCGCACCCCGCGCCTGCAGCCTCAGCTGCGAGAGGCACCCAACTCCCACTCTCCCTCCTTGGGGAAGCTCCCAGCCCGCGTGCAGGGCTGGAGGCAGAGATGGGGCTTGGAAGCGCGCCTCGCGCTGCTCAAGCCCCGTCCCAAGGGCAATCTCCCTCTAGTCCAGGCAAAGCGACCAATTGGGTCGCTTGCCAGGAATGGACTGAGCTCACCCCAGTGCATGCGTGCTGGAGGAGCTCTCCCATCCCACACAAGTGACATTCAGCACCAGGTCAGCAAAGAAAGAGCTCTGGGTGGCAGAGAGATTTGCTGGGGTGGGGGGAATAGCAGGGAGGGAGGAAGTGGGACACACTCAAACACACACAAGTCTTGTAAATTGAGTCTTATTCAGTCACAGGAATGGCTTGAACAGATCTCAGTTGCCAATGCTGTGAGTACATATCATGTGGGGAGAGGCCCCAAACCATTCCAAGTTTTAGACAATACATAAATATGTGGTTATTCTAAGGCATAACACATGCACTACATTTAATTCACAAGTTAATCTTTAACATGTCCAACAGCATTCTTGTTGTTGATTCTCCTTCCTCATCCCACCAGCCCCACCTATAGAACATATCACTACTTTTTATTTTTTTTGGGGGGGAGGGGGGATGAAAGAAACAGCCTCAGTTTTATGTGAAACATCATGTGGACTTACAACACTACATAAAAGTGTAATATCAATTAAAGTTTGTGTTTATAAGAACATAAGAACATAAGAACAGCCCCACTGGATCAGGCCATAGGCCCATCTAGTCCAGCTTCCTGTATCTCACAGCGGCCCACCAAATGCCCCAGGGAGCACACCAGATAACAAGAGAACTCATCCTGGTGCTCTCCCCTACATCTGGCATTCTGACTTAACCCATTCCTAAAATCAGGAGGTTGCGCATACACCTTGTGTTTAGTGCAAGGGGGGCATTACCTGCTTTGTCAAGAACCTGGCAGATCTCTGGAGCAGCTGAAGTGGGAGAATAATCTGAGTATGTGTGGCAAACTAGCATTTCCCTATAAACATAACATAATTTCTAGAACATTTCCCACTATGCTAATAAAAAAAGAACAGTCACATTTCAGTGGTCACAGAAGTAACTTCTTAGAAAAGCTTCTTCTGTGCAATAAATTCCACAATGCAGTCTGAATCTCTTTATTTCTCATGTTATAAATGAATGGATTCAGCATAGGAAGGAAGATGCTATATATGACAGCTAAACTAAGATTCAAATCTGATGAACTATTTCTGGGGGGTTTTGTATAGGCAAAAAGTCCAGTGAACATGAGCACAGAGACAACAATGATGTGGGGGAGACAAGTGGAGAGGGCTTTCTGACGTCCTTGTACAGAAGGAATTCTGAGCACAACAGTGAAAATTGACACATAAGTTGTGATAATGAAAATAAAGCATCCAAACCCTGCACTAGAACCAAGCACAAGAAGCCCGACTTCAATTATGTACAGATCAGTGCAATAGAGTTTTAGTAACTTGGGGATTTCACAGAAGAACTGATCAACAACATTGGAGCAAAAGCTGATGGCAAAGGTGCCAGTCGTGTGTATAACACCACAGAGAACACCACTAATCCATGCACAGGATGCCATCTGAATACAGGCCCCTTTGTTCATAATAGCTTCATAGTGTAGTGGATTGCAGATGGCAACATAACGGTCATGCGCCATAATGGTTAAGATAGCCAAATCTGTGGCATCAAAAAACATAAATAAGAAAACTTGAGCAACACAACCAGAATAAGAAATGAGCTGGGTACTCATGAGTGAATTCACCATGGATTTGGGTACAATGGCAGAAATGGTGCCCATGTCCATCAGGGCTAAGTTCATCAGGAAGAAGTACATGGGGGTGTGCAGGTTGCAGTCAAGAACCACTAAAGTAATGATGAGAAGATTTCCAATCATGGTTGTCAAGTACAAAGTGAGGAACGCAAAAGAGTGCAAGATCTGTAGTTCCCGGACCTCTGAGAATTCATGTAGCAGAAAATCAGAAGTGGAGGTGAGATTGAGAATTCTGTCCCCATTCAGATATTTTAGTTTGACTGTGGGAGAAAGAATAAACTTTAAGTCTATTCAAAATGGACATCAAATAAAAGAAGAATACATGCACTTAAACTACTGTAGTTGAGCAGTATAATCCCTTCTACTAGGTCATAATTATTATATGTAGGAGAGAGAATTGTGAAAATCTAAGGTGTCATCAAAATTAGTACTTGTGGAAAAATGAGCTAGTGAGTGATATTCACCGAGACAAGCCTTTTCCATTGGAGGTCTTTTGCTACAGCATTTTGATAAGGCAGTGTTTTGAGCAAAATAAATGAGGCATTCTTTGAACTGCGCCTCAAGGATTGAGAGAGTGATATAACGGAATTTGGAGAAGTGATATCATGGTCTTTGGAGAAGAAACAAGATGAATAGATGGATGGGCAAGATGACACACAATTAAGAAACATGTACTTACTTTTTGCCATTGTTCTGTCAAGAATAGATAACATTCCTATCCCAGAATCTTTTCCGTCATTACATGTGAACATTTTGGTGTTCAATGACTCATTTTACATCCTTTGAAATTGGACATGATGTATGCCGTTCTTTCAGTCATAGACAATGAAGATTGTTTTCATACAAAGCAATAATAATAATAATAACTTTATTTTTACCCCGCCTTTCTCTCCGAAGGGACTTTGCCTTTCTCCCCGAAGGAAGTTTATTACTTTATGATTCCTTTGACTTCTTGGAGACTTGCTCCCAGGAGTCCAGCGCAGTAGGTCAGGGGAAAAAAAGTTGCAGATATTTTTTCTCATGCTGATTTTTTTCTGCTTACTGGGACAAAACTAAGAGAACCATTGCTCCACAAGCAGCATTTCAATATATGAAAATTGCAATGAAACAATTACTTCATGACATGCAGATTGAGACCGAAGTCTCCAAACCATAAGATATGGATATGTTATCATTTGCATCGATAAGGAAGTGCATGCCACACCAAGTGACATGCACAGGACGGTGACTGTTGAAATGTGACTGTTGAAATGACACCACTACTGGCCAAAATTTTTAAATCTTGGTATTTTCAAATAATATTGACATGTTATATATCATTCGATGCATCATTTCATGCAGAATGCAATGAAACAAATTGTGTTGAAATATCTTTATTCTATCCAAAGTCATAGCCAAAACACCAGCGGGGTGAGGGAATGGTACATCACCACGCCCACCACCGGGAGCATTGCCCTACCCATTGTATGGGAGGAGGGCCATTATGGGGGTGACACATTGTTGGAAGCCCTTTTATGACAGCAGAACTCTGTTCTGTTATTCTATCAAAAGTTGTAGCCAAAACAACAGTGGGGTGGGGCAACGGTACATCACCACGCCACCACCCGGGCCATTGCCCTGCCACTGCATGGGAGGAGGTCCATCATGGGGAATTTGTTCTGCTGTTGTAAACCCCTGTACAGGGACACTGAGAGCTCGAACTGGGCCCGGGGCTCCCCCCTTCCTAAATTTTCCTACACTGGTGCGGATGTAGTGTTTGTGTTTGGGGGGAGGGCCAAGATTATGAGCAAGATTGAGCGCTTAATCCTATCTGACTTTTCAGTGCTGAATGCAGCTTCAAGATAAAGGAACAAAGGCCTCTTACCTTGAGGAGGCCTCCATGACTGCCCCCCCACTGCAGAATGCAGCGTACGCCAGTTGCCACGCCTGCATCAGTGCTGGAATGTCAGATAGGATTCAACCCTGAAACTAAATGAAAACATTTATCAGAGTTGGATAACTTAGTTTGAGTAGTGCTATTCTGTTACTTTTCTTCTACCACTGCAAATTTCTCCTCATTTGCTTTTTCTTCTCCTAATAATGGACATCCAAGAACTGACTTTCAGTATCTCCCTCGTGGGTAGGTGATGATTTTGAAACAATGACCAGATGAAATAAACTTGCCTGGCCTTTTTTGACTTTTCATGTTTTTCCTCTTTTTTCATGTTTTTCCTCTTTATTTCCTCTTCTGTACTCCAGACTGGTTAATTAACAGTCCAAACCTTAGTTTCAAGTGCTGGCCTATGCTGGCAATGGGTGTCACAAATGTGCGGTAAGGCACAAAAATGTCACTCAGTACCAGATCAGTAAGGAAAGAGCTCTGGGTGGCAGAGAGGTTTGCTGGGGTGTGGGGAATGGCAGGGAGGGAGGAAGTGGGACACACACTCAAACACACACTAGTCTTGTAAATTGAGATTTATTCAGTCACAGAAATGGCTTGAACAGATCTCAGTTGCCAATGCTGTGAGTACATATCATGTGGGGAGAGGCCCCAAACCATTCCAAGTTTTAGACAATACATAAATATGTGGTTATTCTAAGGCATAACACATGTACTACATTTATTCACAAGTTAGTCTTTAGCATGTCCAACAGTATTCTTGTTGTTGATTGTCCTTCCTCATCCCACCAACCCCACCTATAGAACATATCACAACTTACTTTTTTTTTTTTTTTTTGCAGGGTGGGGGGATGAAATAAACTGCCAGGGCCTAGGAGAGGGGGGTAATTTGTGCCCAGCCCTAGGGTCAAAAGGGGGCCCAGGAGCCAAAGGAGGGGGCCCAGAAATTTCCTTGGCTCTTACATTTCCCATCTCCTCTGACTTGTTGCCTTCATGGGATGCTGGGGACACTACAGCGACTGGTGATAGACCTGGGCTCCAAAGACTTTCCCAGCTGTCTCTCATCTCCCCCACCCTGTTTTGCCCCACCCTGACCCCATTTCTGCTTGCCCACCACCCTCCCCTGCTCTGTTTCACCCCTCTCCCTTTGCAAAGAGACTCAAAGGAAACTGTACTCCCTGATAAAATGACTCTTAAAGGCCCTGGAAACAGCCTCAGTTATGTGAAGGATCCTGTGGACTCACAACACTACATAAAAGTGTCATAACAATTAAAGTTTGTGTTTAGTACAAAGGTGATGTTATCTTCTCAGTCAGGAGCCTGGCAGATCTCCACAGCAGCTAAAGTGGGAGAATAATCTGTATATGTGTGGCAAACATTTTCCAATAACCATAACATATAATTTCTAGAACATTCCCACTATGCTGATTTAAAAAGAACATGAACATTTCAACAGTCACAGAAGTAACTTGTTAGAAAAGTTTCTTCTATGCAGTAAATTCCACAATGCAGTCTGAATCTCTTTATTCTTCATGCTATAAATGAATGGATTCAGCATAGGAGGGAAGATGCTATATATGACAGCTAAACTAAGATCCAAATCTGATGAACTATTCCTGGGAGGTTTTGTATAGGCAAAGATTCCAGTGAACATGAGCACAGAGACAACAGTGAGGTGGGGGAGGCAAGTGGAAAGGGCTTTCTGTCGTCCCTGTGCAGAAGGAATTCTGAACACAGCAGTGAAGATGGAGACATAGGTTGCAATGATGAAGACAAAACATCCAGATCCTGCACTACAACTAAGCACAAGAAACCCAACTTCAAAAAGATACAATTCAGTGCAGGAGAGTCTTATTATCTTTGGGATTTCACAGAAGAACTGATCAACCACATTGGAGCAAAAGGTTGCGCTCACTGGGACAGGCCTTGTATGCTGCTTGAGCTCTCCTCTTTTCCTCAATGACTGGTGTCAACTCCTCAGAGTGGGCTTCAAAACAGTCTGCCGTCTTGTTGGTCTTCTTGCCAAATATGGACAAGGTGTTGTTGTAAATGGCATTCTTGAAATGTTCCCATCTGTTGGATGTGTCTGCATCGACCGGGCCTGGAAGAGATTCCTCAAGCGCTCATGCAAATTCCTCCACTTTTCTCTGATCCCGGGTCTTGCTGGTATCAATGTGAGGTCTTCCTTCCTTTTTCGTGTGGTATAGTCGCTTTGTTTGCAGTTTCACTCTGCTGCACACCAGGGAGTGGTCGGTGTCGCAGACAGCACCCTGATAGCTGCGTGTGATCTTGATGCTGGGAAGGCTGGAGCGTCTGGTGAGAATCAGGTCGAGCTGGTGCCAGTGCTTTGATCTTGGGTGTCTCCAAGAGACTCTATGTTGGGGCTTCGTGTCGAAGAACGTGTTGCTGACACAGAGACCGTGATGACAGCAAAACTCTAGCAGGCGTTGGCCATTTTCGTTGATCTTCCCAGTGCTGACCTAAGCAAGTGGGCCACGAACTGTTATCAGCACCAACTCTAGCATTGGAATTGCCGAGGATGAACAATGGCTCTTTTACGGGGATCTTCTTGATAGTGGTGGCCAGGTCATCATAGAATTTGTCTTTGGCTTCTGCTGGAGATGACAGAGTCGGTGCATAAGCACTGATGAGAGTGACAGGTCCTGCTGATGACTGGAGCTGCAGGGACAAAATTCTTTCACTTCCCACAGTAGGTGGGATGATGGATTTCAGCAGGGTATTTCTGACTGCAAAGCCAACACCATGTTCCCTGGTTTCATTTGGTGGTTTTCCATGCCAGAAAAATGAGAAATTTCTCTCCTTGACAGATCCGGAATCTGGCAGCCTTGTCTCTTGAAGGGCGACGATGTCCATCTGCAGTCTGCTCAGCTCCATGTCGATGACAGCTGTTTTGCGTGTGTCGTCTATTTCTTGCAGGTCATCAGAGAAGCCAGGTGTCATTGTCCTTACGTTCCAGGTGCCCAGATTTAGGGCAGGAGTTTCCTGTTTTCTGTTGCATGGTGCAGAGTTGTCGATCCACTTGTCGGTTTTCACCCTAAACCCCACGCACCCCGTGAGGTTAACGGACTGTGGCGAGGCAACACCTTACTGGCTGGGGACTAACCAGCTTAAGGTGGGTGGTAGCTGCCCAATGAGATGCAATGATCTCTCCCACCGTCAGAAGCAGCCCCTGGCGTCACATGGAGCGAAGACTTATGCCAATGGAGCGAAGACTTATAACCGGTAACTGCTGCTTCCTGTGTTGTGCAGATGCCGTATGGCGAAGTTGGAGTGTCCTCTCCAGTGTGCGAAGCCTGGGTAAGGAAATAAATCCCATTGATTATAATGGGACTTACTTCTGAGTAGATATGCCTAGGATGAGGCTCTAAATGTGAGCAATTGCTTCTGTATGTAATTAGGCTGAAAAGGATTTTGTCTATATTTATCCTCATGCTACCAATCCAATATGAAATCCTATGCAATGATTAGACAGCAGTGTAAGCCAATAGTCAGCGGTGGATGAGGATAAACTTTTACTTACTTACTGCTATTGTTGTCTTTTAGTATGTAAACTTTCTGTTGCAGAAGCTGTTAGGTCAGGATGTGTTCAGTTCCTTGAAGCATTTTTTCCTCCACTAAGCTCAGCGCCACCTGTGCAGTTCTTTCAATTGTCACTGGCAATATAATGGTTTTCTGCAAGGGGAGGCAACTGTAGTAACACCTGGTATAGAAAGTTGACACCTCACTGTGCCACACTTGCTGTACCTTTGACTAACCTGTGTCGTAAGCATCTTCCCTGGCAGGTCAAGTGGACTGAAGAGTGCCAGCGGGCTTTTGAAGCACTGAAGAGGAGCTTGGCAGAGGCAGAGGCTTGGTTGCGTGCACCGGATTTTTCGAAACAGTTTATTGTGCAGTGTGATGCTAGTGCCACTGGGTTGGGAGTAGTCTTATTACAGAGGGCTGAGGATGGGGAATTACACCCTGTGGTATATTTAAGTCATAAACTGCTAGATAGAGAGAAACGGTATGCAATCTCTGAACTAGAATGCCTTGCCTTGGTTTGGGGGCTTGCAAAGCTCCGTCCGTATTTGCTGGGAGCAAAGTTTCTAGTCCAGACAGACCATTCTCCCCTTGTATTTTTGTCTAAGGCAAAGTACAATCAAAGGATCATCCGCTGGCTTTTAAGCATTCAAGACTACCAGTTTGACATTTCCTATCTGAAGGGAGTGCAAAATGTGTTAGCTGATGCACTCTCCCGTTTGGGGAGTCATGAGGCACAGGGTGCCAATGGTGATTAAAAGAGGATGTTTCTGCCTTAATTGAGTCTGAAGTTTTCTAAGTATTTTGTTTCTGCTATGCTTGCTGAGTATGTATCTATTGTATCCTCATTAATGCTGCTAAACAAGCTCTACCTCTGTATGTATTTATTTCATAAGCTCTATTGATTGTAACGTAGAGTAAGTTTTTTTTTTTTTAAGTGTGTCCTCACTTAAAAGTCCATGTGTTATGTTCTGAGAAGTGGTTGAAGGTGTATGACAATCAAACCCCCTCTTTGGAGGGAGGCATGTGACAAAAAAGGGGACATCAATGACCAGGTAACATCTGAATTAGGAAAGTCTCTGCCTGTAGCCATGTTGAGAGGCCTAGGCATAGGGCTCCAGCTGTAACCGATTTTAATTAGTGCATACCAGGCCTGGGAGAACTGTGGAGGAGGCCGTTTCACAGGGCCCTCAGATATTGTACCAAGCTACCAAGTGAGCTTCAAGGCCAACATGATTAACAACAGGGTTCAGCTGTGAACCTCTCAGGTTGGGAGGGGGGATTCCAGCATGAGTGAGAAGGCTTGTGGCACATCCACCCCTAGATTGTTCGGGTAGAACCAAGTTCTGATTGGTGGATAGGTCAGGGGACCTATAAAGGTGAGGAAGAAGAGTACCTGTTCTTCTCACTTTGTCTGTGGCTGAGGGGGCCTGAGATCCTGGACCATCCTGGCGAGAGTGACCGAACTTGACTGCAGCAAGATGGGGTAGATTGGACTTTGAAAGCTAGGACTTTGGTGAGTGATAGTTAGAGCTAGGAGTTAGTTGTTATTATTTTATTTGTGCTGGGTGTTGTATTGTATTGGTGTGCTCTTTTCTAAATTTCTTAATCTTAGACTAATGCAGTGCTGTCTGTATAACCCTGCCTTAATCTTTTATTCAATAAATCCTATTCTTTACCACTGACTGGATTATTGGGAAGGAGAAAGTACAGGGGACTGGTTGTGGGAGGCAATCCAGTGTGTCTGGGGAGGACCCTGGAGACCCTGTAATGGGAGTCGACTCCTTTTCCCAAGCTGAGCCCAGGGGGGTGTAAGCTGGAGTACGACTCAAGGGGGAGGGTTCCCCAAATTTGTCCTGGCTACCAGGAGTGGAAGCTCTGGGGTTTAAGAGCTAATTGGCAAACGGTCTAGGAGAGATCTGCGGGTGCCAAGGGGCCATAAGGGCTTGTGGCCACTTGATCACCCTGAGGGCAATAAAGAGATCACACTGTCAGGAGGAGTGTGGTCTGGTTTTTGTCACAGGCCCTGTTGCAATCTTAAGTATATTTAAATAGTTAATAAAGTGGCCCTTTGTACCATATGCCTTTGCCTGTGTCTTTATTGGGGGGTGCTGGGTAATAAGAAAATGCTTGCTTAGGCACAATCCTATGCATGTCTACTCAGAAGTCCTATTTTGTTCAATGGGACTTATTCCCAGGAACGTGTGGATAGGATTGCAGCCCTGGACACTCAAAAGCTGCAGGAGAAGGGCTGCCATAAAGGGCGGGGGGAATCAAGGATGCTATGAAACAGGTTGGAGAAGAGTGGAAAGTTAGCCAGCAAAGCCACCTTGTCAAGAAAACCAAAAGGAAAAGAAGGAGCCACCCTGTCACCGCCTCTCCCTCCTATGTTTTACCTCAGAAGTAAGTCCCATTGTGGTAACTGCTGAAGCCTTTCCTCGTAAGAGAGGTGCCCCAGCCGAGCAATCATTTTGATTGCCTTTTTCTGCACCTTTTCCATTTCCACTATATCCTTTTTGAGATGTGGTGACCAGAACTGGATGCAATACTCCAGGTGTGGCCTTGCCATCACTTTGGCTGTTTTATTCTCAGTACCTTTCAAAATTATCCCTAGCATAGGATTGGCATTCTTTGCTACCACCACACAATGGGTTGACACTTTATTGGGGTCCACCAGCACCCCAAGGTCTCTCTCCTGATCTGTCACAGACAACTCAGAACCCATTAGCCTATATGTGAAGTTTTGAATTTTTTTGCCCCAATGTGCATTACCTCACACTTACTTACATTGAACCACATCTGCTGTTTTGCCACCCATTCTCTTAGTTCGGAGAGATCCTCTGGAGCTCTTCACAATCCCTTCTGGTCTTTTGGTCTTCACCACCTGGAAAAGTTTACTGTCATCTGAAAACTTAACCATCTCACTGCTTATCCCTGATTCCAGGTCATTTATGAACAAGTTAAAAAGCACTGGTCCCAGGACAAATCCTTGGGGCACACTGCTTTTCACCTCTCTCCATTGTGAAAATTTCCCATTACAGCCATTCTGTTTCCTGGTCCTCAACCAATTCTTAATTCATAAAAAGACTTGCCCTCTTATTTTCTGACTGTGGAGTTTTCTCAGCACCTTTTGGCGAGGGACTGTATCAAACACCTTCTGAAAGTCCAGATATGTAATATCCACAGGCTTGCCCACATCCACATGCCTGCTGACCTTCTCATAGATTCTAAAAGGTTTGTGAGACAAGACTTACCTTTACAGAAGCCATGCTGATCCCCCCTCAGTAAGACTTGCTCTTTTAAGATTTTATCTTTGATGAGGCCCTCCACCATCTTACCTGGAGCAGATGTCAGGCTGACTGGCCTGCAGTTTCCATCCTGTAGTTTCCCAGATTCCCTCTCCTTACTATTTTAATGATCAGTGTGACATTTGCTATCCTCCATGGCCATCCTTGTTATGGATGTTCTTGCTTTCCATTACTATAAACCTGGTTACTGAAGGGATGTTATCTTATTCTCGGGCAGAAGCAAGACCAAATCATTCTATGTGGAATTTTTGTCTACAATGGATGAGGTAATAAAATGTTCCCTCAGCCTTTGGAAGAATGCACAGAAAAAGAGAACATGTTCAATTGATTCAAATTCACTTAAGTGACACAGTCACAAGTAAGCACTTCCTGAAATCTAATCAGATTCTAGGTTAACCCATCTAAATAGAGCAGGGGTGCTCACACTTTTTTGGCTCGAGAGCTACTTTGAAACCCAGCAAGGCCCGGAGATCTACCAGGGGGGAAGGAAGCATCTGACAGACACCCCCTTTGATGTATGGAGCCCATGCTGGACCAGGTCAGAGGAGGCCCACCAAGTCCAGCTTCCTGTGCCCCACAGTGGCCCACCAGATGCTTCAGGAAGCACACGGGAGGCCTCTCCTCTCTCCCCACCCCACATACTGGGGGCAGCCACAGGTCCCCCCAAGAGGCACATGCCCAGCCTTGCTGCACTATGGGGGGGAACTCCCCACTCCCCGCCCCCCCAAACTCTTTGTGGCTGCGCCCCGAGACCAGCAGGGAGAGGGAGGTGTTGCAGGTCCTCCTCAGAAGGGGCGGGGGGCTTCCCCGTTTCCATGGAGAGGGGCTGCGCATGCAGGCGGCAGGCAGGGGAGACACTGCTCCCACCGGCCCTCCTCCTGCAGCGGCGGGGGGGCCAGGGGGTCATCTCACCTGTCAGCCCCAACCGAGAGCGGCAGCAGCCACAGCACTTACCTCTGGGCTCCTACAGGGGTGGCTGGGCCAGGCATGGCTGGGCTGGGTTGGGCCGGACCTGACTGGAAGGGAAGGGGAGGGTCACTCGGGGCCTCCCGTGGCAACCGCCATCAGAGCAACTCCATCTCGAACTCCCGCCCCTCCCCCCTTCCGCTATGGAGCCCCAGGAAGTGCCTCAGTCCAGTGCAGCCCAGCTCCCCCTCCCGCCGCCACCCACTTTAGCTCCTGCTCTTCTGGCATGCAGCGCCAAGAAACTGATGAAACTGACTAGAGTCTAGTCAGTTTCGTCAGTTTTGTTGCTGCATGCCTGAAGAGCAGCTAAAGTGTCAGTTTCAGTGTCAGTTTAGTGTCAGCTAAATATGTCAGTTTCGTCTAGTCACTAGACGAAACTGACATATTAACAGTTTGGAGAGACAGGGCTCCGCGATCTACTCATTTTGCCTCGCGATCCACCTATTGAGCACCCCTGAAATAGAGTAACTGGAATTTACTAACATTGAAAAGATAGCAAATTTCAGTTCTATACAATGACTTTTTGCTAAACAGAGACATATGAATCCAATTTTATTAAAGGAACTAAACCTGTAAGTTTGGGAAAACAAGGAAATTAAACTGGGGTTTTCAAATCGAACTATCCATTCAGTCGTGTTTGACCCTTGGCGATACCATGACCCAGATCTCTCCATGATTTCCAATCTTGTGCAGCTTCTTTCAATAGCTTTATATTTTGGCCGGTGTCTGCTATGATTACATCTCCCAACTCATTCTTTGGTGTCCCTGTTATCTTTTACCACTGACCATTCCAAGCATAACGTCTTTCTCCAAAGATGTTGCCCGCATAACATGGACGAAGTAGCTAAGTATGAGAAAATTCCATGAAAACTTGAGGTTTAAGTTTTCATAAAATCTGAGCAAATAATTTATCTGAAAACTCTCCACTGTTTGAATAAAGAAGGATGTTATTTATTTATTTATTTATTTATTTATTTGATTTATATACCACTTTTCTAAAAACCCAAAGCAGTATACAACAGAGATGTTGCAATCTGAAGAATCACAAAAATCTGGGGAACCCATTAGAAAATTGCCTAGGATATAATAGCTTCCGCAAGGCAGTCTGAAGCTCCCGATTTCTCATGCTATAAACGAATGAATTCAACGTAGAAGGGAGTATGGCATTTATCACAGTAAAACCAAGATTCAGACCAGATGAGTTATTACTGGGAGGCTTTGCATAGACAAAAAGTCCAGTCAGCAGAAACACAGAGACAACAATGACGTGAGGGAGGCAAGTGGAGAGGGCTTTCTGATGTTCCTGCTCAGAAGGGATACACACATAGGTTGCAATGATGAAGATGAAACATTCAAGTGATGCACCCCAACTAAACACAAGAATTCAAACTTCAATTAGATATGAATCATCACAAGAGAGCCTCATTAATTTTGGGACTTCACAGAAGAACTGATTAACAATGTTAGAGCAAAAGGAAATGGCAAAGGTGCAACCAGTGTGCAATGCAGCATAGATGATACTGCAAATCCATGCACTGATTGCCATCTGAATGCAGGCTCCTTTGTTCATGATTGCTTCATATTTCAGGGGCTTGCAGATGGCAATGTAACGGTCATGCGCTTTAATGGTTAAATTGAAAAAATCTAGGGAAATGAAGAAGAAGAAAAAGAACACTTGTGCAACACACCCAGAATAAGAGATGCTCCTGCTGTTCATGAGTGAATTAGCCATTGATTTTGGTAAAATGACAGAAATGGAGCCCATGTCCATCAGGGCTAAGTTCATCAGGAAGAAATACATGGGGGTGTGGAGGTGATGGTCTAAAGTGATAGTAGCAATGATGAGAAAGTTTCCAGTTATGGTTGTCAAATACAAGGCTAAGAATAGAAGAAAGTGCAAGATCTGTAGTTCTCGGACATCTGAGAATTCCAGGAGCAGGAAGTCGGATGTAGAAGTAAGATTAGACATGCTTTCCTTAATATTTGTAAAGTTCATCACGTGTTACAAGTAGATATGTGCAAGCTCTTGGTTTTAGAGGTAGGCTACCTAAGATTGCCAGATGCAGGGGAGGGTACCAGCATGAAGGTGGTGTCTTGTTGTTCTGTGTGCTCCCTGGAGCATTTGGTGGGCTGCTGTGAGATACAGGAAGATGGACTAGATGGGCCTTTGGCCTGATCCAGTGGGGCTCTTCTTATGTTCTTATGTTCAAAGGTGATACCTGTGAGAGAAAGAACACAAATGTTTATACAGTCAAATGACCTCTCAGTTAACTTAAGCTAGTATGTGTGCATTTAAAGTATTCATATAGGTCATGTGTGTAAATGAGACAGTGTGATCCACAAGGAAACCTTGTTTTATGATGGAGGTTGGACTGTCATACTCCTTTTGGTTCTTTTTTCCATGTTGTTGGCATCCTTCAGTCTTGGAAGACTATGGTGTCACGCTCTGAATGGTGGTTCTGGAACAGAGTGTCCTCTCCAGTGCGCGAAGCCTGGGTAAAGTAGGTATGGAGGAAAGGCTGTTACCCATGCAGCAAATCCCCCCTCTCCACGTCGCTGAAATGGTCCAATGGAAAGACAGAGGCCAATACGGTTGGTTCCAGCGGCATCGCAGGAGTTGCCAGAACGTGACTGTGTTCAGCCATGAACTGCCTCAGGGACTCCAGCTCCAGATTTTGCCTCGAGGTTGACTCATGAAGCCTTTTCCATAACTGGATGTAGCCACAAGGCAGTGGGGGTTTAGGATCAGAGTTTTCCTTCTCTCAGATGAGCTGCCTTTCCAGGCTGACGAGTCCCATCTACCCGGTGGCTGTTTAGTCGCCTCTTACGACAAGTACAGCCAAACTGAGGGCCTATTCTTATCCCCAGCCCCCAGGGGACTTTTTCCCCCCATATGGTATCATGAAGAGGAATGTTAATCAGATCGTTCCTTTCTATCTGTATTATAATGGGCATAATCCTGGTCATACCTTCAATGACAACATGGTCTGAATGGCATTCAGTTTACACAAGCAAATTCAGGTTAGCTATGGATGAAAACAAATCACCAGGCAGATCACAGATAAGTCATCCCCAACACTGACCAGCACCTCAGACACACTGCAATAAACAGCAGCCACCCATGAACCTATTAATATTACCTTCTCAACACCACTTACAGAAGAAGCCCCCAATTTATTGTGGAGAGACCTCACAATACAAAACCTCAATAGCTTTCCAGGTACAAAATGTGACAATACAAACCCACAGTAATGTGGATAGAACTAGGGCAGTGGTTTTCAAACTCTCATGGAGAGTTTACACTGCTGTAAGTTCTTGAGGGGGCAGGAGGGAAGCAGCAGGGGCGGGGGGAAGGCAGCAATGCAATCCCCAGGATTGTGTCTCTAAGGGAGGCTGCAGGGCCGGAGATGCACTCACCAGTCCCTGCAGCAGCTGTCCTTGGGTGCAGGGAGCCCTGCACGAGCGTCTGTAGGGCTCCCCAGCCTGCAGAAAGTGAAAGTGGAGCGATCACGCTCCATTTCCACAAAACCGGAAGGGGAGCGCGATCGCTCCACTTTCACTTCTGACAAGCTGAGGAGCCCTGCAGATGCTCGCACAGGGCTCCCTTCACCCTGGGGTGGCTGCTGCAGGGACTGATGAGTGCATCCCAGTCCCTGCAGCCCCCTGAGCGACACAATCCTGGGTATCGTGTTGCTGCCTCCTTCCTGCCTCCTTGCTGCCCCTGCCCCTTAAGGGGAAAGAGGCCAGGGCCTTCAGGCTGGGGCATCACGATTGCCCACTTGCTTTCGCTGATCCTCCTCATTCCACTTGAATTGGAAACAGACAAATTGGGTGAACCAGGAATTCTGGATAACAATGGATGGATTCCAGTAGGGCAAGTTCAAGGGCAGGCCTGTACAGTTCCTCAGCCACTGCTAAAATCCAAGGGTGATGGCCTCTTGATGGGGTTTATATATTGATATGCAAAGCAGGTTGTAGAAGCCTTCAGAGCTGCTTCTCATACAAAAACCTCCTTTATCCTGCAATTCATTGAAACACTTACTCCCAGTGGCATAGCTAAGGGGATGCAGGGGTAGCAGTTGCACTGGGCGTCAAGCTTTAGGGGGGCAACAAGCTGAGCTTGACACTAGTGACCAAAATTGTGAAAATTATGATATGCATGAATAATGCCATCATGTTATATATCATTGGAAAGGTAATTTTATGCTGAATGCAATGAAATAAACTGCATTGGAATATCTGTATTCTAGCAAATGTTATGGCCAATTAACCATAAAATGAAAACAACTGCCATATGGAACAAAAAGTGGATTTTCTTAACTAAAAATTGACCTATGAAACTGATTGTTCTAAGAGGCAATGGCATGTTATTATGTTATTGACATGTTGCAATGACGTGTTATCATGATACAGCATGAAATCAATAAGGTGTTAATATGAGTCAGTCGTTTCCATGTATCATAATACACTTACCCCTGCTAACTGGGTAAAAAGGCACTTTTTCAAGTGGTGCTCCTCTTTTATTTAGCAGGGAGAGAATAACAGTCAATCTTCACCCCAGCATAGTGTCTCTAACCAATAAGGGGCACATTTTTTATTTACTTAATAAAATTTGATTTTGCCTTTAGGGGGGGTACAAATCTTCTTTGATCCCAGGTAGTAGATAACAGCAGATACACTTTGTTTTCATAACAAAGTATAAGTAGAGGTGAACAAGGTTTTATTTTTTCAAAGATTTCAGTGTTTTCCAAAGTTAGAAGTGCAGAAACTGGTGTTACGTGTTTTTATTCAAGATTTACATTATAATCATAAATTATAATCACTTTCAAAGTGTATTAGGTAGGTGATATGGATGCTATACTGTCAGCAGATGCAGCCACAGTCATTATCTATGCACCCTCATTAAAATAATAAATAAAAACCAAACAAAAAGTGCCTTTTTTGCATTTTTTAAAACAAAAATTAGAAGTGTAGAAAACCGTGTTATGTGTTTTCATTCCATTATCACTGTTTTCACCCACCCTTAACTATAAGAGAGCATTGGTACCAGCAGGTGGCATCTAAGGACATGAGAAAATGAATGTGCATGACAGTTAAACCTAAATCTGTCTTGTGCCAAGGTTCTTTTTTCCGTCTGAGGCAGATGTGACACCACAGCCCATGTATCTAGGACAAGTGACGCAAGTTCTTCATGAAATGAGGAAATTGCTTCAAGAGCAGATAGAGACCGAAATCTGTAGACCATGAGATATGTACATGGAATTAGAAACTGCCTGTTAGAATGTGCTGACTGTGCATGAATCATCCTAAACAGACTCAATAAACATTGGGGGTCATGTTATGAAATCTTCTCTTCCACGATGGGTTAATGGCTGCAGCAGCTGCTTCTTGTGGCAAAGGAAAAGTGGAGTAAGCAGGTGCAGAAACACTGGGCCTCAGCCTTGGCAAATGTGGGAAGCGAGCACACTCGCTTCTGCTCAAAGGCACACCTTGAGCAGGCCCTGTTCATGAGCTAAGAGCATGAAACCCGGTAAACAAGTATGAGATGGCATATTCGAAAGAAGAAGCGTTAAGACCTTAGGAATGCTGTTATCTAGGAATGTTACTATCAACAACCTGTATTGTGCAGACAGAGAGAAAGTGAATAAAAGCAAGGCAGCTGGCTGGTAAAACAAACTTCACTCCCTGCATAAACCTTGAAACCTGACTCCGTCTCCTGAATGTGACTCATCATTGCTTCAAAAAGGGACATAGAACAAAGTTACAAAGGAACATGGCTTCTTCTAGACAGCTCAAATCATTTTTTTAAAGTTCAAATTAACCATTTTTTTAAAAAAGCACAGCAAATGATCCTTCTCAGACTAGATGAGTGCAGAACCAGCAGCAGTAGCATTCTTAGCCCAATAGAACAAAAACAATCCCTGATCAGCAGGGAAGGGGTGAGGTGGCAGTTTCCAGGTACAATCTTCTACTCCGAGTACAAATCAGAACAAATTCACTTTTTTTTTCTTTTCTAAACAAGGCTAAAGGTGAGCAAGTGTGTCTTCATTGTACTACCTGGGAAGGATGGTGTCAATAATTATCTCTCTGCTTTCAATCTAAGGTGAAATCCTATGTCATTTACCCAATAGAAAAATGCTGCTCAGGTGCTCTAACTGGGTGTGAGCAAGATAGGAAAAGAGCTCTATTAATGGTTGAGCCTCCTATCCCTGTAGAACAGGGGGTAGGTGATGCTTGTTGGGTGGGCAGAATTTGGCAGGGAAAGAGACCAATCCTATCCCTGTTTTCTGTCCTCAATTCAGCTACCTCTGTCCTCTTGAACTTATACTGGCAAAGTACCAGGAACAGATCGGGGTAGATGGCTCAAGATAGGGGTAGCATGCCCTAGGGCAGCAGTTCTCAAACTCCCAGGGAGATTGAGAACCACTGTAAGTCCTTGTAGGGGAGCGGGGAAGGCATCAGGGGCAGGGGGAAGGCAGCGATCCAATCCCCTGGATTGTGTCACTAAGGGAGGGTGCAAGGACAGGCGTGCACTTACCAGTCCCTGCAGCAGCCTTCCGGGGGTGCAGGAAGCTCTGCACAACCTTCCCCCCCCCCCACAGGGCTCCCCGAGCTTTAGAAAATGAAGGCAGAGCAATTGCATTCTGCCTCCGGTTTGCAATCGCAAACCAGAAATGGGGCACAAATGCTCCGTTTTCACTGGGGATCACATCACTACCTTCCCCCACCCCGCCCATTAAAGAGATCTCCTTTGATTTTGGACCTCACAGAGAATTTTCTTACCTCTATGGGCAGTGCTATGAACCCCGCCCATTAAGGGGGCAGAGTCCAGGGCCCTCAGGCACTGCGGTGCATCGGTTTGAGAGCCCCTGCCCTAGGGCAAGGGAAACAAATGTTCTCTTGCATTGAGGAGGCCTCCAGTACACAAAAATCCCCTGCTGCATTGGGGGAGGGGGGGACTTAATTTGTATCTGGCTGCCCGTCTGTTAAGGGCAGGCAGTGGAGTCTGGAGGAAGAGCTGCCGGAAGAGTACTGAGAGCAGAGCAGACACAGCCTCAGTCATGTCTGGAGGAGAGACCAGAAAAGTTACTAATAAACTCGGTGGCAGAGAGGAGTCACTGTGGTTTACCATGGTGGGATAGCGACCCAGAATGTTGAGAATGTCAGTGACAAGAACAATAACATCTGGATGCGATTTGTGTCTTGCCTGCGAAAAGCTGGAGTGTTCCTATAGTGAAGAGAAAGTTTGCTGCACCATTGAACCATAACAGGGAGTTTGATGGGTTCTATACATAGATAACAAAATTGCAAAAACCCTTATTGGGTCTAGGAAGCCTGCCTATGTAAACTGCCTTCAGTAATATCCACAGAGTATTCTTAGGAGGAGGAGAGGCAGTATATAAATACAGAAATAAATAAAATAAATAAAAATCAACCAAGAACATATTTTACAGCCTAATCCTACCCCCCACCAGCCTATAGGACACAGCTATGGATCAGGCTGCCCATATTATTAGTAGGGTGTTAAATTATTCGTCCCTTGATAGGGAGTCAGAGCAAATGAAATCATGAGAAGCCCTAGCATCATGCAGCCAGCTTACAATTTATATTTTTTTTTTAAAGAACAAAAGTACCCAGACACCACATCCTATTATTAAAATACACGCATTCAGTATCCATGGGTAGAGAAGTAATCCAGCAACTTTACTGACTCAAAGTTCACAATAATTTGCAGCTTCCATCCAACATTCATCATGCTGTAAATGACCAAATTCAAAATGCAAGAGAAGCACAAAGGGAAAAGGGGAAAGGGAAATGGAAAGGGGATGTAAACTGTGACTTATTCAGACCCATGAATGTCTTTGACTGACAGGCTGCCCAATCCTATCCCCCGCCATATTATAGCATGCAGCTGCACCAACAGTGGCTGCCCTGCATGCTATGGTGGGGGAGGCCAATTGCACAGCCTGCAGGATGTAAGTAAAATACCTTTTCACTTACCGCTTGGTAGGCTGCCCAATTGCCCATGTGTCTCATTGGACCTACACCAGCCATTTTGCTGGTGTGAAGTCCAAGGAGAGCCAGAGCAGGGGCATTCCAGACCAGAGAAAGTTAGCAAGGATAGGATCTGGGCTCAGGTTGTAGCTGCCAGCTCTACCCCCTCCCTCCCAAACACACCTCTGGTTTCTCCAGCACAGCCCATCACTCTCAACCACAGATAAATTCTAGAACATTCCCTACGATTCCAGTAAAGAACAGTTCAGTCTCAACAATCACAGAAGAAGCCTGGAACTCCTGTTAGAATGCCTCCGATGAAATATCTTCCACAGGGCAGTATGAATCTCTTTGTTCCTCATGCTATAGATGAATGGATTCAGCATAGGAGGAAAAATGGCATATATCACAGCAAAACCAAGATCCAGATCAGATGAAGTAGTACTGGGAGGGCTTGTATACACAAACACACCAGTGAAAACAAACACAGAGATGACAATGAGGTGGGGGAGGCATGTGGAGAGAGCTTTTTGACGCCCTTGTTCAGAAGGAATTCTGTACACTGCAGTGAAGATGGACACATAAGTTGCAGTGATAAAGATAAAGCATCCAAAGCCTGTACAATTACCAAGCACAAGAAACCCAATTTCAATTAGGTACAATTCAGAACAAGAGAGTCTCAGCAACTTTGGAATTTCACAGAAGAATTGGTCCACAGCATTAGAGCAGAAGGTATTTGCAAAGGTACCACTAGTGTGCATTAAACCAAAGAGAATACCAAAAATCCACGCGCTAGCTGCCATCTGAACGCAAGCGCCTTTGTTCATAATAGTTTCATACTGTAGTGGATTGCAGATGGCAACATAGTGGTCATGTGCCATTATTGTCAGGAGGGCAACGTTGGATCCTGCAAAGAACACATAGAAGAAGACCTGAGCAACACATCCAGAATAAGAAATGGTTCTGCTATCCATGAGTGAATTAGCCATAGATTTGGGTACAATGACAGAAATGGAGCCAACATCCATGAGGGCTAAGTTCATCAGGAAGAAGTACATGGGGGTGTGCAGGCGATGATCAAGGATTACTAAAGTAATGATGAGAACATTTCCACCCGTGGCTATCAAGTACAAAGTGAGGAATGCAGAGAAGTGCAAGATCTGTAGTTCCTGGACCTCTGCGAATTCCTTGAGTAGAAAATTTGAAGTGGAGGTAAGATTGGGCATTTTTTTTTCTCCAGCAGGACATTACATGTGGGAGAAAGTAAAGATAGGAGCTCTATTAAAGGTGATTTTCCAGTCAATTGAAGCAGGAGTGGTTGTGTTTAGACCACTCCAGTCTATCTTCAAGATGATGAGCAGTACAGTCCCCTTGACCAGAAAATCTCTGTTGCATGGGAGGAGATGGACGATGATAACTGGAGGCCTCACCAAATCTGTTGTCATGAAACAAAATGATATTGATAATGATATTCACTGAAATGCATCAGTGTTGATAAGGGAACTCCTGCACAGACAAGCACAACACAGTGAAGCTTCCAAGTTAGGCCAGTTTGTTCATTATTTCAATGGCATTGCTAGGAGTTATAGGGGTTGCAGGCTGCATTGGGTGACTTGCACAGGGGTGTGGGGGTATGACAACACTACTCACCAAAAATGTTTCAATCTTGGTATTTTCAAATAATATCATGTTATATATCAATTGATGTATAATTTCATGCAGAATGCAATGAAACAAACCATGTGGAAATATCTCTATTCTATCAAATTTTATACCCAAAACCCAGTGTGGTGGGGCGATGTTACATCATCACGCCCACCGCCCAGGGCGCTGTCCCACCCACTGCATGGGAAGAGGTCGATCGTAGGGGTGATGCGCTGACCTCCCTTACTGGTGACACAGATTCTAGTGACATCACTGCTTTATTTTCTCCCTGATTGACCATGGTTTATCCAAAATACCTGGAGACAACATGAACTGAATGGTTTCTAGATGACGGAAAATCAGCTCAAGTTGGTTGCAGCTCATAGCAATGAAGTAAAGTGAATCAGCAGATTTACCGCCACCACCCAGAACTCCTGTATAGCAACTACACACCCACATAGCCACAAGTTGCAGCGTGGATCTGCCACAGAGCAGGAAGCAGCCTTAGGAAATTATATCACTTTGATCTCGCATAAGGGGACATGGCTTTTACTACAGTGCTGAAATTCTTTTCCCCCCTCTCAATCCAAGCCCTCTCTTCCAACACAAAATCAGCAGGAATTCAGTTTTTTAAAAACATAAGTGAATGTGAGTAATCGCTTCTGAATTTGGGACACCAAGGAGAGATGCCAATAACATAGGCATAGAAAATTGAGGGTCAGAAAAGTTTTTCCCAAACTTTATGGTGGTTTGATAAGAATTTGGGGTGCCGATTCCAAAAATGGCATCCGTTTTGCACTACCACGTCTACTTTTGGAGATATAGTATAGCCTCTTTAGTGAATGGTTCAAGCAGCTTCCTCATGAGGAAGCCATGGTGTAGGCTTCCTCATGAGGAAGCTGCTTGAACCATTCACTAAAGAGGCTATACCAGGGGTGTCAAACTCATTTCATACAGAGGGCTGAAGTTAGCATTCAGGGCTCCAAATGAGGGCCAGAAGTGATGTCAGTTCAGTTCAGTAAGACCTTTATTGGCATAAAACACAGAGAAAGAACAGAACAGAACAGGAATATACAAGGACAACACAACACAACATAAGCATAAACATCAGTCACTGCCCAGAGTCCCAGGGCTCTGCCTGGCTATTACCCCAGATAAAAAGGAAGCAACATTATCCAGAGTCTTAGGATCAGGAGTGGAAAGGAGAGACTGAAGCATGGTTGAATCCTCCCAGCCCTGCATCCTAGCTAGCAATGGACCTAGAAATTTCTTGCGTGACACAACATGTAGCGGGCAGTAAAAAAAGGTATGCATTAAAGTCTCAACGCAATCCCTACCACACTTGCATTTCCTCTCTAAGTAGGGGATACCGCTGAACCTGCCTGTTAACAAGGCTGATGGAAAAGCGTTACACCTTGCCAGTGTGAAAGCTCTCCGGGCCTGTGGGCACACCAGGTGGTACAAGAAGGAGGCCGGTTTCCCAAAACTGACTAGAATATGAAGTTGGAGTGGAGAACATGTGGTTCTGGTGGCACTAAACAGCTCTTGCTGTTCAATATCCAGAATTCTTCCTTTGACAGTTCTGTAAGCTGCATCACAACCAATCATACCTAACTCTGCAGTGTCCAGCCCTATTGACTTAATTTTAGTTAGAAGATCAGTGATCTCTATAGGCAGGACTGGATCCGATAATAATTGTTGCATTAGATCAGAAGAGGTGGGGTTAAATAAAATCCTAAACCAAAATTTCAGAAGTCTTAACCATACAGTAGTGATGTCATTAAGTGACATCATTAAGAAGCTAATGGCCAGAAATTAGACCCTGTTTTCATAACTGCATTTCATAACTCATTAACTGCAAATGACAGAAGAGAAAGTACGCAAATCTTGATCATATTTCAAGATTTGGGAGAGCCCAATTTTCTTTGGGCTGCCATTTCAGCTATAACACCTCAGCAACTGAGAGCCTGAGGGCCAGATAAAAAGCTTCCGGGGGCCGCATCCGGCCCCCGGGCCTTATGTTTCACACCCATGGGCTATAATATATCTCCAAAACTAGATGTGATAGGGCAAAACGGATGCCATTTTTGGAATTGGCACCCCAGATATACCCAGGAATTGGGGTAATGTTTAAGGAAGCAAAATCTGTGTTGGCCTGTGTAATTATCTCTATGCTACAAATCAAAGGTGAAGTTGTACATTGTACTGGATTATAGTAGGTGACATGCATTTGATCTGTTAGAATGAAACACAGTTTCTACTATGAAGCTGAAACAGAACACAGAACACAGCTTTTCCCAAATTGATGGGTGCTGAATCAGAAGACGTGGCATCCACAATAGAGCAGAAATAGCAGTGAACAGCCAGGAAGGAGTAAGGTGGAAGCCTTAATCCAGCCCTCTACTCCAATTACAAATCAACAGGAATTCAGTTTAAATAATTAAAAAAAATGGCTAAAGGTGAACCTTCATTTGTCCTTCTTCATTTGTTCATCCTGGGAAGTATTGGGTCAATATTTATCTCTATACTACCAACCTAAAGTGAAAATCTACACAGCCATTTATCTAAACGTCAATCATAATGCAATCATTTATATAAAGATAGAAAAATGTTGCCCATGGGCTCTTACTGGGATGAGCAAGATATGAGAGGAGCTATTCTAATGGTGGAGTCCTCTATTCCTACAGAAAAAATAGTGAGGCAAATGGACATCTGATGTGAAGCCATTGGGCAGCAGTAAAAAGAGCAACTATACTGTCAGGTGAACCCATCTGTTTCCATTTTGCATAAGTTTTCCCATGTAATGTGGAGTTTCTGTCATGTGGAATCAGTTGTGTTTTTTTTTAACTGAATATTTTTTATTCAGTTTTTTTAACTGAATATGTTTTTTAACTGAATATTGTATCAGCAGTATCACAGCAATGTGATCGCAATAGGATGTTATGCTAAATGCTATTCAGAAGAGTAAAAAGATGGATGGATGGATAGATGGATGTTTAGGTTGACAGATGGCTGAAATGTGGAAAAATTGAAGAAATATTTCCTTACCTGTTGCCTCGGTCTATCAATAGTAGGTAACACTCCTACTCCAGAATCTTTTAGGTCATTATGTTCAATATCGTTCCCTGAATCATTTTCCCTTCTTCGAAACTGGGTGCTATATGTGTAGCTCTTTCTTAATCAGAGACAATGTTTTGCCTATGAATGAAATTTTATTACTGTCTCCTTTGGTGTCTTTTGAGACCTGCTCCCAGGAGTCCAGGGCAGGTGATCAGGGAAAAGAAACGTTCTTGAGTATTTTTTTTCTCCTGTGATCTGATATTTCCCCCCGCTTTTCCAAATAAACTATAAGAGAGCATTGGCACAAGTAGATGGCATATGAGGACATGAAAAAATCAATAATCGTGACAGCTAGACCTCTGTATGTCTTGTGCTCAGGTTCATCCCCCCCTTCTGAGACGGATGTGACACCACAGGCCCATATGTCGGAACAAGTGACACAAGTTCTTCATGAAATGAGGAAATTGCTCCAATAGCAGATAAGAGTTGAAAGTCTCCAAACCATGGGATGGAGATGTGGAATCAGAAACTGCCTGTTAGAAAGTGCTGACTATACATGTATCATCCTAATGAGAATCAACAAAAAATGGGAGGCATGTTAAGAAATCCTTTCCAGTATGATGGGCTAATGGCTGCAGCTGCTGCTCCCTATGGCAGAGAAGAAGGAATAGGTCAAAGGATAACAGAGATGGGCAAATCTAACCTGGCTTGACTTGAGTCGAGTCACGAGTCTCCGCCCCCTTTAACTCAACTCGAAAATAAGTCCCAATGGGCAAACTTTCCAAGTCACCCAGAACAATTTGGGGACGAGTTCTGAGTCTTTTCTGTAAACAAGTCAGCTGTGCATAAAGATATAGCTGCTGCTGGTGTGTTTGTGTTGCGTGTGCATCTGATGCCCCCATCCCATCTGAAAACAAGGAGGGAAGGGGTGGGATGGACTGCATGAGAGCAGGAACAGTAGCGGCAAGAGGGAGGAGGGTCACATGCAGCAGCTGGGAGGCTTAACAGGATGACCCAATCCTTGGCAGCTCTACTCAGAAGAAGCCCCACTTTGGCCATACATTTAATGAGCTGCTGGAGCCATGCCATGAATTTCTCCTGGATGGCTAGGAACTGCCTCCCTCTGCCTTCTCCCCTCAGTCATCCAGGGGGGAAAAAACCTTCATCCAATGATCATTGGTTCCTTCAGAAATGGACAAGACAACTCGCTTGCACCTCCTTCCCGCCCACCTCCTGCTTGATGCAAAACCAAAACATTAGTCCTTCCCTGCCTCCTGGCTGGAACTGCTGCTTGCCCAGTCTGAATGATAGTCCCATGAGGTCTTTCACACTGTGAAAAAGGTAAGCCAGCATACCCAGACACAGACAGACTTGAGTCTGCATGTGTGGGGACTCAGTTCCGTGCCAGTGGCCTGAGACTTGAGTCAGTGCCGGAGTCATTGGCGCAGGTCACTTGAGTGTACACAAGTCAGCAAAAAACATGTGTTTTTGCGACTTGGACTTGAGTCACCTTTTGCAATAAACCATAATCTTTTATTGATAGTTATCTTTCTCTCAATCTCCTCTTTAAGCAAAAGGGAATTTCTCTGCATTACACCATCTTGTTATCCAGCCTACGATCCTAATGTCCCAATAAGGGCAGTATAGTAATTCCCCTAAACAAAACAGCCCTTTTGGTAACATCTGGACTGAAACCATCAATCCAGAGCTGGCTTTAATGTTCAAAAGTCTGAAATTGTAGTTGGATAATTCGGTGGCAAAGACAGGGTTGAAAGAATTCAATTCCTTTCACATTTCTTTGCCTCTGACTCCTATGTTCTGTAGTGGCAGCATGACTCATCTTACAACCCAGTCTCATCCTTCCCCTTCAGGTCCAGCCACACCAAAAAAAGGGTGTGCTGCATCCAGGAGGGGGAATCCATTGGTTTTGGAGGGGATAGGGGGTTTAAATCTCCTTACTTCACTGGTCTGAGACTGTCAAAACTGTCCAAGCAGCATGCAGAGGGGGCTTCTGAGAAAGAAAGAAAGAAAGAAAGAAAGAAAGAAAGAAAGAAAGAAAGAAAGAAAGAAAGAAAGAAAGAAAGAAAGAAAGAAAGAAAGAAAGAAAGAAAGAAAGAAAGAAAGATGGCTACTAATGGAGACTTTTGTTCCTAGAATGCTGCCCAAAATGTATAGTGCCACTCAGAGTGTCATCCTGCAGTAGAAAAGTGTGGCCTGGGAGATACTGTACTTAAAACAGAAAGTTGCAATTGCCGATGCTTACCTGTTATGGAGCCTCACACAACTTTCTTCAGTACTCTGAAAGCCTGACGGAAACCGGAAGAACTGTTAAAGATGCTCTGGAGGCTGCAGAAGGCTTTTGGAGGACCAAGGAGCCACAGCACAGGGCTCTGCCTGCCCTTGGAACAGCTCCAGAGGACAGGTGGAGGCGGTGCAGCATGGTGGTGCTGCCCAATGGGGCCTGCAGCTGCGCTGCCTGCAGCTTTTGCCCGCCCTGCCACTGGATGGAAAGGAAAAACCTCTGTCTTCCCCCTGAGAGAATTTTACTGATCCTTTTTCCCCCTAATCCTTGGTTCATGTTGGAATCACTATTTGATTGCGATCAATAAGGTAATCACTGACCCAAAGCATAGTTCAAGTTGTATATTCAAACCAGGTAGAATTTGATCATGCACAATTGACCAGCAAATTCACACTGAAATTTAGCAACAGAGAATTAGGGCTGCCACTGCACAGCAATCCACAGGAGTGTGTCTGTGTGAAGGGGCTGAGATCAGCCCAGGTCAGAATACATTCTGATGGTATCAATTTATTCCATTACAAATTAAAGGAACTGGACCAAGGTCTTGTCTAAAGCAAAACATATTGGCAAGGCAGCTAGAGAATTAAAAAGGGCAGCGTGCTTGATATCAGTTGTATTTTACAATACCCAAATGCACGGGGGTAAGCATTATCTATTTACATGGTCAAAACGCATCAACCTGACCATCACAGAGCAATTTGAGGGATGCTCTTCAAAGAGCACCAAACATGCAACAGCTTCCACAGGGCCACCTGGAGCTGCTTATTTCTCATGCTATATATCACTGGATTCATCAGAGAAGGAATTATAGCATACAAAGTGGTGAAGACCAGATCCCAGGTAGATGAAGCACTAGTGGGAAGTCTCATATAGGCAAAGCATCCAGTGAACACAAACACAGAGACAACAATGAGGTGGGGCAGGCAAGTGGAGAAGGCTTTTTGCTTTGCCTGCACCGAAGGGTTTCTCAGCACTGTAATAAAGATGTGCACATAGGTTACGACGAGGAAAATGAAGCAACCTGCCGAGAGGCTTAAGGCAAGATCAAGAAGCACAGCTTCAACTAGATAGAGTTCTGAACAGGTGATCTTTAGTAATGCAGGCAGTTCACAAAAGAATTGACTGATGACATTAGAACAGAAAGGGGTGGAAAATATGCTGCTTGTGTGTATTGCAGCATACAGAAGACCAGTGATCCAGGCACTGACAGCCATCTGAATGCAGGCTTTTCTGTTCATAATGGTCTCGTACCGAAGTGGATTGCAGGTGGCAACATACCTATCATGTGCCATTATTGTGAGGAGGACAAAGTCAGATACTGCAAAGAACAAATAGAAGAAGACTTGAGCCACACACCCCAAATAAAAGATGGACCTGCTGTTCATTATGGAATTTGCCATGGATTTGGGTATTGTGACAGAAATGGTGCCCAGGTCCATCAGGGCTAAGTTTATCAGGAAGAAATACATGGGGGTGTGCAGGTGATGGTCAAAAGCTACCGCAGCAATGATGAGAAAATTCCCAGTTATAGTTATCAGATACAATGCTAGAAACACAACGAAATGCAAGATCTGTAGTTCTTGGACCTCTGAGAATTCAAGTAGCAAAAAATCAAGCTTCAAGCTGAGATTGTACATCTCTCTCCTTAAAGTAGAGGTGGTTGAATCTCCGGTATTCCTTTCCTACTGAACTTCACGGTTTCTTTTTACTTCCATTTTCTCTTTGATTAAAAATCCCCATCATGGGAAATATTTAAATATTTAAGTCAGGGGTGCTCAATACGTTGATCGCGATCTACCGTTCAATCTCGAGGCAAAATGAGTTGATCACAGGCTTCTCTCCCATCCATGCATCCCTGGGAGTGAGCCCCGTTGACTCTACTGGGGCTGACTCATGAGTAGACCTGGAGAGGAGCTGCTGGCAGGCTTCTCTCCTGTCCACGCATCCCTGGGAGTGAGCCCCGTTGACTCTACTGGGGCTGACTTACCTTTCCCCTGTTTTTGCACTGATATGTATGGAGATCTGCCCCCCCCAACTTCCATCTGTTGGTTCTGTGTGCAAGCGGTTTTGCACTGGTCTTGCTGTGATGTCTATATAGAGATCTTCCCTCCCCCACACCTTTCCCCTGTTTTTGCACTGGTATGTATGGAGATTTGCTCCCCCCCCCACTTGTATTGGAATCCAGGAAGATCTGGTGAGGAGGTAGATGTAGTGTCAGCAGTGGCCCCTTTAAGGGTAAGGCCTGGGCATCTAGCAGAGTGTGCTGCACAGCTGCAGCCACTTGAAGGCCATAGGGCCCTCAGGGATGTAAGAGCACCTGAGGCAGGAAGGGCTCCACTTATTTATGTGAGTCAGCCTTTTCCTACACGAAGATCATTAAGTCCAAGTACCGGTCCACCATGACTGATGAACATTTGGAAGTGTGCTTGAGGCTGGCAGCAGCTACTGTCCGGACTATGCATCCTTGGCTGATTCACTTCAGTGCAAGTCATCAAAGTAAACTCAAGTAATTACAAAAAATGTTTATAGTTAATTATGTTGTGTTGTGCAATATTGGCTCATGCGGCTATGCAAGGTACACCAACATACATTTTACACATAAATGTTATATGTTATGATGGCGCGGACATTGTAAAAAAACTTGGGTAGATCTCCAGGCCTTGCTGGGTTTCAAAGTAGCTCTCAAGCCAAAAAAGTGTGAGCACCCCTGATTTAAGTATTTGCACATATTTCTTTCCCAAACAACTGATGTGTCAAGGCAGGTCACAGTCTACAATGGAATATCTGTCTGCTGCACAGTTACAGAATGCCCCTCAAATGGTAGATACATTTTCCTTGAGCTGCATCAGGTCATTCTGCACAGCTGAGCATCAATGTACATTCTCCATTTTGAAACTGCAGATCCATGTGCAACTGATGTCTACAGAAAGCACTCCCTTACATGGGAGGAGGTGCTTTATTGATGTCTACTCTCATGTCTTGGGACATTCTCTCCCAAGATACGATTCCTGTTGATCTAAACAAAAGGTGCTGCAATATACATTCCAGGTTTGCAACACTGCTTCTATTCCCCTTTTGAATCAACAGGTAGCCCAATCCTTTTCTGCACTGGAACACACTGTATCCAGCACTGTTGGGACTGGCAGTGGTGCAACCGAGGGCAAGGAGAATCAACTCCCCATCTCCCGGGTAACATGGCAGCAGCCCAAATGGGGCTACTTGGATCTGCGACTCCTAAAGAGGTGGCGCAGATCTGAGCAGGACAGCACTAGGCCAGGCTGCCTGGGAAAGGGATTAGGATCCAGCCTAAGTGCCAGATCCTGGCTCCACCCCCCACCTGGGCCCTTTTCCTCCCGCTTCCTCCCACCCACCCGCTTGCCTCCCACTTACCCGCTTGCCTCCCACCCACCCCCTGCCCCTGCAGTGCCTCTCCCTACCCTCCCCAGATCCCTGCACCGGCCTCCTTACTCACCCAGTGGTACAGAAGTGCCTTACAGCTCTTTTGCAACACCTGGAGTCTGGCACAGGGGACTTGAGCCAGCCTGGGGGGCCTAAGATAAAGAGCAGAGTCATGGAATGAGCAGAGTCATGAAAGTCATTGTCAACTTGTTACAGGATCTCAATTTATCATTATCTCTTCCTTCTACAGGTAGCACATAGCTGAGTATCAAGAACAAAATGCTTCACATGAACTCTATATTCATGTTTGTGCTCTTGGAAAAGTCAGAGAACCAAGAGCTACAGACCTAACATTTTCTGTATTCCTAACAATACATTTTACAGCAATGACAGGGAATCTTCTATGTTATCATTGCATATCACCTGCACAACCCTATTTACTTTTTCCAGTGCTTTTTTAGTTAAAAAAAAAAAAGTGCAGGAACTCACAACTTCTTTTATTTATTTATTTATTTATTTATTTATTTATTTATTTATTTATTTATTTATTTATTTATTTATTTTTAAAGCATTTTTTACACACATGAACATGCACATGCACACACACACATCCACCCCTTGTGAGCTACCTGATAGCAAAAGCACTCCTGCCACAGCTGGAGTGAAACGTCCCATTTTTTTTAAGTGGGGAGGTGCTCCATTGGGCTATAGGAAACTCTTTCCATTGGGCTATAGGAAAGCCTATAGTTAAAGTGTTCAGAACTAATATATAAGGTCTTGAGCCCAGCTGGTGGCCATCAGTGCCTTAAGTATTAGTTCCAGACACTTTGAGCCTAAGAGCTCTTATGGCTCAATGGTTAAAGTGCTGGTCTGTGTAGCCAGAGGCTAGAGGTTCAAATCCCTGTGAGGAATAATTTTTTTTTTTTTTTTAGGTAGGAAGGTGCTCCATGGCTGCAAAATATAAAGGTTGGTTGCCAGTTGCCGAAAGGGGGGCCAGTTGAGGCTGCAAAACTCCTCAAAGTTCAGTCCCAGGCAGGCTTTTTTTTTTTTTTACCTTTTTTTTTAAGTCCCAGGTAGGACTTAACCTACAGTTAAGCTCCTGGAGTGAGCCCTCTGCTGGAGGCTGTGTTGTTCAAACAGGATGAGTGATACATTCCATTGATTACACAAATATAATTTATATGATGTTTGAGATGTAATTTTGATCCCAGAAGTTTGGACAGCACAGATCTAATATCTTGGTTTCTCATGCTATAGATCACTGGATTCATCATGGGGGGCAACATGGAATATAGGACGGCAATCAGCATAACCAGGTCTTTGGGGGCATTGCGGGTTGGGCACACATATGCAAGAGTTCCTGTGCAGATGAACAAGGAGACAACAATGAGGTGGGGCAAGCAAGTAGACAGAGCTTTCTTTCTTCCCTGCACAGAAGAGATCCTCAGCACATTGTTGAAGATCTGTACATAAGAGTAGATGATAAAGACAAAGCAACCAGAACCTTGACAAGCACCAAATGCATTGACTCCCATTTCTGCCATATAGCTGTCATTGCAAGAGAGTCTGAGCAGTTGTGGTATTTCACAGAAAAACTGGTTAATCGCATTGGAGCAGAAGGTCATTGAAAAGGTGCCCGCAGAATGCAACATAGCATTGAAGAAACCAGTAGCCCATGCGCTGGCTGCCATTTGGATGCAGACTCCCATGTTCATCACTGTGTTATATTGGAGTGGATTGCATATGGCAACGTACCGATCATAAGCCATGACTGTGAGGAGGAAAAGAACAGTCACTGCAAAGAAAATGAGAAAGAAGACTTGGGAGACGCATTCTGGATAGAAGATGAGTCTGGTATTCATGAGGGAATTGCTCGTGGCTTTGGGGATGTTGACTGAGATGTTGCCAATGTCTGCGATAGATAGATTCACCAAGAAAAAATACATAGGAGTGTGAAGTTGGCGATTGAAGGCTACAAGCAGGATTATGAGAAGATTTCCCATGATGGTTGCCAAATAAACCAGAAGGAACACCATGAAGTGCAAGATCTGCAGCTCCCGAACACCAGAGAATCCCAGAAGAATGAAAATAGTTTCAGTGCTTTGGTTGGGCATTTTATTCCCTGTTAGATGGAGAGAACATAAGGACATAGGAAAAGCCCTGCTGGATCACACTAAAGGTCAAACTAGTACAGCATCCTCCCACCAGCTTCATCTGAAAAACCCAGAAATCTATCAGAAAGTATCCTTCTCTGTCATAAGTGCTCCCCTGCAACTGATTTTCAAAAGCTGACCAGCCTGTAATTTCTTGGCTCCCCCCTTATCCTACTTTAAATATCGTTACATTTGCTGTCTTTCAATTCTCTGAAACAGACCTTGATTGAAGGTTACATATTTTTTAGTGAGAACATCAACAATGTATATGTTACTGTACAAGATAAGATGTCTTACTTTGAGTCATTCATAATGGAAATAGTTGTCTACTATGTATTGGCACAGATACCTGAAAAGTCAAAATCAGAAGTGCAGGGGCTAATAATCGAGAGATGAAGCAATTTTCTCTTACAGAGCACTGTAAGGAGGGGGGAGCACTGTAGGAGACAGGTAGTAATAAAAGAAACTCAGTTCTCCCCTAAAATATCCATCAAAATTCTAGGAAATTGGATAATGCTCCATGAACATTGATCTCTACTCAGAAAATTCAGAGACAACATCTGCCCAAACAACAGGCAAGCAGAAAGTACTTTGTAAGTATTTAACTAGATTTCTCAAAACATTTTTACTTTCCTGGAGATTTGTCACATGTTTCACTTCAAAGGGAAACTTCCTGTGTGTGCTGAATGTTGTATGGGAAGATTCAAAATCAGAAACACGGTTTGATGTTTAATGAAACCAAATATATTCAGTAAAGTGTGAACCACTTTATGAGATCTCTCATTAAGCACTAGGTTATGGGGCTTGGAATGTTCACTACCTTGCAGCACAATCCTTGGTTATGGCTATCAGCTGGTGAACAGTAAGAACATAAGAACCCTGCTGGATCAGGCCCAAGGCCTATCTAGTCCAGCCTCCTGTATCTCACTGCAGCCCAGCAGATGCTTCTGGGAGCACACAAGACCACAAGATACTTGCATCTTGCTGCCACTCCCCCGCATTTGATATTCTATAACAGTATAGTATAATGCCCATTATAACACTATAGTACAATGCCCATTTTTGCACATCTTTTTTCTATTCTGTATTAAGTAGTTCAATGATGGTAGAAAGAGCTGCTCAAGAAAGAGAAGTATCAAAATCAGAAGTGGAGAATATATACAACAATAAAACTACTAATCAGTTAAAGAAATGGTGGTCTTCTATTGAGATGATGAGACAAAATGATAGGTTAGATTATCTTACCCCACATATTTCTATAGATTAGTTTGTCCTGCTTTGGCTGCTTTTCTGGTGATGACCCATTAGGTTGTAGATTTCTGTGTTGGCCTATCAACGTACAAATACAAAAGTTTGGATTTTAAATGTTCAGCTTCTTAAAGGTTGTCTTCTATTAATTCTGGTACTACATCAACCCAAATAAAGTTTTGTGCACTTGTTGGTGATTTCAAACAACCTAAGCAGGACACAATATCTTGACTCTAACATGTATCCTTTTAAAATGTTGATTCTAATGACCTCTCGCAAATCTTGGTTAGGGACCACTTAGGGGACTGGTTACCTGGCGACTAAGTGCAGTGAAGAAAGTCAGTGGGGAAAAGATCTTTTGTTGCTTGAAGAAAGGAACTGCAAAATGAAATATTGTTTATAGTTTTGGGATATGTGCATAATGTCATCCTACTATTTCAAAGCAGTGATTGAAATACATAGGAAAATGAAGATATAGTACTAACAAGTGAGGTACAATTGGTTTTCAGCCGCTTCTTTTTTTTAATTGGGCAGGAAGTGTGGTCTGGAGGTTGAGCCATTGCCTTGCCTGTAAAAGCTAAGCAGGAACAGCTTGGGTCTCACCCTGGATGGGGGACCAGAAGCCACTGACTAGGGAAAAAGGAATGTGGACTGGCAAGAAATGGATAACATTTGGAGAAACAGCCTGAGGGCTACCTTTTTGCTGCACTCTGTTCTTGGAATGCAGTGAAAAAGCGGATAGTCCCAGCAGCTGCTTACCCAGAAGTAATGTTTGGTGACATGGTGATGTCATCACATCACCAATTACTTCCACATCTGTGTAGTGGGTTGATGCCAGGAGCAGATGAGGCAGTTATGCTACTGCACACATGCCATATATTCAATCCAGAGAAAGGTAGCTATGCCTAAATCCCATTTCAATCAATAGCTTCCTCGGCTAATTGATTGTACTTTATTAACTTCTCTGGATTTCAGCCATATTTGTATTGTATTGTAAGCAAGTTGTTTCTGTCCAACATGCAATTGGTGGAAGGATACAAGTTCTGCATGTTTGTGTTAATCAGCACAACTGCCTTATATGGACTCAGGTCCTCAGCACATATAGGTCAGTATAGCCTGTCAGTGTAATCTATACTGACTGGCAGTAGCTCTCCATGATTTCAAGCAGGGGTCATTCCCAGCCCTCTGTGATCAAAGCACATGCTCTACTACTGCTCTTCTGTGCTTTTGAATACCAGTTACCAGGAGAGAACTGTGCAAGAGGACTGTTTGCCTTCATCTCCTATTTGTGGGTGTCCAGAGACATCTGGTTGGCCACTTTGAGATTCTGGACTACATAACCCAGAATCAGAGCTCTTCTTAGGCTCTTACAACCCAATTCTATGGTGCTACACATTGTGCCACAAAGCCATTTAATACAGTGTGTCTCTGTTCCACTGTTGTAAATGGTTTTGGGTAGTGGGACATCAACATTTAAATGCATGCTAAACATTATTTGTTTGTTTATTCGTTTGTTTGTTTGTTTGTTTGTTCACCACCCTTCTCTGTTTTTTACATAGCATGCAATACCTGTATTGCATTTGTTCAGATCACACCCCACACATGATTTCAATTCTAGTCCTATTCTTCCCCCTGCTGATGCAGCCACATCAAAATGAGTGTGCTGTATCCAGCAGAAGGGAAGATCAGGAGGCTTTGGAAGAGAATTGAAATATTTTCCCTTCTGTAAGCCTCCTGCTCTGCAATTGGTCTTCTCGGACCTGCATCAGCTCTGTAGCTAGTGCAAGTCCAAAGAGAAGGAAGGGGTGGGGAGGCTGCTGGAGAATGGGGTAGGCTCTGATGTGTGCCTTTGCTGCTGAATCCACCCCATCCCGATTCCTTTCCCTACCTGCCCTGGTTCCACCCTGTTCCTACCCCTACCTGCCCAGTTTCACCCCGTCCCACCCCTCAAAATGTGTGTGTGTGTGTGTGTGTGTGTGTGTGTGTGAGTGAGTGAGTGAGTGAGAGAGAGAGAGAGAGAGAGAGAGAGAGAGAGAGAGAGAGAGAAGAAGAAGAAGAAGAAGAAGAAGAAGAAGAAGAAGAAACAATTTTCACCCAAGATTTAGTATGAAATACACAGACCATATAACGGCATGACAATGAGGCAGAATACTATAGTGTGATAATTTAAGCAGGTATTATACTATAGGACAACCATCTTTTTCTTTGTTCCTAACTGGACAACTGGTTTGGAATGAGGACATGACTACAGGCAGGCCTCCCATATCTGCAGCTTCAATTAACCACAGATGCACGCCCTCCCACACCATTGCTTCCAGAGGGTTTGCTCCCCTCACCTCTAGAAGGTCTTCTGAAACCTTTGAAGCAGCATGCATTAGCCCATAGCTTCTGTGGGCCTCATAATGGCTGTTTAGGCCCAAAAGTGTCACTTCTGGTTTTTTTTTCCCAAAACTGGAAGTGACATAAGAACATAAGAACAGCCCTGCTGGATCAGGCCATAGGCCCATCTAGTCCAGCTTCCTGTATCTTACAGTGGCCCACCAGGTGCCTCAGGGAGCACACAAAAGAACAAGAGAGCTGCATTCTGGTGACCTCCCCTGCATCTGGCATTCTGAGGTAGCCTAACTCTAAAATCAAGAAGTGGCGCATATACATCATGGCTTGTAACCCATGATGGATTTTTCCTCCAGAAATTTGTCCACTCCGATTTTAAAGGCATCTAGTCCAGATGCCATCACCATATCCTGTGGCAAGGAGTTCCACAGTCCAACTGCATGCTGAGTAAAGAAATATTTAATTTTGTCTATCCTAACTCTCTCAACACTCAATTTTAGTGGATGTCCCCTGGTTATGGTGTTTTGTGAGTGGGAAAAGAGCATCTCTCTGTCCACTCTATCCTTCCCGTGCATAATTTTGTATGTCTCAATCATGTCCCCCCTCAGGCGTCTCTTTTCTAGGTTGAAGAGGCCCAAATGCCATAGCCTTTCCTCATAAGGAGGGTGCCCCAGCCCAGTAATCATCTTAGTCGCTCTCTTTTGCACCTTTTCCATTTCCACTATGTCCTTTTTGAGATGTGGTAATCAGAACTGGACACAATACACCAGGTGTGGCCTTACCATCGATTTGTACAACGGCATTATAATATTAGCCGTTGTATTCTCAATACTTTTTCTAATGATTCCAAGCATAGAATTGGCCTTCTTCACTGCCACTGCACATTGGGTGGACACTTTCATCGAGTTGTGCACCACCACCCCAAGATCTCTCTCCTGATCTGTCACAGACAGCTCAGAACCCATCAGCCTATATGTGGTTTTGATTTTTTATGCATTTTTTATGCATTACTTTACACTTACATTGAAACGCATCTGCCATTTTGCTGCCCATTCTACAAGTTTTTATGCCTTTAAAAGCATAATTAGGGCTGTGGAAGTGACTTTTTTGACCTAAACTGAGGCTCATAGAGGCCGCGGGCAGATGCTCACAGCCTCTGAGGGCCTCTGGAGGCGGCTGTCACCAGTATCTGTGGATTCAGCTACCTGCAGCGGGTTCCTGAATGGAACTCCCGTGGATACTGGGGCATGCCTTTATTTTTAAAGGTCACAGAGACTGGCTTTGAAACTATAAACTAAAAATATCAAAAATAGTCTGTCCTGCAAAATGCCTTTCTATTTAGAACAATGAAACACTAGGCATCATAACTGTCTGTAAGCTATTTTAATTAATCCCATAGGGTTCTGAGAAGGAAATTCAACAGAACTCTTTTAAAGAACGAAACTTTTTATTATGCTCACAGGTGAACACATTCTCAGTGAACTTTATAACCTGAATTGAGCTTTCTAGCCACTGAGGATTCGGAAGACTCAAATGTTAACTATAATCACCATAAATGTGTAAAGAGAGAGACAGACATTTGATTTGTACTATATGTGCTTATTCCTCTGAAGACAAATCAGAGAAAAAAGTCACAGTAGATTAGCCTATGTGGAATTAGCATGTGCTCCAATCAATATAATGAAATCCAATTAGCCAGTTTTCCAAATGTTTGTAGACTCAGTTTAAAATTACATTATAATTGCTCCTTTAGGGATAGTCTTGCAACTTTGACTTAGCTGTGCTGAAGATGAAAATAATGATGAGCTGCTTTTTTTTTTTTTCCTTAACAGAAAATGTATGCTTACAGCAATGGGACAGCTTACTGAAATATTTTAATTGTTAGATACACCATCTCAATCAGAGAAAAGATATAACATCCCATGCAATTTTCAGTCTTATCTATCACAATCTTAAAACATGCTTTTCGCAAAGTGTGCCACCTCCTGCCCTGAAATAACATCCCTTCCCCTTTGACTGATATTTGAGCATAACAGAAACAAGTCTTAATTGCATGATGGAACGTTTAGATCAAACACCAAAATTGTACATTATTGTCTGGGATAACAGACAGTGAATATCAAGAAATGGCAGAGTCAGAAATACAATATTGGGTAGATTTACAGTTGTGGTATACACAGTTTTTAAAACCATGTTCTATCTCCTCCACCCTCTTGCCCTGGTGAATTTCATTTTTAAGCATTTATATCTGGGTATTCAACACTGATGCGGTGGGTTCTGTTGAGGGCTGTTCTCACAGGTATATCTGTGTATACAGGGGAAGTCATTAGCAGGGATGGACTGCTTCTTGGATTACTTAGATTTGAGTTGCAAAAGCACACATATTTCGTGACTTGTGTGGACTTGAGTCACATGTGTCAAAAACTTGAGCACTGCCTCAGGGGTTTTATCCTAAAAATGAAATGACTTGAATAAACTCACCCACAACAAGATACTTGTGCCTTGCATCTGGCATTCAGAGATAGGCCACCTCCAAAACCAGGAGGTGACATACTTTTTTTTTTTTTTTTTACTAAATGGTACTGTGTACTTAAGGTCTCCTAAATGATCACTAACTTCTCAGTTTACTTTCTATGACAATTGCTCTCCTCCCATCACTATTATAAAAGTAATACTTTAACTTAACTATACTGTGGATGTGCTCTCCCACTCAGATAGGAAGATGCAGGAAGGAGCACATTTTAAAAAGGGGGGATTTTGAAAATTTGAAAACAGAACAATTGAGAAAAAAATCTACTAGCTGCAAATATTTTGATCCTAGTATTTTTATTTTTTTTAAACAAAAAGCAGTGATCTGCAAACTGTCAATTTTCATAAAGACATAGGCTTCAATTCAGTTAAAATCAGTTGTGGTTAAATTCCTCTAAGATTCACATGAATTGACAGTTGCAATTTCCCTTTTTCATGAGCTTCAAAAAAACTTAATGTCAAACTAGATATTAACATAAACATGTAATGTGACACCAGGTGCTTGAGCATTTTTATCTAATAACATGGAGAGGGATGAAATTATACAAAAGCATGGCAAAGGGCATTTAGCACGTTGCCTCTCTCCCCATGGTTTCAGTACCAGTTGCTGCTTCACACATGATGTTTTTAACAAAAAAGAAAGTGAATTGACATTTTCCCCCCATTGCAAATAACATATGGGGACACCATCAGAATCTGAACCATGGTTGGGAAAAGTATTAAAGCCTCCCATGCTTGACTACATGTTGGCCCATTTCATGGGCTCCCCTGTATGTTTTTAGTTAAAAAAAATACACCACCAATGTACAATGCACCACTACACTCAGGTCACACAATGTGTTTATGTTAATATCTAGTTTGACCCACAACCAGCACCAGAGCTAAAACAGGAACAGGGGGCACAGAGCTGCCAGCACCTCCAGGGAGAACCTAGAAGTGACCACATTGTGCAGCAACCTCCAGAGCAGAAGGAACATAGTGCATGAAGCAGCCACAATGAGGGTCCCTCCTCTGGGGAGAACCAGGAAGCGACATCATGATGTCAAGTGATGTCTTGACATCACTGTCCTGGGTGCCGGGGAGCCTGTTATGGCTCTGACCAGTGCTAACTTTAACTAGACTGAAACTTGAACAGCTGAAATCAAGTGTCTAAATGGAAATTGACTTTCTTTTTCTACATGAGAGCCTCCAAAGTGCTGCTGTGATCTCTTTGTTTCTCATACTATAAATGATAGGATTCATGAAAGGAGGGACCACTGAATACAGAACGGCAAGCAGCAGATCCAAGCCTGACGAGGACTGAAAGGTGGTCCCCAAACAGGCGTAAATGCCAGTGAAATAGAACAAAGAGAGCACAAGAAAGTGGGGCAGGCAAGTCGAGAAAACCTTTTTCCTTCCCTGTGCCGAGGGGATAGTAAATACAGCTTGGAAAATGTGCACATAGGAAACCATGGTGAAGCAAAAGCAGCTGATACAGACCAGCACTGTGAATGCAAGAGCCCCAATTTCAATGAGGTAGGAGTTGGAACAAGACAGCTTTAGTAGCTGGGGGATTTCACAGAAGAACTGGTTGATGCTGTTGGAGCAGAAGGGGACAGCGAACGTGCAAGCAGTGTTCAGGGTTGCGTCAAAGAGCCCAAAGAGCCATGCACTGGTGGCCATTTTAATGCAGACATCCCAGTTCATGTCTTTCACATAGTTCAGTGGATTGCAGATGGCAACGTAGCGGTCATAGGCCATCACCGTCAGAAGGAAGAATTCTGATGCCCCTGCCCAGAAGAAGAAGACTTGTGCTATGCATCCGTAATAGGATATTCTCCTTGTTTTCATCAGAGAGTTCACCATGGCTTTGGGAACAGTGGCTGAGATGAAACTGAGGTCCACAATGCTTAAGTTGACCAGGAAAAAGTACATTGGGGTTTGAAGATGTGGGCTGAAGGCTATGACAATGATCATGAGAAGATTCCCAGTCACCGCTGCCGCATAGATGAGCAAGAATCCCATAAAGTATAAAAGGTGCAGTTCCAGAACTTCAGAGAATCCTGAGAGTTGGAACTCTGTCACAACACTTTGGTTAGTCATTTGCTGTAGTTTGGTGGGAAGAAAAATGTCTCATTGACAAAGCTGAATTGATTATAGAGCTTTTTGACAGACATGCACAATATTTGATCTATCTGCAATGAGATACCACTGTGTCCCATTTATTTACTTATCTATCTATTTATTTTCAAGATTTCTATCCTGCTTTCTCTCCCTGCTGGGCACCTATGCAAAGCAGCTATGAGGTAATAGTCTAAGCTATAATATCCTAAGCTTCCTTCCTCCCATGGAAGAAACCTTGGTCTGTAGCAAGGACTTGAAACTCAAAAGCAAAGATTCCTTCAGGAGGAAGGAAAACTTGGCAGGTACTGGGGTAAAACCCAGTATGACCCCAGTACCTACCATGATCATCATACTGGAGCAAAATACAAAGTCATTGAGAATACACTGCCAGCACATTGCTCTCGCTGTCATGTGAGCATCAACTTGGATACAATGCAGGAATGGTCAGAATTGGATACAATGCAGGAATGGTCAGAGGACAAGAAACTGTTTATGATATCAAGCTGAAGATCTTCCAAACTATTACCACTGAGAAAAGGATTTTAGGGATACAAGCTTCTTAAAGTAAGTAAGTTGTTTGTTGGCATCCTTCAGTCTCGGAAGACTATGGTGTGACGCTCTGAATGGTGGTTCTGGAACAGAGTGTCCTCTCTTACAACAAGTACAGCCAAACTGAGGGCCTATTCTTATCCCCAGCCCCCAGGGGAATAAGAAAGAAAGAAAGAAAGAAAGAAAGAAAGAAAGAAAGAAAGAAAGAAAGAAAGAAAGAAAGAAAGAAAGAAAGAAAGAAAACGGTTTTTACCGTGACCTATCATCAAACTTAAAAACAAGTCAAATGAGGTATTTTCTCCTCTGATTAGTAATAAATAAAGCCATGGTCCCAGAAAATGCCCCTCTGTGTGCAAACAGCTATCTTCCTCCCCAGGAAGACCATGTGCAAGTATTGGGCATGAGGAATCAAACATTCCTGGAGAAACAGTCTCTTAAAAATGCACCATCTTTTTTGCTTAGGTAATTCATTTTGTTTTTATGCCCAGAATTTGCCATATTAGTTGCACCAGGGCTTGTACTTTTGTGTACTTTTTGTGTACTTTTGTGTTGATGTGCAACTGTCATAGTGTTTTGCAAAAGTGGCAGATATATAAAAGTTTTCAAGAAATTTTAGGAAATTGGGCAGAGGTACTTGGCAAAAGGAAGAGACAACGTATGCTTCACCAAGATGAAGATTAAAAAAAATAAACTTACTGCTTTACAGTATATGATGAAGACTGTAGAATGTTCCCATGTTTCTTTCAATATTGCTCTCGTAATATATTTTCATTTCTGTAGCTCATACAAATTCAATTAGGGATAGCATCAATTTTATTGATTATTATGAAAAAAAAATACTGTGCTACCCAGTTCTACTACATGCTGATGAAGTTCTCAGCTGCTGTGATCACTGTTGTTGTTTTGCAATGGTGGTAATAGAATACTTATTTGGGAAGGACCTTTATTTATGCATCATTTATAGAGATATCATCCCAAGGGCTCAGTTTGGATTCATTCACTATGAAGTCCTAAGAGGACGATCTTTATTCTTAATAGGCTCAAGAGCTAAGCGGGGGTGGGGGGGATGGGATTCACACAAACACGGCTCTAATGTTCACGAAGTGCAAAGACAGATTATCAAAGATTCAAGCTTCAGTTATTTATTATGAATGACTCTTCCTTTTTTACCACTGCCACAAATTACATACAGACCCATCTACCTACCCAGAAGTTATGCAGCCCCCACAGCAGCACAGCAGGGCTTTGAAAAGAATAGCATCAGAAGTATTGTGTGATGGACTTTCAAGGCATTGGGCAACCTAAACTTGTTGAAATTCCCCCATGACAATGCAGCACTGGAGTGTAGCCTGCAATGTATCCTTTAGGGGCTGCTGCATTATGTGGGCATCTGGGGACCAGGCTGGGTGGCAGAGGTAAGTAAAGAAAATTTTTTACTGATCATGTTCTTCTAATATTAAAATTTTGGAATTAGGTATGAGTCCCCAATCTTTTATCCAGTTTAAAGCTGCTGCTTTATCATATAATTCCCAGTCTGGTAATCTGAATCTTGCTCTTTTTTTATCCTCTTGAAGTAATTTCAGTATTATTCTCAGTTTTTTACCTTGCCAGACAAATTTTGTAGTAATTTTATTCATTTCTTCAAAAAAAGTTCTCTTCAAAATAATCAGAATAGTCTGGAATAAAAACATTAATTTTGGTAATATTTTCATTTTCAATAGAGCTATTCTTCCCATTAGGGATAGTTGCAATTTATTATATTTCTCCAAGTCTTTTTTTATTTCTTTCATTAATTTAATATAGTTGTCTTCCATTAATGTATTTATCTTTTTGGTAATTATAATTCCTAGATATTTTACTTTGTTTGTTATTTGTAGTCCAAATTCTTTTAATCATTCTATATCATTGTCTTTTATATTTTTAAGTATCATTTTGGTCTTCTGGTAATTTATTTTTAGACCTGCCACTTCCCCATATTCTTTTAAGTCTTGTATCAAAAATTTTATGGAATTGAGTGGATCTTCGAAGATAAATACCAAATCATCTGCAAACGCTTGTAATTTGTAATCTTCACTTTTAATTTTGAGTGGTTTCATCCTGTCATCTTCTCTTATTACATTATTCAATATTTCTAGTGTCAAAATAAACAACAATGGTGAAAGTGGACAACCTTGTCTTACTCCTTGTTGAATATTAATCTCTTGCATCAATTCTCCATTTACTCTTATCTTTGCTTTTTGATCCGAATATATTCCTTGTATCATCTTAGTAAATTTTGGACCAAAATGTAATTCTTGAAGGCAGTTAATCTTAAAGTCCCAATGTAAATTGTCAAAAGCTTTCTGGGCGTCTTAAAAACACTAGGGCTAATTTCTTATCTGGATGCGCTTCACAAAATTCCAATATATTTATTATAGTTCTCACATTGTTTTTCAATTGTCTTTTTGGTAAAAAAAAAAAAAAAAAAACCAGTTTGAACTTCTTTAATTATTTGGTTTAATATTTTTTTAATCTTGTAGCTAAAATTGAAGCAAAAATTTTATAGTCTGTGTTTAAAACCGAAATGGGTTTATAATTTTTTCATTTCTTTTTCATCCGTGTCTGATTTATGTATCAAAGTAATTGTTCCTTCCTTCCATGAGTTTGGTATTTCTCCCATATGTCATCAATCACTTTTTTGAATGGCAACAACAATACTTCTTCAAATTTCTTATAATATTCGGCTGGTAATCCATCAGGGCCTGGCATTTTTTTTTGGAGTTTTTGCCTTTTAATCGCTTCTGTTATTTCATTTATAGCAATTGTATTTTCCAATAAACTCTTTTGATCAGGTAAAATTTTAATGCTATTGTTTTTTTTCCAGATATTCTGTTTGTTTCTGGTGTTCTATATTTTTTCTCCCATACCTGATAAAATTGTTCAATAATTGTTTTCTTTACTTCTAATTCTGTTTTCTCTTTTCCAACCAAATCTTTCAATATCTTAATATAGTTTTTTTTGTCTTTCTTTTTTCAGTTTATAAGCTAACCATCTTCCTGGTTTGTTTACATTTTCAAAAAATTTTGTTTTGCCATTTTCAATTTCTTCTCCATCTCCTGCATTTGCATTATTTTAATTTCATGTTGTATCTTCTTAATCTTTTGTTGAATTCTTTGATTTGTAGTTTCTTTCTGTAATTCCATTTCACATTTCTCTAATCTTTGTATAAGACTTTTAGTTTTCTTCTCTTGTTCAACTCTTTGCTGCATTTCTTATTGCTAATCCTCAAAAAAAATGTTTTACTCGTATCCCATACAATTTGTGTTTTAGTTTCTGGATGAAAATTGATCTTAAAAAAAATTCCATTTCTATTTTTGCTTGAGTCAAAAATTTCTGATCATTCAAATGAGTTGTATTTAACTTCCAACTATTTCTCCTTAATTTTTATTTATTATTAATAAAATAATATTATGATTACAAAACGTATTAGGTAAAATTTCAGTCTGAAACGTTCCATCTAAACTGGATATTGAGGCCCAGTACATATCAATTCTAGACCAAGAATTATGTGAATTTGAATAATATGTGAACTGTTTTTTCTCCAGGTATTGTGTTCTCCATTTGTCAATCAACTGTAATTCTTCTGCCATTTCCAAAAAAAGGTCTGGGTAGGGTTCCTCCTCTTTTTAGAGATCTTTTGTTAAATTTTCTGTCCCATTTAACTTGAAAAACTGCATTAAAATCTCCAAAAAAAAAAAAGATCCCTGTCTTCTCCCATGATTAATTTTTCATATAATCTTCTGTAAAACTTATCTTGATGTGTGTTTGGTGCATAAATATTGACAATTAATGCTTTCCTTGTTTCAAATTGGATCTCTACAATCAGAATTCTCCCATCTTCCGACTGCCATTTCAATTCAGGTTCCAATTTGGGGTTAACATATGTAGCTACCCCCCTTTTCTTTTGGTGTGGGTCTGAGGCAAAAAATAAAGTTCCCATTTTTCTATTATTAAGAAATCTAACATCATTTTTTTCTAATATGTGTTTTTTGAATACAAATTACATCTGCTTTGGTTTGGTATAATTGATGGAATATTATTATTAACAGTATTTATATACTGCCTTTCAACTAAAAGTTCACAAAGCGGTTTACAGAGAAAAATCAAATAACTAAATGGCTCCCTGTCCCAAAAGGGCTCACAATCTAAAAAAAAATGCAAATGAATACCAGCAGACTGCCACTAGAACAGACAGTGCTGGGGTGAGGTGGGCCAGTTACTCTCCCCCTGCTAAAAAAAGGAGCACCCACTTGAAAAAGTGCCTCTTGCCCAATTAGCAGGGAATATTCTTCTGCACTTCTGAGGAGAATTCTGAGAGCAGTTGCGTCGGGCCAGTGTGGGCTCCAGCAAGTCTCCGGAGGGCCAGAGGCTCATTAGAGACTGGGGGCTCCCTGAGGGCCACATTGAGATGCCTCAAGGGCCGCATGTGGCCCTCGGACCGGGGTTTGGGCACCCCTGCAATATGTGGTGGCTTCCAATCTTACTGCCATTTAGGGCTCAATCCTAACCCACTTTCCAGCACTGGCATACCTGTGCCAATGGGGCATGTACTGCATCCTGCAGTTGGGGGGCAGTCATGGAGGCCTCCTCAAGGTAGTGCAATGTTTGTTCCCTTACCTCAGAGTTGCATCCTGACGCAACTCCTGAGAGCCCAATCCTATCCAACTTTCCAGTGCCATTGCAGTGGTCATGCCAACGGGGCATGCACTTTACCCCATAGTGGGAGAGTCATGGAGGCGTCCTCAAGGTAAGGGAACATTTGTTTCCTTACCACAGGGCTGCATTGCAGCTGGTTCAGTGCTGGAAATTTGGATAGGATTGGGCTCTGACTCTTCTTGGAGCTACACCAGCTAAATAACTGTTGTACATTCTTGGAGGTCAAGAGGCTTGCTGGGAGGTAAGTAAATAAGATTTTTACTTAACTCTTCTGGGCCCTCTTGTTATCCTCCTACCATAGCATGCAAAGTGCGTGTTGCATCGACGATGCTGCAGGATAGGATTGTGCTGTTAGTTTCAGAATTTTAAAGCCAAAAAGTAGAGAAAAAATTATCAAAAGAATAAAGAGTATTGTGTGATTCATTACACTGCACATATTTTCTCTTATCCTTCTGGTATGAAACCTTCCCTGCTGGACAAGGATCATGATCAAAGCAACAAAATGGCTTCTCTTCCTTCTTTTTTCTGCTGTAAGCTGGAGAGCAGTGGTCATTACACACAGCGGTGGGCAGCACCTGAATATAAAGGAAGGAGAACATGTTACTCCAGAACAATATGAGCCCAATCCTAGCCTTCCCCTCCACCGATGTACCTGCGCCAAATCTGAGTGTGCTGAATCCAGCAGGAGAGGGATGCACTGCGAAGTTTTGGAAAGGAAAGGAAAATTCTTTTTCTTACACCACAATAAGCCTCCCATTCTGCATTGGATCTTCTTGGACCTCCAACAGTTCTATAGCGGGTGCAAGTCCGAGGATAAGAAAGGGGCAGTGAAACTCAGACAACAGGGGGCAGAACCCAGCGCATGCCATTGCCACTGATTCCACCCTTCCAGCACCTCCCCACCCCATTCCAGGGAAGGCTGTGCATTGAGGCTGGGAAGGGGGCGGTAGCAGTGGTAGCAACTTCACTGATATCCTATCCTCCTTTCCTTGCTGCAATCTACCTTCTGGGTTCCCTTGAACCTGTGACAGTGAAGTAGCTGACACAAATCCTAGTAGACCCATCAGGACAGCAGAGGCTTTTACAAGGGCAAAAGAACAAATGTCCCCTTTCCTCAATGAAACCTTGGGGACTAGAATCAGCCCTGCTGATCAATGAGGGTAATTTAACTTGGATCAGACTGAATTTGAGATTTGAGCTTTTGTAGTCTAAGGGTCCAATCCTATTCAATGTCCCAGCACTGATGCGACCACGCCAGCAGGGCATGTGATGCATCTGGCAGTGCGGTGGGGCAGCCACTGAGGCCTCCTCAAGGCAAGGGAATGTTTGCTCCCTTACCTTGGGACTGCATTGCAGCCTCATTGGCACTGGAAAGTTGGATAGGAATGGCACTAATGCTATTTGACAATGTCCTTGGAATAACTACCATGGTGTTTAAGGTGACTTAAACCTAAAAGTGTTAAACAAAAAATGAGTTAACCCTAGTTGGGGCAGAATTCCTCAGAAGGGTAAGAAGGATTATCAAAGCTAAAACGTCTCCTACATAGCTTTCCATCTTACAATCTATAGTTAGTTTCCACCTGATTAAACCTGCTGTACCAGGTGTTGGCCTCCTGAATAACAGTGATCTCTTTGCCAGGAAGAGCCTGTGGATCTATCAGTCCTGCTTTCAACCTTAAGAAGGATCGGTTTGGGAAAGTCACCCAGTTGATCAGGTCAAATCCACCTAATTCACCCTCCTCATCTAAAAACACCGTGTGTCCTGCACTGTTGTTGAATGAGATGCTCTTCAGCTACATTGGGAGAAGTAGGAAGAGTACATTGGAAGAAAACATTTTGTTTTATTGGTTCAGTACATTTTAAAAGTATCACTGCCTTGGAATTTTGAGAAATGGTCAATATTAATGTCTAGAAACATTGTACCTAATAATGCCCTGAACACTAGACAGGGTTGCTCCACAACACAACAATTTGTACTGTTGTGATCAGAACCAAAACAAATACAGGTGCCCTTCCAATGGCTTCAACCTTTTGTCAGGCTCAAATAAACGTATTTATAATAAATATTTAACCATAAAACTCAAATAAAAAAGACCCACGCTGGGTACCTTTCCTGCCTCCTTGATTGCCTTCCCCTGAAATAACTTGGTGCCCAGTCTTATCCAACATTCCAGCACTGATGAAGATGCAATGTAGCCCCAACGTAAAGGATCAAATGTGCTTTTACCTTGAAGAGATCTCTGTGAATGCCCCCCACTGCCCCCCACCCCCAGTGTAGGCACAGCTGCATCAGTGCTGTAAAGTTGGATAGGATTGGGCCCTTTCTTACATTTGGGAGTGAGGGAGGCAATGATATCAAGCAGTTCTAGAGCCGTGTACAATCTTTTCCTAGTGGGAATGAGATTTTAAATGCCCCAATGCTATCCAAATCTAGTCTGACTATTCCACCACTCCCTGGGCCACAGTGAGTCTACCCATTACCTGGTACCTGGCCTAATACCAATCTGGCATAAATCCAGTACATCCTAGACTGGATGTATGGGGCATAGGCCAGGGACATAGAATCTAAACAGCCACTACTGCTGCTGAGATTGTCTCATTGCCACCCTTTGGCCTGGTTCCCAAAAGGCCCCATTCCACCTTGATTCTCCCCCACCACCCTTCCACCCATGATCCTCTCCTCATCCCTCTGTAATCCTCCCACTCCTCAATGGGTCTCTGACATTCAGCTGGTGCAAGTCCAAGGAGACAAAGGGGGCTGGGAGGCTACTGATGGAAGAATCCACACTGCAGGATCCACGGCCTCCCACAGCCTCCCTGCCCCCATTTTGCCTCCTTCCCCACCTTATTTCATCCCTTCCCTGCCTTATTTTACCCTTCATTAGCCACTTTTTGTGGCATTGCTCACAAAATGGCCACATACAGAGTGCTCTGTGATCCATTGGTGCCATTTTGTGACAGTGGAATTGTCCTCTGCTGTGACAAGTCACTCCATAGTACAGCCCAATCCTACATAGGTTTGGGCTGTGAATTTATCAACACAGACCCTTTTGGGGATGCTGTTGAGGCACTGAATGTGCCCTACACCGCCTTCCTCACCCTCAAAAGTAAGCACTTGACTTAGGGGAACATTAAACTGCTTGGACCTAGACCAATAACTTAGAAAACTCTCCAAATTCCTGAACATTTTCAAACTTTTCTGAACTTTAGCATCACCCACATTCAAAGACTAGAATCCTGAATTGGATCTGATCTTCTAAAGTCATTGTCAGCAAGGAGCCTGATTTGGGAATGAAGGGCTACCTGCAAATGTGGGAGATTTGGAGGAGAAAGTCTACATCCATCCACCATTGCTCTAAGCTTAGGTTTGATTGACAACATTTTTTGCAATGCATGTGCTACACCATAGACAGCATTGTAGATACTGTAGCTTTGGCCAGTCATGCTCATTCCAAAAAGAGTCCCTGGAAGATTCTTCAAGCTTTCATGACCTGTACAAGCATCACTGCTCTCTTTGCCCTCTTCAGAGAAAATGCAACCAAATGCCTGTTCCCAGAAGATTCTGATAAAACCATCTCGTTTTTGTGTGTCAGGATGAAGAGACTGAAGGAATTCTGAAAACCCCGGCACTTCATTGGAGTGGGTTGCAAAAGACAAGGCACCGTGGAAGAACTGTATATCAAAATGCCTGTTAGTTATTGGGGTTGAGAAATCATGCTGGGCTGTCATAATCCACACTTTCCCTGTCATAATATCTATAGTACCTACTATGATCATATAAACACATACCACAAATTTCAAACTTGACCTGGTCTCTGCTTCAGCATTTACTATATTTACGTTGACTTCAGAATTGATTTGGGGCATGAAAGTGGACACGTGGAGCTCTGCATCTAGCATTTGCAATTCCCCTGTAAACCGAGATAGGGTTCCTATTTTTCCACTGAATGCTGTACAGATTCCATGTTCAGAAAGCATTTTCATCATGGTCTTCACAAAATTTTCCCCATTATCATCATCTGAATCAATGATCCCAACCCACATCCACTGGAAATGTTGAAGTAGACGGCCAATCCCTCTGTACTGATGTGCTTCACTGGGGACCCTCCAGTAAAAGGAAGGGAGCTGAAGTTTAACATTCACCAGTGGAGCTAGTCTATGTAGACAATCTGAATGAATGAATGAAAATATTTAAAACTATAATGAATCTGATCAAATAGCTACTGAGATGAAACCCAGTTCTGAAGGAGAAAGCTTACATGGAAGGAATATGAATTACTTTAAGGACCATAGTGTGGACACATTATTTTATAAATTTCCCAGCTTTTCAAGCCCAATGGAAAGCTCAAGGCAGTTTCCAAAAAGGAACGAATCATTTATATCAAAACATTCATTCATAGTACTGCTACTTAACAAAAACTTGCAGCAAAAGCAACAAGCGGAAGCAACTGAACTATTTCCGTGGAATATAATAAAACTAAAACAATGGAAACCTTGTTGAAACAAGAAGACATTAGAATCCTTTAAAACACAAATAGGGAAGGTGCATTCCTGATTTCAGTTGGAAGAAAATGCTACACACCGGGACCACAACAAAGAAGGCCCTGCCATGAGTTGTCACCAAATGTATGTACATGTGGTAATTAAAAGTCTTCTTAGCTCACATGCTGACTGTACCTGTGGAATCTTGTAGATGCTCAACTGAATAGCCATGTGAAGAGAGATTTGAGAATCATGTCCCCCAATGACAGCTATCAGATGCTGCTGTTTTTCACATTTGAAGTTGGGGACAAACCTTTCCTGGGTAGAGAGAAGTTTCAAGGTGTTCTGATGTGTCATCCTTGCATTAGCGTAACTGTCATATATGTGGAAGCCCAGGCTGACATTTGGCACGATCTTTGAGTTCTCATTGATCTCCATCACAGCAAATACCAAAGACTGGACATGTTGATAAGTCTTTGGAACTGAACTGAAGGAAGTGTTAGATTTTGCATGAAACAGATATGCAAACCTTTCTGAAGTATTTGAAAACCTCCCATTTTTAGAGTTTTTTGTTTTTTTTAAATAGACAGATATTGTAATCTTTCTTAACTTCTAAGTACATTATGCAATTCTTAGTGCCCTGCTGGTTTTGTAACTGAATGAAATGTGTATACATGTTTCATACCAAATTAAGCCCACATCAGTCCTATCAATTTCAATGGGAGCATTAAGGACTTGCTTAGGCTTGAAATAAATGGTAGGGAATCCCGATTGCCCCCTTTAAGGAGGTGGCTTCCAAGGCTTCCAAGGCGGTGGTTCAAGGGGCTCCCCCTTCCCCCTATTCCATATGGGGAGGAGGCTCTTCCACTTGGGGATCATCTGGCCCTGGCAGTTAAAGAAAAGATATGGAGGGGTGAGTATGTGGACCTCTTCAGCCTTCTCCACTGGGAGCCAGAGCACGAGATCAGGCCAGGGGAGTGCAATAGGGAACATCGATCGGAATTGGACTAATTGGCTAGCAGGGTTTACCATCTACATGGGGGTGGTACTGCAGAGAGATCTATCCAAAGGCCTGGCACTGGCAAAGTACCTGGACTTGATTCACAGGGCCTTTCGGGGATACTCGGGCTCTGGTTGGTTAGCGTATGACGAGCAATTACGCATACGCATGGGTAATAATCCACAGCTTTCGTGGGAAAGGAAGAACTCTGAGTTGTGGATGCAACTTGTGATGGCGGGAGGTGCTGCTGTGGGAGAGCGTTCAGACAGCGGCCACCTGATTGCCAGGAGCAGCAATTCATGCCCGGCGGGGCCGCCGCAGGCGGGAACGCCGGGCCGATGGGTTCAACCCCCGCGTGCTTGTTATGAATATGCATCGTCAGGTTACTGTTCCAGAGCAAGTTGTACCTTCCTGCACAACTGTGGACTGTGCGGGGCAGGCCACCCGATCACTTCATGCCCGAGGGGTTACCGTGACAGGAGATCTAGGCGCCGAGGCTCAGGGCAGAAGAAGGGAGGTGGGGCAGGTGATGCTTCCACTGCCAAAGGGGCCAAGTCCGATTAGGCTGCCAGTGTTGGCCGAGCTGCTGCGCGAATACCCTGATCGCACTGCAGCGAAATTCCTGTGGGAGGGTTTCAATCAGGGTTTCCGTATGCACTCACCACATCCCAAGGGTGTGAGCTTAGCTCGAAACCTGAAGTCAGTCACGGGCATGGAGGACATAGTCCAGAGGAAGATTGCCAAGGAAGTGGGTTTAGGGTGAGTTTTGGGCCCTTTTCCTACTCCCCCTTTGCCTGACCTTAAGGTTTCTCCACTGGGGGTGGTGCCTAAGATGGCCCCAGGGGAATACCGCCTCATTCACCATTTGTCCTACCCCAAAGGGACATCGGTGAATGATGGAATCCCCGACCAGTACTGCACGGTCTACTACACGTCTATTGACCAAGCAGTGTGCATATTGAGGCGCTGCGGCCCAGGTGCGCTTATGGCTAAATGTGATATCGAGTCCGCTTTCCACCTGCTTCCGGTGCATCCTGCAGATTTCTGCCTGCTGGGCTTTGCCTTCCAGGGCCAGTTTTATCTGGATCGGTCACTCCCAATGGGGTGTTCGCTGAGTTGTGCCACTTTCGAACGCTTTAGTACAATGCTGGAGTGGGCCCTACGGAAGCGGTGCGGAGTGCGAACTGCCACGCATTATCTCGATGACTTTATTTTTATGGGCCCAGCGGGCACAGGTCAGTGCCAGAGGCTGCTCACCACTTTTGAGGCCCTGACATGCGATTTAGGGGTCCCGCTGGCTCAGGGCAAGACAGAGGGCCCCTCTTCCCGCATGACCTTTCTGGGCATTGAGCTTGACTCGGTGGCGGCGGCAAGCAGGCTCCCGAGTGACAAGTTGACAGCGCTGGTGTCCAGATTGCAGGCGGTTATACAAGCAAAGAAGGTTACGCTGCAGGAGTTGCAGGCGCTGGTAGGGCACCTGAATTTTGCTTGCAGGGTGGTCATGCCAGGGAGGGCTTTCCTGCGTAGATTGTGCGAGGCCATGGCAAGGTTGCGCTCGCCACACCACAGGGTGCGGGTCACAATGGCCATGCGGGAAGACATGGTGGTCTGGCTTCGTTTCCTGGAGGAATTCAACGGGGTTTCATTCTGGTGTTCTGAGCAGCTGCTCAAGGCTGACTTGCAGGTGCACTCAGACGCAGCGGGAGGTTTTGGTTTTGGCATCTTTTTCCGCGGCCGATGGTGCGCTGTGCCGTGGCCGCAGAGCTGGGCGCAGGTTGGCATCACGGCCGACCTCACTTTCCTGGAGCTTTTTCCGATAGTGGTGGCAGTGAACATCTGGGCTGGTGAGTTCCAGAACGCCTCGGTGCGTTTCTGGTGTGACAACCAGGCAGTGGTGGCCGTAGTGAACTCGATGTCTTCCAAATCCCCCAGGGTCATGAGGCTTGTGCGGCAGTTCGTCTTACAATGCCTGTGCATCAATGCTCTTTTCGTAGCTCAGCACATTCCAGGGGTTGAGAATTGCATAGCAGATGCTTTGTCTCGATTTCAGGAGGACCGATTTCAGGAACCCGCCCCTGGGGCGGCGCCATCCCCGGACCACATGCCTCCTTGGCTCTGGGACCTTGGCTTACAGAAGTAAACGAGGTCATATGCGCCTCACTGGCGCCCAGTACGCAGAGGGGCTACTCGCGGAAGGTAACAGAGTTCGCTGATTTTAGGCTGGCGGCCGGCTTGCGCAGCCTGTGGCCGGCACCGTTTGAGCATCTGCTGCTTTTCCTTCTTCACCTGCAGCGGTCTGGAAGGGTGGTTAGCTCCCTCCCGGGCTTCATGTCCGCCATAGCTTTTGTTTCAAAAGCAGGGGGCTACCCCGATTTCACTCAAGTCTTCAGAGTGCAGAGGATGTTAGAGGGCTTCACTAGGAAAACACCCCCTGTCCGGGACCACAGGCACCCCTTCATGCCAGAGTTGCTCAGGGGTATCGCAGGGACCTTCACAACCCTTTGTTCGTTGCCATGTGAGCTTCAACTTCTCAGGGCCACATTGCTTACAGCCTTCTTTGGTGCTTTTCGTCCCAGCGAGTTCCTGGCAAAATACAAGACTGATCAATCTGCGTGGGCCCTCCGTAGGGCAGACCTAACCTGGGTGCCCAGAGGAGTCTCAATCAACCTCAAACAGTCTAAGACGGACCAAAGGGGCATCGGTTGTTTGGTGACCCTTAAGGAGGTGGTAGGAATGCCATTGTGCCCAGTTGCAGCATTAAGGGAGTATTTTGCACTCTCGGGTGAGCGCTCAGGGGCTCTGTTCCAGCATAGGGATGGTTCTCCTCTCACGCTGTTCCAGTTTTGGGCAATTTTCTCATGAGCGCTGGGAGTTTTAGGGTTGCAGCCTAGGGAGTTTGGCTTGCACTCCCTCCGCATTGGTGCAGCTTCTGCAGCAGCTGCGTTGGGGCTGTCAGGGGAGGACATAAAAAGGATAGGTCATTGGCGTTCGTCAACCTACAGGCGCTGCATGCGCAAATGACGTGCACAGGGTCCAGGCATACCCCATCTGTGGGGGGAGCAGCATAAAAGTGGATGCCTTGCAATAACATCTCTGTTTTCATCTTGCAGGACGCATTGGTAGCCCGACACGCGTGTTAATCTGCGGCCACTCCATTATCTTTTGGGCCCACAAGAGGGCGGCTGCTACCCCCCTCGGATCGAATCTGGGCCTCAGCCAGGCAGTGCAGGTTGCGTGGTTAGCCAAGAGGGGCATGAGATGGGGCCAGCTGCTGCCCGCGTTGATGGAGTTCCTGAATGTGAACCCCCCACCGGACATTTTGGTGCTCCACCTGGGCAAAAATGACCTTTGCAGGATGTCCGGTCTGGTTCTGATGAACAGAGCTCGTGAGGACATCACCACTCTTATGGGTTGGCTACCGGAGACCAACTTGGTTTGGTCGGATTTCTTGCAGCGTCGTGTGTGGCGGGGGGCTTTCTGCTGCGCTAAGGTTGAGAGGATGTGCAGAAAAGTTACCAGGAGCATTTGCAACTTGGTGTCCAGCGCGGGTGGCAGGGTGGTGAAGCATCCTGCGATTGTGTTCTCGCTACCTCACATGTACAGGGGCGACGGTGTGCATTTGTCGGAGGAAGGCGCAGACATCTTTCTTAAGGACCTGCAAGGTGGCCTTAAGGCGCTTCTTCCCCTGTTTGGGAGCGGGGGGGTCAAGCACTAGGCTGACTCCTCCTTGTGGCAGGTGGTGCGGGTTAGGAAGCGTGAATGGGACTCTGGCATGCACCTTCAGGCGGCATAGGCAGGGCAGAACCCTATTTCAGTCCTCAGGGGCTTGGCGGCACGAGGACTTAGACGGGGCCCTGGCCGGGACCGCGGGGCACACCTCAGAGGCTCAGCGGCTCGAGGTGGCGCAGTCTGCGGTCCGGTTGCCTTCCCCTTAAGGGATAGACATGGATGAGACGCGCTGTCCCAGCAGCGGGGCACGACTCGGAGTCGGGTGCATGCCCGCCTGGGGGCAGAGGTTTCTGGTACAGCCCAGAGGTCCCTCCCCACACCACAGGGGCTTTCACTGCCTCGGATACTGCAGGTCTCAGCCTCTGCTCCTCTTGTTAATGTGCAATAAAGTGGCCCTTTCTTCCATATCTGTTGTCTCGAGTGTTCATTGGACAATGCGGAAACAAGAGTGCTAAACCAGAACATACCAATTTTGTTTTGTTGAATCTCAGCTTAAATGAATGAGTTAAATGAAAGATCAAGGGAATGCTATAGACTAGGACCACAGCAAAGGCCCTGCCGTGAGTTGTGGTCATGAGTCGTCACCAATTGTATTTACCATTTCCACTGATGCCTAAAATGATTACAAATCTGCTTCCTGTTCATGTTCTCTGAGTCACCTCCTCCAATATGCTGTGCAGGCTGCCTGCCTGTTTGTCTGTCTATAAACTTTCTGCTTACGTCATCCTGTAAAAGCAAGTTACCAATTGCTTTGTGCGAGTGTAAACAAGATAAATGAAGAGCAATGGGTGCAGGGGGGCACAGCATAAGAACATAAGAAGAGCCCCGCTGGATCAGGCCAAAGGCCCATCTAGTCCAGCTTCCTGTATCTCACAGTGGCCCACCAAATGCCGCAGGGAGCACACAAGACAACAAGCACAACCTGTGCCCTGGTGCCCTCCCCTGCATCTGGTAATCAGAGGCAGCTTGCCTCTAAAACCAAGAGCTTCCGCATACCTACTATGACTTGGAACCCATAATGAGCTTCTCCACAGCAGTGTGGAGGCCGTGGAGATAGGGTTTGCTTTTATCTGCAGTTTCTGTTAATGCAACCAGCACTAATGCATCCCCCAACAGATACAGGGGATACCTGTATATCCATAATTTTTTTAGAAAGAGTTCTGCTAATAACAGCAAGTTCATCTTCCAAAAACAAACAAAAACAAGCTACATTCTGAATATGCTACTCTTTTTAGGAAACAGCTATAATGGAGATGATCTGAACTGCTGAATATTATGGTATCATTAAATACTTCCCTTACATAAGTTCCTCCATCAGTTTGGTTTTGGGGTGTTCGTTGAAAGAAATGTCATCAAAGAGGCAGCCAGACTGTGAAATAATTGCACCAAGAATTAGATCTCCTCTCTGATGATACTTGTATGGGAATTGGGAGGGATCAGTGATGGTGCACTGGGCAGTCTGTGCCTTGCATTCAGCTTGAGGAATCCGGAGGCCCAGAATGAGCAGCAGCAGTAATTTCCATATTCCTGCCATCTTGACCCAGTCTTGGTACTGAATGTCCAGTTTCTGTCTGTCATCCACCAGGATGCTGGCAACAACTCCCACATTCAATCACTCCGAATTCATTTGCTGAATAAATTCCCGAGGATGATGAGACTGAAATCAGTCCTTGCTGTTCGGTTTCTCAGTCTAGCTTTGAAAAGAACCAGATGTTACATGATATGCACATTCAGATTTCACTATAGATTGTTCTTGTGGCTTTAGAAAATCCATGTGAGATTGCCCAAGATTGAAGTTTATTCCTTCCATTTGAGGGTACCTGCAGGTTTCATAATTATCACTCCAGAATATTTTGCTGGGTGAGATCGTCTTTTGTATCCGTCGACAAGAAAATATTTGTCAGATCTGATATTACTTTTTTGCAGTTTGAGGGATATGGCAGGAAATAAATCTAGAGAAAAATGTCAATTGGATAGCAGTGGTGTTGCTAGGGTATGCATCACCCAGTGTGTCACCCCCATGATCAGGGTGACAAGATACAATGGAGGATACAGAGCCTACACCTTTAATCATTGTGTAGAAGAGGGAATTTTGGCAGGTGAAGCTCTTTAAACCCTTCCATGTTCAGCTGCACCTGCCAAAATTCCTTCTTCTATATAAGCGGTACCCAAACCCTGGCCCTGGGGCCACTTGCGGCCCTCAGGGAGCACCCAGTCTCCAATGAGCCTCTGACCCCCCAGATATTTGTTGGAGCCCACACTGGCCCGACGCAACTGCTCTCAGCGTGAAGGTGACTGTTTGACCTCTCGCGTGAGCTGTGGTACTCCCTCCAATGCTTGCTGTTTCACATCTGTGATGCAGTAGCAGCAGCAAAGGAAAGGCCAGCCTTGCTTTGTGCAAGGCCTTTTATAGGCCTTGAGCTATTGCAAGACCTTCATTCATTCATATATGTAGGAAAATGCACAGAACATTAAGCTTTTAGAGACATAGCAACAAGTGCAGGCACACCTGCGTTGGCATCTGGACACATCTAGAAGCCTCTGCCTTGTTCTCATTAAGTAGAAGCCGCAGACTTCTGACTCAGCGCTTAGTATTGTAAACAAGATAAGAGAATGGAGAACCCCAGCCTGTTGTGTATTGTTTGAGAGGGAATAAAAGCCAGAGAAGGCTGAATCCTAGCGGCCTTCCTTCTGCATCTCGCTTCTATACATGTCTGTCATTTTATTCTTTACTAGGACGACGGCCTTCTTTCTCAATCTCATACCGTCCTACTTCTGGCTCAGCTCTCCCTGCATCAACCCTCTGAATGTCTGCTGTGTCTCATTCACTGCTCTGACTCCTTGTTGCTCTAGTTAACTTTCAAACCCTCAGAGTGCTTCTGCTTTTAGCACTCTCCCTCAGGCACAAAGGTTCTAAGCCCTGGGTGCTTCCCAAGTAGCATTGCGTTGCTACACATATAAGTTCATTTTTAACATATTCATTTATGTAAACTTATGTAAATTTATTCAAATTTTAAATGTAAATTAATTTTTTCCCCCCAGCCCCCGACACACTATCAGAGAGACAATGTGGCCCTCCTACCAAAAACTTTGGAAACCCCTGTTCTATATAATGGTTAAAGAATAGGTGTGCTGTCCTCCATTGTATTTGGTCACCCTACCCATGATGGACCTCCTCCCATGCAGTGGGCGGGATATGCCCCAAATGATGGGCATGGTGATATACCATCACTCCGACCCACTGGGTTTTTTTGGCTATAAATTTTGATAGAATAAAGATATTTAAACATGGTTTGTTTCATTCCGTTCTGCATGAAATTATGCATCAAATGATATATAACATAATGGTATTATTCAAAAATACCAAGATTTAAAGAATTTTGACTGGAAATGGTGTCCTGTGCACATCATCCGCTGTGGCCTGCGCGCCCCCCCACCCTCCTAGTAGTGCCACTGTTGAGCAGTAATCCCCTGGGAGAGAGGGAGTGCTGATGTTTTGGGGAGAGAAACTGCATTGTTCTGCATTGCTTGCTGATTTCCCCCCTCTTCTCCCCACACCGTTACAAAAAATTGTGATGACTCCAATCTGAATCGACCCAACGGAGCAGGGAAGACTTCCTCCAAGAGAAGGGAACAAATGCTCCCCTAACTGGAGGAGACCTCTGAGACAGCCCCCGCCCCCCTGCAGGATGCAGCATGCAGTCCGATGGTGTGGCTGCATCGGCAGTGGGGGAGGATTTAGGAAGGACTGGGCTCCTAGTCTTCTTTTTGAGAGAAGAATATCGTTACCCTTGACCCCCCAAATAAGATGCCAGGTTGAGGTTTTTGGATTGAACTAGGGCCACTTTATTAACAACAAACAAACATAAAACAGTAGCAGGGCTACATGGGGTCAGGGGGCTAGCTCCCGGCATGCAAGGGCCTAACATTGGGGGAAATGGACCTGGTCATCTACCTTCCCCAGGGCTCAAAGGCAAAACAACTGATTCGGGCTGCCACCAGTCGATTAACTGGGTACAGCTTGTCTGCGTCACCCAGAAAGGGGGCAGGGGAGCTGGCCAGTCAAGGGGGTTTGCTGGCCTATCTCTTTGAGCTGGCTAGGCATCATTTGGGTGCTTCTGGCTCATCCCCCTTGCCCTTGCTGCCCTGGATGGACACCGAGTACCCCTACCTACCCTGCCCCACACACATCACACCAAATGACCATATAAATGACAACCAAGCCAAGAACCACACCTCCACAAAAACAGCAGTCTGGCATAGGCGAAAAAACTGCCACCTACAGCCAATCAAAGTGACAGCAAAAAATTCCTACCCGGCCCTGCAACAGTGACCAGCTAGTCTCAGATTGTGCCAAGGAAGTGCGAGTGGGGTCACTGCTACTCCCGGACTGAGCTCGAGCAGCCAGGAATCGCCCACGCAAGCTTAGTTCCCTACCTGCCAAATTGCGTGGGCCAATGGGAGCCTGCCCCCTCAGCCTGCCTGCACAAAGCGGGGCGGGGCAATGACCACCAGCACACACTGTGCTAACGGCCTATTTGACTTTTGCATAGCTCAGAACTTCAGGAGAAAACAATTGCTATGAGCCTTTTACTATATTTAGTGCTGTGCTAGTGACATTATTTTTCTTTTTTTCTTGTTTTGAGGGATCTGATCAAAACAGGATAACTAGGACTTTTGTGACCTCTTGGTTGGTCTATGTGAAACATGTCTGAACTCCTTTGAAAAATGCTTAGACACTTTTACTAATGTAAAATACAGAAGTTTGTGTTCCTACAGAAGCCTACTGTAGGGAGTGAACAACGTCTATTTTGTACCTCTGGAACTAGTTACCCATTTGGTAGCAGGACTCAGAGAGGGGTGGACATACATATTTTGACCATGTTTACTTCCAGATAATACAAAATGGGGAAGAAATGAAACACACTGTTAGTAATTTCTCCTTATAAGTTGATCCTTGCTGTTCAGTTCAGGTCTTAGGATAATTATGTAGCATTTGGGGAAAAAGATACAGCCCAGCAAGCCAGCACTGGAGGCCAAGATAGAGAAGATCTCCACAGCCACCATGTACTTTCCCTTGGTGCTCAAATAGGGGGGAATGAAGGATACCCACACACTGCAAAATACCAGCATGCTGAAGGTGATGAACTTGGCTTCATTGAAACTGTCTGGCAATTTCCTAGCTAGGAAAGCCACAGTGAAGCTGACCGTAGCTAGAAATCCCAGGTAGCCCAGAACACAATAGAACATGGTGATGGAGCCTTCATTGCACTCCACTACAATCACTTCAGCCAAAGAGTACATGTCCAAATGAGGGAATGGAGGAGCAGTGCAGAGCCACACAGCACAGATACTGGCTTGAATCAGGAAGCAACCAAGAAGAATGGAGTTGGCCACTCTTTTCCCCACCCACTTCCTCATTCTGGATCCTGGTTTGGTGGCCATGAAAGCCAGAACCACAGTGATGGTTTTGGCCAAGACACAAGAAACAGCCACTGAGAAGATGAGACCAAAAAAAGATTGTCGCAAACAGCAGGTCAGTTCATGAGGCTTCCCAATGAATAGGAAACAACAGAGGAAGCAGAGCAATAAGGAGATAAGCAGGGAGTAGGTGAGGTCTCTGTTGTTGGCTTTGACGATGGGAGTGTCCTGGTTCTTGATGAAAATCCTGAGGACCAAAGCTGTGATCAAGGAAAAAGACAAAGCCAAGGCACTTAATGTCATTCCCAAAGGTTCCAAGAAAGAGAGAAAATGCAGATCCTTAGGAAGACAGTCATTCCGGTTCTTGTTTGGAAACTGACCTTCTGGGCATTTGGAACAGTCGTCCACATCTGAAAAAAAATTAGAACTGCAGTTTTAGAGCCCAGTCCTCAGCTCTTCAGCACTGACAGTATACAAGTGTACCACAGGCACTGGGTGTCACAAACATGCTGTAAGGCATGCCCGCAAACCCCATGTCAAGACAGCACTTGCCCAGTGCCAGTCGGTGCTGGGTTTAGTCTCAGCCAGATGCAGCCTGGAGCTAGGTAAGAGCTAGAAAAGCTCTGTTCTGCTGGATCCTGAACTGTTGTGCCCAACACAGAGACTCTCAAGTCTGCGCCGGGAACATAGCTGGCACAGACTTGAGAAGCCCCATTGCAGGGAGTGGGATCTTCCCCTTCTGGTGGCTGCTGCTGGACTGAAGAATCTGGCAATTGTTGCTTTGGTGCCACCAAACTCGGCAGTGACACTGCCTTTAGGACTGGGCTGTGAATGAATTAGCCATGCCATCTTTTCCTTCTATTGCCCTATATCTACTTAAGTGGATAGATCCATCCTTAAATTTTGGTATTTGTAACTCAATCTACTTTTCTTTGAAACGTTGCTTATATCACGCAACACAAAACATAGTAACTGCACACCAAGCATGGGCCTCTTTGGTCTCCATATGCAGGTATGTGGGGTCTGCTGCTCGACTGAAGACATTTCATCATACCTCTCCTGTGTACAATGGCTGTGGGAGAGTACGTGCTGATGAATAAAGAAGCAATGTTCCAACAATAGCAATTCTGTTGAGTTACGGATTATGTTTTTCTGAATTAGTACAAGGGATTGGAAAGTGCATCATAGGATATGTGAGAGGACAGTTTGAAGAATAAAATAATTCTTGTACAAGTTGGCCATCCCTTATCTGAATGCTTGGGACCAGAAATGTTTTAGATTTCAGGTTTTTTCCATATTCCAGAACACTTGCATATACATAATGAGAGATTTTGGGGATGGGGCCCACATCTAAACACAAAATTCATTTATGTTTCAAATACCCCTTATACACATAGCCTGAAGGTAATTTTATACAATATTTTGTAATAATTATGTGCAGGAAACAGAGTTTGTGTTTTTATTTCTTTAGGCAAAAAAGTAAAACAAAAAGTTATGTTGGCGCCCAAAAATGTTCTGTATTTTGGAATATTCCGTATTTTGAAATTCCACGTAAGGGGTGCTCAACCGGTAATGGTGGAGATGAAGATGTAATAGAAGGAGATCCTTTTGTTGTGAGAAGTGCCCTGAGAAGCACATGACAAAGAACAACAAGACAAGAGGACACCCGAATATTCCCCTCCCCCATACCAGGGTTCCAATAAGTTGCAATAAGTTGCCCGTCCCACTGCTATTTAATTTCCAGAGAAGAAGCACATCACTGCTAAGCACTTATTAAATGGAATGTTTAGGAAGTGCTTGTTAGTTTCTGAACTGAGGTGCATGGAAGCAGAGAGACCAAAAAAGAAAAAAACAGTGCAATATCTATATTGTGGGATTATATGACACACTATTTTCCCTACCCTTCTGGTCTGAAATCTTCCCTGCTGGACATGGATCACAGTCATAGCAACAAAACGGCTTCCCTTCCTTCTTCTTTCTGCTGTCACCTGGATAGCAGTGGTCATTGCACAGAGCAATAGGCAGAACCTGGATATAAAGAAAGGAGGACATGTATTGCTGCTGCTACTTTCCTACAGAACATGGAACATTTGACTTGAAACTTAAGGGGGCTTTTGCAAAATGTATTCAGTTTGATGACCTGTTGTCAACTGCACAGCAGCTGTGCAGGCACAACTGGGTTAGCTATCCACAGCTGCGCAGGCAACCAAGCCACGCATGAACATTGACCAACAACCGATGGCTGTGACTGGCTGTGTATGTGGTCATGACCCATGGCTCACTCTTCACTGCCTCCCCTCTCACTGGCCAGGGCTTGGGATATGCCAGATGATGGGCTGGCATTCATGTGATGTTGCTGCAGTGTCCAGATAGGTTTGGGCCTTTGGTGTTGGAGATGTGGGTCGTTGTAGCCCTTTTTCTTTGGAATCAGTGCCTCTGTTCAATGTGCCCTAAATCTACAGGTGCCTAAAAATTGCCTAGAATTAAGCCTATTTGTGACTGAATGGAATTCCTTAGAAGGGTGAGAGTGACTCTCAAGGATCATGAAAAAATACAGGAACATTCCCATTTCTCTTTCTATCTTACGCCTACTGTCAGATCTCACCTGATTAAACATGTAGTGCCATGTGATGACCTCCTCAGTAATGGTGAACTCTTTGTCAGGGAAAGCCCATGGATCCATCATTCCCGTTTTCACTCTCAAGAAGGACTGGTTGGGGAAAGTCACCCAATTGATCAGGTCAAATCCACCTACTAACTCACCCTCCTCATCAAAAGACACTGTGTCTCCAGCACTGTTGTTAAATGAAATGCTTCTCAGGAAAGGGAGAAGCTAGAGTGAAAGAAGACATTTCTCAAGAACTTTTGTTTCATTGGTCCCCTACCATTTATAAGCATCTGTACTTTGATGTAGATCCTTATTCTGGAGAAACAGAAAACATTGGTGTGTTTAATCTAGAAAAATGGTTCCCAAACTATGGGTTGGGACCCCCCAGTGGGTCATAGTCTAATTTTAGTGGGACACAAAACTGAAAAGTTGATAGTTGATAAGGAAAAAAAGTCCTAAGGAAACCAAAACAGAGCAGCATATACATGTTTGCTCATGAGTAGGTGACCATGCCTTGGTCCACTTTGAAGGGCAGGTGGGGAAGGATGCAAGGCCATCAGAATGGTCCCTATCTGATGAACATGGAGCTCAGCAAACACTCCAGGTGCCCCTTTCCCCAATAGTTAAAAAGATAACAGCTTGACCAGCTGGTACTTTTTTTTAGCCTCATAAAGCTGGTTGGGTTCCAATAGAGTGTCATTTTGAAAAGTAAGGTAGCCTATTTGTGAATGTCATATACTGGGGAGTGGCAACAGGATATACGCATTGTGTTGTCTTGTACACACATTGTGTTGACGTTGTACAGGTCATGCAGACCTGGCCATGGTGATCCATGCCATGGTGACATCGAGGTTAGATTATTGTAACACGCTTTATGTGGGGCTGCCCCTGAAGACGGTTCGGAAACTGCAATTAGTGCAGAATGCGGTGGCCCGTGTGGTTACTGGAGGTAGGCAGTTTGACTCTGTCAGCCCGCTTCTCCAGGGGCTACATTGGCTGCCCATTCATTTCCAGGCCCAATTCTAGGTGCTGGTTTTGACCTTTAAAGCCCTTTACTGCTCTGGGCCAGGGTATCTTAGGGACCGCCTACTTCCGCTCATCCTCTTAGGTCATCAGAGAAGGCCTTTTTATAAGTGCCACCGCCTAGGGAAGTACGTGGGGCGGCGGCAAGAAATAGGGCCTTCTCAGTAGTGGCAGCAACATTATGGAACTCGCTTCCCCTTGACTTAAGAATGGCTCCCTCTCTTGAGACTTTTCGGCGGGGCCTGAAAACCCTTCTGTTTAAACAAGCCTTCTGAGTTCATGGCCTTTTTAACATCTTTTTTTAACATCTTTTCTACATCTCTTAGTATTTTTTACAGGCCTGATTCCTATGATCTGCTGCTCTATGATCCTATTACCTGATTTTTATCTGATTACTGTTTTTATGATATTTGTTAATTATGTTAATGTTTTTATCTATTTTTTTAATATTATGTTTTAATCTGCTTTTAACTTGTTGTAAGCCGCCCTGGGTCCCTTTGGGGAGAAGGGCGGGGTATAAATAAAGTTTATTATTATTATTATTATTATTATTATTATTATTATTATTATTATTATTATTACACTCCGTGAGGCATCTGATGGGCCACCATGTGATACAGGAAGCTGATCTAAATGGGGTTCTCATTGAGCTGCCTGGACCTTGCCTAATTTGACTGCACACAAATGACTCATAGGTCTGACAATACTTCCAAACGTTTGCAGACTTTTGAATGATCCACTTTCAAAGACTACCATTCTGGACTGGTTTTACTCTCTACTCTTCTCTAATAATAGTAGTAATTCTCTACTCTTCTAATATCATCATGAACATGAGAGCTGACTTACTATTGGGATATTACCTGATTACATTGCAGATTCAGAGGAAACAATTTACATTTGTCCCAAGTTGCTCTGGGCTTGGTTTTCAATGAAGACATCTTTTGCAATGCATGTGCTACAGCATAGACTGCATTGTAAATGCTATAGCTGCGGCCAGTCATGCTAATTTCAAAAAGAGTCTTCGGGAGACTCTCCAACCTCTCTTGGCCAGTACAAGCATCACTGCTGTCTTCACCCTCTTCAGAATCAGAAAAAAAGCAGCCAAATGCCTGTTCCCAGAAGGTCCTAATAAAATCATCTCCGTTTTGTGTGTCAGGATGCAGGGACTGAAGGAATTCTGTAAAGCCCAACACTTCATTAGAGTGAACTGCAAAAGACAAGGCACCATGGAAGACTTGTATGTTGAAATCCTTGTGAATTTGTGGTGTCCAGAAATCAAACTGAGCTGTCATAATCCACACTTTCCCTGTCAAAAACTCTGTAATACCTTCCATCATCATATAAAAATATATTACAAATTTCAAAGCTGACATCGTCTCAATCTCTGCATTTACTATATATACGTTGATTTCAGATTCGATTTGTGACCTGAGTGTGTACACATCTGAGTCTGCTTCATCAATGGCCTGTAACATTTGTGCTGTTTTTGTCAGTTGAGATAGAATTCGCAGTTTTGCACTGAAGGCTGTACAGATTCCATGTTCAGAAAGCATTTTCATCAGGATACTCACAAAGTTTTCCCCACTGTCATCATCTGATGCAAGGATCGCAACCCACTTCCATTGGAAATGTTGAAGTAGACGAACAATCCCTCTGTACTGATGTGCTTCATTGGGGACCATCCGGTAAAAGGAAGGGAGCTGCAGTTTAACATTCACCACTGGAGCTAATGTACAGTATGCAATCTAAGGAATAAAAAAGGAAAACATTTCAAAAGAGACTAATGAATCTGACCAAATAGCTACTGTGATGAAACCCAGTCCTGAAGCAGAAGAAAACTTGCATTGAAGTAATACGAATTATTGGAAAACGTGTGAACATTTCAATGTTTTTAAAATGTCCCGACTTTCAAAGCTGAATGGAAAGCTCAGCACAGTTTAGAAATATGAATGATGGCCCAATCTTTCCCTTGCTGCCCAAATACAGCGAGGCTCCTCTTGACAGTGATGACTGTTGTAAAGCAGTCAGTGCCTGTTCCAAAAGATGCTCCCATGGCACACAAGTTAGCATGCTGTGGGGAGCACCGGTGGGGAGGCCTTCCCACCCCCACTAGTGAGGGAATCGCTGCTCGCTGGAGGAGGCATGATGATGTGGGAGGCAGGAGGGCGGAATGGAAGCAGGGAGGGGTGGAACCAGGGAGGGAGGGAGGCATAATGGGGGAGGGGAGGCCGTGGGAGAGGGAGGATCAGTCATGGGAGACCACGATGGATCTTATCCATTCTGACAGCAGCTTCCCTGAGCTATTTCTCTCCTCGAACTTGAAGGTCTGAGGAGACCCATTGTAGATTGGGAGGCTTATACAGGGGGAAGGAAAGTTTACAATCCCCTTTCCCTGCTGAAGCCTCCTCTCCTCCCCCCCCCACCATGGATGAAGCATTTGCCAGTTTGGCAACACTGCGATGATGGGGGGAGGGAAGGATAAGATTGGGCTCTGAATCAGTCAGCCAAAATCATCATTGCAGTAAAATCAGCCAAAGCAACATTACAGAGAAACACCAAAGCTACAAAAGCAATGAACAGAGGCTGGTAAAATATTTCGGGTGAAACTAAAACAATGGAAGGCTTGCACTAGCAATCACAGCCCTTCACAAGGAGGGGGCTGTCCTGATCTCAGTGGGGATATGCCATTGCCACCAGACCCATTCCCTCCTGCCTCCTGTTCCTCTACACTTCCCACAAAGAAACAACTGCAATCCTTCCCCATCCTTCCATTGCTCTTTCCCACTGCCAACTCACCTCATGTCAGTGGACAGAGATTCACTGTTGCAGGAGGCAAGAGGCAGAGGTCTCGCCACTGGTCCATATGCATGGCTGCTGGGAACAACGCTGGGGGCTTTGTTGCGCTCTCTGGGGGTGCCAGAGTGCAAAGCACCATTGCACAACTTCTGTCAGGATCCAGGCAAGTTCACTTGGATCCTGCCAGCTTCACTGGTGGAACAAGTGTTCTGCTGGCAGTGCCCCGCATATAGGATTTGGCTGTAAATTCATGAAATATCTCTTTTGCTGTATCTTTCTGTTTATGCACTTGAAAAATGTATGATGGTGACATTTTCTGTCCTTAATTCCTTTTTTCTGTACTCAGCAGTGTGTTACACCTATAGCTTTTGAACTAACAACTTCTAAAACTTTTCCAGAGAGAGTCCAAATGATTCTGAGCTGTGTGGTAAACAGTAACAGCCATCAGAGTGCTAAGGAACTCAGTGGTGCCCAAACTGTGGGTCGCAATCTGATTTTTGGTGGGTCGCCAAAGGCTGATGGAAAGATCAGATAACCGATTGCCTCAAGTCCTGAGGCTATTCAAAAATCAGATTGTGTAGCTGCTAATTACCCTGCAAAGAGCTCCGCTCCTGCAGTTTGAAAGTATGTGTAAATATAGGGAGATAAATATTTGAGGATTTTTTTTCCTGAGGGTCTTTCTAGATGTCTTTTTTAAAAGTCTGGAAAACCTAGGTGGGTCCCGATAGAGTGTTGTTTAAAAAAGTGGGTCCTGGTGCTAAAAAGTTTGGAAACCACTGGTCTAACTACTCATTCATCTGGGGAAGAATAAATGAGAAATACCCCCTAAGAGCCAATGTTTTCATGAAGAATATTTCATTCTTGCCAAATCCACATCAGCCATATAAATTCATGCATATCACTGAGCAGAGGTGAAAGGATAAATGCGCTCCGTGATTCAAAGCCTTCCTGGCTCACATGCAGCTGTACCTGTGGAATCTTGTAGATGCCTAATTGGGTAGCCATGTGAAGGGAGATTTGAGAATCATGTCCCCCAATGACAGCGATCAGATGCTGGTGCTTGTCACATTTGAAGTTGGGGACAATCCTTTCTTGAGTGGAAAGAAGTTTCAGGGTGTTCTGATATGTCATCCTTGCATTCGTATAACTGTCATAAATGTGGAAGCCCAGGCTGACGTTTGGCAAGATCTTCGGGTTCTCATTGATCTCCTTCACAGCAAATACCAAGGACAGGACAAGTTGATAACTCTTTGGAATTGAACTAAAGGAGATTTTGCATCAAACAGACTATCCTTTCTAATTTCTAAGTACATCATAAAATTCTTCAGTGTTTTCCCAGGATTTTCTTTGTCCTACATGCTCTACACATAATACAGAAAAAGAAATCTAAAATCAAATCTAAAATCAAATATCAAATCAAATTACCCTCCATGGATATTCTTTAAAGTATAACAAGGAACATATATCACAAAATTGAAAATGTACTCAGCATATTCTGATAGGTCCTCAGTTACAGCAAGACTCACAGATATACTATGATTTAAGAACACACTCAGAAAAGTAGCTCACGATATTTGATATTTGACTAAGGATAGACAACGTCAGTGCCTGAGATCTGTGAAGGTACAGAGGAAGCCCTGAAATTACGTGGCGTTAATTGTCAGGAAGGGATTTCAGTGGTAGAGCACATAAGTTACATGCACAACGTACCTGGCTCAGCCCCTGGATGCTTCAGGTAGGGAGAGAAAGAAAACATGGAGGTCTGCTAGCAGTTGTGGTTGACAGTGCTGAAATATGTGGGCCAGTGGCTTGGCTTGTTAGAAGGCACTTAACTATGTGCCACAGAAGTCAGTTGTGCCTGAAGGGCACATGAATCTATGTCATAAATACAACAACATAGAAGAACAGTGTAGCGATTTTCAGCCTTTTTCAACTCATAGCACACTGACAAGGTACTGACATTGTCAAGGCATATCATCAGTTTTTTTACAAGGCACACTATGCTGCTTGTGGGGTGCTCTTATCCCCAAAGGCCCTACTGATGATGATGTAGCCTTTATTGGCATATACATATACATCAAAACAATATGCGTATAAAATTCAAAATTTATATAAGATCAGGAGATGGCTCCATAATCCGTAAATACATGGCACACAAACAAAAAACCCAATAGTGCCCCCATTAGGTGATCTCATACAGGGCTAAGCTTCCAGTCTCATTTCCCATGTACTTATGACTGTGGCGACAAAGCATGAGATGTTGATAAGAGTTTCTCCCTCCTCTACTGACAAAAGTGCTTGTAGCTCATCTGCCTCTGCCCATCCCTGGAAGCGCGCTAGGGTGGGCATAAGATGTTTCTGACGCTGGGTCTTATGCAAGGGACAGAACAAAAGAATGTGTTCAACTGACTCCACATGGTTCAGATCACAAGAACAGAGCCTTGTGGAAAGAGGTATCCCTTTAAACCGGCCCCATGGAAGGGCTGAAGGAAGGGCATTACATCTTGCCAACATGAAGGCTCTTCTTAACTGCGGATTATACAGTTGGGATAAATAAAATGGCATCCTGCCTAACTGAACGGGTACATGAAAGTACTAATTAATGACCCTTCCTTCAAATTCCCTTGGCACACCTGTGGACCATTTGTGGCACAATGCTACAACCCCTGCTAACTGGTTAAGAGGCACTTTTTCAAGTGGGTGCTCCTCTTTTATTTAGCAGGGGGAGAGTAACTGGCCCACCTCACCCCAGCAGTGTCTTTTCTAGTGGCTGTCTGCTGGTGTTGCATCTTTTTAGATTGTGAGCCCTTTTGGGACAGGGAGCCATTAGATATTTGATTTTCTCTGTAAACCGCTTTGTGAACTTTTTGTTGAAAAGCGGTATATAAATACTGTTGTTGTTGTTGTTTTTGTTGTTGTTGTTGTTGTTGGCACACTGATTGAAAATCGCTGGAATAGTGCATAGAGGACACAAGCAAGATTCCAGGCACATCATCTAAAAGCAAATATATTCCTAAATTTCTCCCCCCCCCCCCACACACACGCAAGAATCATGCTAATAAAGCTCAAGGCATATTCCAAACAAAGCAAAACCCCACACAAAGACCATAAGCTGATTCTGAAGATCCTGATCCTCGTATGAAACATTTATAATGGAGATGACCAGGATTACTGAACATTCTGGAATGATGAAGATTTCCTTACATAAGTTCCTCCATCAGCTTGGTTTTGGGGTGTTCTTTAAAAGAAATGTCATCAAATAGGCAGCCAGACTGTGAAATAATTGCACCAATGATGACACCTCCTCTCTGATGATACTTATAAGGCAATTGGGAGGGATCGGTGATGGTGCACATGACAGGCTGTGCTTTGCAATCAGCTGAAGGAAACTGAAGGCCCAGAATTAGCAGCAGCAGAAACATCAATATTCCTGCCATGTTGGCCCAGTCTTGCTTCTGAATGTTTTTCGTGTCTCCCATGAGCAGTTGGGCTGCAACTCGTTCCCTCGTTCAGTGGCTCCCAAGTCTTTTGCTAAATCAGTTAGCAATGACAATGAGACTGCTGCAGCCCTCCATAGTCATAGTGCCTCAGCTTTGAACAGACCCAGTTGGTATATTATATGTACATTCAGATTTTGTTATTGATTGTGTGGTTATGGACAATCCACATGAGATTTCCATGTGAGATTTGCCTAGATGGAGGACGATTCCTAGTAATTGAAGTTAATTATACGTTTTCCAAATTAGTGCTCCAGATTATTTTGTTGCATTGAGATGATTTTTTGCATCCATTGAGGGGAAAAAAAATATTTGTTGGATCTGACAGTGATTTTGTGGAGTATGTGAGATACTGCAGACAAAAAGATCTACAGAAATATTGCAAGTGAACAGTAAGCCCCAGGGATGGAAGCAAGGCTGATGCACCAGGTGACCCAAGCTGTGTTGTTTTTGCATTGCTTGTTCATTTTTTCTCTCCTCTGCCTACAACTTATGTCAAAAAAATTAAATGATTTTTTAAATCATTTAAGATATTGTTTTCCATGGGGCTGCTCTTGCTTCATGTATAAGATTAAAACAATTTTAAATGCGACTATAGAAGATCCAGCTAGTATAGAACAATTTTCCTCTATTTTAGTTTGACTGAAGGTTTGACTGAAGTATCTTAGGCTGCAATCCTGTCCACACTTACCTGGGAGCAAGCCTTACTAAAATAAATGGAACTTACTTCTGAATAGATATGTATAGGATTGTGCTGTGAGTTAAGTGGGCCCAGTTGTTCTCAGACTTTAACACTGGGACCCACACTGTAGAATGACAATCTGTCAGGACTCACCAGAAGTGATGTCATTAACCTGGAAGTGATTTGGCCAGAAGTGACATCATCAAGCAGGATATCATCAAACAGGATATGTTTAGCACCCCCATATGATCAAATCAAATAAATCAAGTGGCAGCCCAATCGTATGCATGTCTACTCAGAAGTAAGTCCCATTAGAATCAATGGGGCTTACTCCCAGGAAATTGTGGATAGGATTGGGCTGTAAGTAAACTAAAAGTCTACAATAAGTATAAGTTTAAAAATTTATTTATAATAAAGGAGAACCTTCCTAACCCAAGCAAGTGGTTGGTGATCTGCTTGAAAAAAAAATCCCCAAACATTCCAAAGTCTGCAGTTCTATCAACCCTTACCTGGGAGTAAGCCCCATTGCCTATTATTGTTAAAAGCATGTACATTGTAGCCTGTTAAGAGTACTGATCTATAACATTTCCCCATATGCAATCACATTCCATGGAAGCATCAAGTCTAATATTTTAAAAATAAAATACACATTGGAATGAATAGGGACCCACCTGAAATTGGCCTGCGACCACCTAGTGGGTCCCAACCCACAGTTTGAGAAACAGTGCACTAACTCATTTCTCCCCAGGGATGAAAAAAAAGTCACATATCATGGTTGCTCAGACATGTTTGGCTGCATTGAGCTTGTGCTGCTCCTAAATGTCAAGATAAATCACTTCTGAATGAAGGGCCTCTAAGAGGAGGATACATCGTATCTGGGCCTGGAGTCAAAAGGGGAACCTAAGAGGGGCCCAGAAGCCAAATTCGCATTTGAAGGGAGAAGGGAAGGAGCCCAAAAGAAAATATGTACCCCCTGATAACATTCCCCTTAGTGGCTCTGCTGCAAAGATCCAACAATGAACACAAAGACGCCAGCAACAACTACTGAATGAAACATTCTGCTGGGGATAGTCAGTTAAAGTGGATGCTCTCATAGATTTAGCAGAGGGGAGGACCTGCCCACTTCATCTCAGCATGGAATAGGGTCAGATAGTCTCCCCTTCTAAGCATGAGACCTACCACTTTAGAAAAGGCCTTCTTTGCTCAGTTCAGGATTCAAATTTGCAATAATCATTCGGGACACACCATTACACTATTTAGAGCTCCCTCCCCCCAGCCCTGGAATTAAGGAATCTTTCTTTTTTGTATGATTTTTGTAGCAAAGCATTTTAATGTTTTATTCCTGCTATTTTCCAATGTGCCCCAGCGTTAGTGCAGTATTTGAGGGTCACCTGCTCATTTCTTTCAATGTATGATGTATTTCCAGCTCTGTTTTCTTTCTTTGTTTCCATTTGTGCTGCACATACATACATATAATAATGACTTTCATCAGTGTTTTTAACCCAAAGCATTTTAATTACCATGCACTCCCCAAATAAATACAACCGACAACAGGTATGCAATTAAAATGGGCCACTTTATTGAATACAACAAGTTTGCAACAAGGCAACAACAGGGTAAACAATACCCCATCCCAAGTGCGGGGTTCTAAGTGGGGGAAACGGCCCTAGCCATTTACGTCCCCCAATCTCATAGGGCGCCCACCCGACTCCAGGTGTAACTCAATTGTTATTAAGCCAGCCTTTCAACATTGCCCAAAGAGGTTAAGTCAGCCGAACTGCTATGCCTTCAGGTCACCCCTGCAAGGCCCCTAAGTTTGAACAAGGGGCTAACCAGCCTGCCTCCTCAAGCCGGTCAGGCATCACGGGAGCGGTTCCGGTTCACCCCCTGTCCTTGCTGACTTAGATTGAACACTGAGAAGAACACCCACCCCACATTTCTACCACCACAAGGGGAGGTCAGCCTAGCGCTTGGCCTTCCCTGTAACCAAAAAGAGTCTCAAGCCCTGTTGCAAATCTGTTAAAAACAGCCCATAACCCATGGGGGAAAAATTCACTCCATCGCCATGGTAAAGAGCAGACTGCCCAAAACAAATTCCAGGATGATGGATAGCTGCTCCCCCGAGCTCCAAGACGACCCTGCCCAGGTAAGCATTGACCCTTTTGTAGGCAACATTGACTCTTCTAATACTGCGCGCCCACCGCCAGACCCTCCTAGGCAGCATTTCAGACCACAGGATAGTGATCCCGGAGAACTGACTAACTAGTGTTGTAAAGTCCCTGTGGGCCTGGAGCCTCAAGGACATAGACATCCTCTGACCCAAGTCATTCTCACCTAAGGTGTCAACAATTACCTGGGGCAGGGAATTGAGAGCAATAAAATCCAAAAAGGCTGGGAAAAATTGACCCCAACACATACCCCTCTTGGCGAGCCAGTCAATGTGTGCAACATCACCCAGCGCCAGCTGAGAGCCGAAACTGGATGACATGGCATGCTTCCGGGCCCAAAAAACTATGGAGTGCCTGCAGATCAGGACCCTTGCTGGGCACCTCCCTCGCGGACCTGTTGGAAGAGAAGCACATCATGAGGGAAACTCACTTGAGCGACTAAGAATAAATCAAGATTAAAGAGGTATAACAAATTCCTCCAACTCTGTGAAGAATACACATCACCCACACCCACTGGGTCAGAGCAAACACTGAACAGCCAGAAACCTGGCCATTCCAACACATCACCGCTTCCGAACTGGTCTAGGGGCAAACACGGAGCCTGCACGGCACCTACACATCGCACCAACATGGCGCAGCACCTTGGAGGAATGCAACTGCACTAGAATTACCAAACGTAGTATTTAAACGCACCAGAGCGCCATCTGCCGATGCGCCTGATGTCCTGGGGGAGAAACCACTGCGAGCCGCCGTGGATGCCACCCCAAATCTGAACGAATGAAGCCCGAAAAGTTCAGGCCTCAGACCCAGGTGAGCCAACACCCTTTTAAAAATGGCCTGAAACTGGCAAATTGAGAGGGGAGAACGATCCAAATGGCGAAAAAGCAGGCCTGCTCCTGCAGGAGCCAACAGGAAGTACTGCTCCATGGAAGATACTGGGCAAAGGTGTTCTGTCCCAATTTGTCCTATCCTGATGACTATGCCAATTTGCCCCGTCCAAATATCCCAACTCCCTTCTAATGCCCGCTTTTTGGCTAATTAACACCCTCTTTATCTCTAGGAACAACAGTAGTGGTGTGCAAAGGAATGAACACAGAACTCCTTATCTATAGCAACTAACCAAATTTATTGCTATAAATACAGACACTCCCTGCAAGTCCTCTTGTCCAGAGCCTTTCCCTCCCCAAAACGCCACTCCATGGGTGAAGGTCTGACACCTCCAGTCCAAGTCCAATTCGGTCTCCAAAGCACAGTCCAGTCTTCTGCAGTAGAGTTCCTCCTCTCCAGCAGTGTTCTCTCCAGCAGAGTGTCTCCTCCAGCAGGGTCCTGGCAGTCCTCTCTTCCTGTAGGTCTGGGTCAGGTAGCCCTCTTGGTCAGCATCCGGCTTCCTGGGTCAGGGTCCGGCTCCTGGCTCCGTCAGCGTTCTGCTTCCGGCTGGGTCAGCGTCCTGCTTGGCCAGCCCTTTGCACCTTCTGAAGCTGCCTTTTATCCTGCAGCCCCTTGTTAAGTCCAAATTCAGCTCAGCTGTGAGCTGTTAAGTCCAAGTTAGGCTCAGCTGAGCCATCTCTTCAGTCCATGAGTCCACGTCCATTCAAAGTCTCACAAGGTCAAATGAAGCTCAGGTGTCCATCAGAGTCTCCATTGGCCTTGATTGATTACAGCTGTGGAGCCAGCCCTGCCCTTCCCAGAGCTGTCAACCAGCTGTCAAAACATGGAATCACTGGCAACACCACATCATCCACCTGATGATCTTCTGATCTTCCATTACAAGGTGCCACATCGGAGCCTGTTTTAGCTGAATCCACTGCCCACACACCGACTGGTCCGTCTTGAACACCCGCAAGTGAAGGGACAAATTCCCGTGCTTTAAATCACAGTCACTCCACTGAAGTACTCTGTCAGGGGAGGCAAGCTTTGACTTAACCAACACTTCATCCAGGCAAAAGGTCCCATAGAACATTACAAGAGTCACTGCTCTAAACAACAGAGAGTCAAAGGCTGAGGAACACATGGCACGAAACGCCATGCTCAGCCCATGCAAAATAGTAGGTGCAATAGGTCAACGCTTATCTGGGCCTGCTGGGAATTTCCTTCTAAGCCCTGCAACCATTTTCTACACCCTGAACTCTTTGGTGAAATCCTGAATTCTCCAGGCCCTTGACTGCAAAGAAATGGCTGCCAGATTAATGGACATAGACTTACTGGGTATTCCCCTATTGCGCAGTCCCAAAAGGAACTGCATAAGAGTGTGGGGCGTGAATGGTCCCTGTTCTGGCACCGAAGCCAACTTACAGAAAACACAAAACTCACAGATTTTACTCAGGTAGCTGGCTGGGGTAGATGAAGCCAACGATGCCCAGATGGCTTCCTTGGCCTCATCGTACCCACAGCCATTGGGGCATGGGCTTTGGCTCCTGCCTGGCCTCAGGGGCTAGCTGCTGAAAACGCTCCTCCTGAAATCGAGAGAGAGCATTGGCTATGCTATTTTCAGTCCCAGGTACATGTCTTGCTGAGAAAACAGTATTGATAGCCAGGCATTGCTTGACAAAGACTCTAACCAAATTCATAACCCGGGAGGATTTGGAGGTCTGCATGTTTATTATGTGGACCACGGCCTGATTATAGCCCCAAAAGCGAACTGAAGAGTTGGCAAACTCCCCTGCCCATAAATGGACTGCCACAACAATTGGAAATAGCTCTAAAAGTCCCTGGTGATCCCATCCTGAACCCAAACCTGTGGCCAGGGAGCTGCACACCAACGTCCTCTAAAGAACACTCCAAATCCCAAACCTCCCGCAGCATCCGAGTTAACCTGGAGCTCAGCTTCAATCAACTGCAAGGATCTCCAAAATGAGATCCCATTGAAATCTTTCAAAAATTCCAGCCACAGTTCCAAATCCTCCCTCATACCCAATGACACCCAAAGTCTGTGGGACTGGCGCCTAAGCCCTGCCATAGCATCGCATAAACGATGCACAAAGGCCCTGCCAGGGGCAATGACCTTACAGGCAAAGTTAAGGTGCCCCACCAGCATTTGTAATTCCCTTAACGTTAACTTACGGGACCCTAGGGCATTAGTTAACATCCCAGTCAATTTGTCTAATTTATCACTTGGCAGGTGACTGGTCTGTGTCACCGAGTCCAACTCAATGCCCAAAAAGGTGAGCTTACTCAGAGGGTCCTCTGTCTTATCATGTGCCAGAGGGACCCCCAGCTGCCCACACAGCGCAGCAAAATCACCCAGAAGCCGGGCACAGTCACCAGACCCAGGCGGCCCCATAAAAAGGAAATCACCAAGGTAGTGGGCAGTGAATTGCAACCCTGTTCTAAAGCGTACAGTCCATTCCAAAAATGAACTAAACGCTTCAAAAACTGAAAAGGAAATCTAACGTCCCATTGGCAGCGCCCTGTCCATGTAATAATCCCCTTCAAACCAAAAACCCAACTGGCAGAAATCCTGGGGGTGCACTGGCAGTAGCCTGAAGGCAGATTGAATATCTGCCTTGGCCATCAAAGTCCCAGGGCCACACCTCTGGAGGCGGGCAACAGCCTCATCTAAGGAAGTGTATCCAACTGAGCACAGGTGGGCGGGTATCCTGTCATTTAAAGAGGAACTCTTTGGAACGGACAGGTGGTGAATCAGCCTGAATTGACCTGGGGCTTTTTTAGGTACCACTCCCAGAGGAGACACCTGCAGGTTACTCAATGGAGGAACAGCAAACGGTCCAACTACTCTACCATGCTCCAACTCCTTGGCTATTTTACTCCTCACAACCTCCTCCATGCCTCTAACTGACCGGAGGTTATGAGCAAACATGTGGCCGGCAGGTGGCGGCGCCTGAATCCTAAACCCAATCTTGAAACCCTCCAACAACAATTTAGCTGCAGAATGATCATTATAAAATTGCAGCCAGTAAACCAAGGAGGGAATCCTAATCGGCGTTGGGCCCCTTATTAGCACCTGCTGCAGGTCCGCCCCCAGACTTTTTGCCCTGGAAGGGGCGAAAACCCGGCCGGGGACCACTGATCCTAGGGCATTTTGCGACTGGGTGCTTAGCACCATACATGCTGCAGCCATGGGAATAGAAGCATCCTTGCCTATTACATTTCCCCTTAGCGTTAAACTCGAAGCGTGCGTGAGGGTTTTGAACCCACTGCACACCACCTGGTGCTTTAGGCTGTTCGGTTTTGGAACATGCAATCAAATGCCCACTGTCCGCCCTATCCCCCAATGTCGCCCTGGCAGGCAAAACCAACTGCACCCAGAGTTCCCACTGGGGTAAGGTCCAGTCCAGAGCTGGGTCCTGCAAAGCCCTGATGCGGAAATGATGGTCATAACCCATCCAAGCCGCCCCCGCATGGTCGCGAAAAGCACGATGAATGATATCCAGGTATTTTAAAAGCTTCCCCACCTTCTTCGGGTGCAACTGGACAGTGACCCCAGTTTAGATGATGAAACCGTTAAGCCAATTGGTCCAATTTTTGTCAATTTTTCTCTGCCTAATGGTTTCCACATCTCGCATTGGGTCACCCACTTTGGGGTTAGGCTCAGGCTCAATGTGTAAAAGACTGAACATGTCTACGAAATCACCTCACCATATCTTCTCCTTGACAGACAAGGCAAGGTGAGAACCCAGAGGGATGGCTATAATTCCATATGAAACCTTAGACTTCTCTTTCTCTTCTACTAAGCCCAGAGAATCAACTCCCCAGTCCAAGTCCTGCTGTTCTAAATGAGGTTCGGGCGCAGCAGGATATTGGCAATAAGTAGGAGGTGCTCTAAAGGCCTTGGGTCTAGACTTGGGGTATGGATATGCCCAACCAAATGCCCAAGGGTACTGTGGGTAGCTAGGACCCTGCCAGAAGGAAGGCGGCCCCCATGGGGACCAAGGCTGCTCTGGGGAAGCCCAGCCAGGAGACCAAAGATGGCCCTCCCACTCCAGTTCAAGGTTCTGAGCAAAATCACACACTGGCTCACCTTGCCCACCACTGCCTCTATAGGCCTGCGGCCAAGTCTTCTTAAATGGCTTGACAACCTCAACCTCAGGAGAGCTGTCATCCTGTGTGTCACCCTCCTGGACAGTTACCCATGCAGCAGTTGGGACGGAGACCTGCTGAGGAGGGAGAGAGGCCCATTTATTTTTCCTGGAGGACCTGCGAGGCCCAAGGACCATACCAAAGCTGGAGCCCTCATCACCCTGCCCCGCCTTCCTAAAAGCTTTCTCTTTCTGTCTTGCATCATAGCGGGCCATAAAGGCCCACAACTCCGCCATCTGCTCCTCATCGTCCAATGAAGGGGGGGGGCGTACCGGGACTGGTCTTTTGGTGGCCTTACCGCCTGACTTCTGCACCCTTTTCCCCATGTCTTCACATGTTAACATTTCAAGTTAATGTTTGAAATAAGGGGCCCCAAACCCCCAGTATTCTTGTTTTCACAGTAGGATACAATGGCCCTTAAAAGGGCATGATCACCGAAGAGAAGGCCACGATTGCCACGCCGCAGCACTCCGTCACCGGTGTAGTATCACCCCACTGTCGCCAAAGATGCCCCCAAAATTGCTTCCCAGATGCCCCTGGAAATTCCTTCCAGCCCTGTAGAATAAGACCCAGTGGGCAATGGGGAGGAGCAAGTTGTATTTCCTCCAATAACCCCATCCCAGAAGACCTTGACCATAAAAAGGGGGGGGGTAAATATCTCTGGGCTTTACTAGCCCTCTGCCCACGAGGCTACCCCAAATTGGCCGCTGTGGGGGTAGAGGTCTTCAAAATGGCGCTGCACCATGAGGGTTGCTTAAAATGGCGCCACGCCATGAGGCGCCCCCCACAATGGCCACCGCCCACTGGGGAATCACCCCGCTGGGCTCCCCGGCAAGAGTGGCCAGCCCCGCACTGAAGCATGGTCCCCTTGGCAAGGTCCACTGGCTGGCCACCCACCGTGGGCCTCAGCCATCCGGCACGGACCCACAGGGAATCCCGCTGCTGCTGCCCGTAAGGCGCGCGAACCCGCAGCTCCCAGACATGGTGCTGGGAGCATGGCGTGCGGAGTGCGCAGTTCCGACTCCCCAGAGAGGCTCCTGCTGTTTGACCAAGATGGGAGCTTGAAAGCGCGGCTCTCTGCGCTCCAAGCCCCGTCGAGGGCAGCCTCTCCTCCACTCCTGAGGAAGCGTCCGCTAGGTTCGCTTCCCAGGAACGGACTGAGCTAACCCCAGCGCATGCACGCTGCATTGTTTCATTGGAAACAAACATTTCCAGCTTTGATTAGAGCTTCTCCAGAATTTATTCAGAAAAATGCCTGGACAGCTGAAGTTGTTTCCTAAAAAAAGAGCACCGGAGTATGTATCTGTATAAGAATTTGGGGAATAAACTGGCAATCAGCTTCCAGAAGGCCATTTTAAGCTCCTTGTTCCTCATGCTGTAGATCAGTGGATTCATTACTGGTGGAACCAAACAATAAAACATGGACACCAAAAGGTCAAAAGCGGATGCGGAGCTGGAGATTGGCCTAAAGTAGGCAAATGTACCACTTATCATAAAGAGGCAGATGACAAAAAGATGCAGCAAGCATGTCGAGAAGGCTTTTTGCTTTCCTTGGGTGGATGGAATTTGCAAAACTGCTCTGAAGATTTGAACATAGGAAAAAATAATGAGAGAAAAATAAATGAAGTTCATAAAAGAACCAAAGGCAAGAGTCCAAACTTCAGTAAGGTGTGAGTCAGAGCAAGAGATCTTGAGTAGCTGTGGAATTTCACAGAAGAACTGATAGATGTCATTGGAGCAGAACTCCACGGTGAAGGCATTTCTGGTATGCACTACGGAAAAAGGAGGCCACCAAGTCATGCACTGGTTGCCATCAGGATGCAGACTTTCTTGTTCATCACAGTCTCATAATGCAGGGAATTGCAGATGGCAAAGTAGCGGTCATAGGCCATCACCCCAAGGAGGAAGAAGTGGGATACCATGAAGAACACAAGGAAGAAAACCTGGCACACACAACCCAAGTACGAAATGGTCATGGTGTTCATGAAGGAGTTTGCCACAGATTTGGGGACTGTGACAGATATGGAGCCAAAGTCTTGGAATGACAAGTTGGCCAGAAAGAAGTACATGGGGGTATGGAGCTGACGGCTGTGAACAATGACTGTGATGATGAAAAAGGATTCAGTGAGGGCCAGCAAATAGACTGAGAAAAACGATGCGGTGGTATATTTGCAGCTCCTGGATATCAGCAAATCCACGTAGAAGGAATTCAGTGATGCTTGACTGGTTGGAAATCATATCATTCAGACTTTTGGTGTCTGTGAAAAGAAGGATGCCTCTTGACCACTGACTCATGTGTTGCACCCATCTGAGAGATGAACAAACCTTCCCTTGTTGCAAGGTGTTGCAAGGTTCAAAATCAAGACGCAATAGGCAAGAGTGGTGATCGTCTGCAAGCTTTATTTCATTGCCAGCAACGGGCGTCTCAAGGGACTCCAGTCCAAAGCAGTGAGAGCAATTTTCAATCTAAACCTGACCATTTTATTTCATTTTGGGTCCTTTGTTTGAGGATTTTTACACTTTTCATTGGCTGGAGTTTAACATCATAGATGGGGCTTACTCTGGATTGGCCAGAGATAGCCTTACAGACATTTGATTGGTGAGCTTCAAGTTACAAGTTTCAAATAAGGCAATATCATATAGAAAACTTTGTTTTCAAGTACCAGTAGAGTACACTGTAACCTCATTTTTATTCAGAATTGGCCTTTTGGCATGTCTTTGTACTTATTTCTTGGCATCCTTATCTTAGATGGCCTTTGTAAGAGCCACCTGTTTATCTCTACATTCTTCTCCTGCACTGTCAGACACTGTGGGGCTCTCTGCCAACCTTTGTTCCTTTACTCTATGCTTTGATTCTATATGTGTTACCTGTTACCTTTCAAGGGATGTATAGTGGTATACTTTAGTACAAACAAACTAAACTCTTATTGTAAAAAGGATTACTTTTAAGAATTCTTTTCTTATTTGTTTTTAAACAAATTACATTTCATGTCAAGCAAACTCTCAAACAGGGACTTTCTCAAGAAAGGCAGCTAACGTGCCTGTATAGGCACGCTAGCAATGATTGCCAGGCTGTCCCCTCTATCAGCCGGCAGCAGGGCTTTGCTGCCAGCTGATTGGCTGGCTGGCCTTGCGGGGCAGGACAACTGAGCCTGATCTAGCGTGCAGGCGCTAGACCCGGCTCAGTTCCATTCCTGGAAGCGACTGGGCAGGTCGCTTTTCCAGGAGCAGAGAGAGGCTGCCCCACGACGGGGCTTGAGGCGCGGGGATCCGCGCTTGCAGGCTCCCGTCACTTTGGCAGTGGGTAGCCTCTCTTGAGCTGCGCGCTCTGCAGTTTCGCTCCGGGGAGCAGCGACTGAGCGGCCCCGTGACCGATATCGAGGTGGGCAGCCCGCTGCGCGCTCTGCGGACGGCGTCAGGGGGGGTGACCTGCTTCGCGCTCTGCAGGGTGCCAGCGAGGGGGGCGGCCCGCAGTGCGCTCTGTCCGAGAGGCAGCAGTAGGGGGCGACCCGCTGCGCGCTCTGCAAGCCACGTGGCTTGCAGCGCTTGGCGGCTCTGCGCACCCCGCGGTGGCGGGTGCATTTTGGGGGGTCCGTGGGGGCGGCAGGCACCCGTGGTGGGCGGCCGCCCCGCGTTCCCCCTTGGCGGGCCTGTCCGTTGGGGCTTATTTTGGCGGCCATTGGGGGGGTGCCTCGTGGCTGGGCGCCATTTTGGGCCCTGCCTTGTGGCGCTCCGCCATTTTAAAATTTTGAATATAGCCCGGCGGCCATTTTGAGGGCTTCAACTGCCCAAAGGGTCTCTCATTTTCAGAGTTGGGGACTTCGAGGGACAAGAAACCATGCTGCCGCGGCGGCACTGCTGGAATCGCAGTCCTCCCCGTCTCTCGTATCGTATTCAGTTAAAAATTAGAACACAGGGGGCGGTGGGCCCCTCTCGGGATATTCCTTCACTTGGGGGGTGGACATGGGTAAGAAAGCCCAGAAGTCGGGTGGCAAGGCTGCCAAAAAGGCAGTTCCAGCTTGGCCTCTCCCCTCCCCTCCCCTCCCTCATCATCAGATGAGGAAGATCAAATGGCTGAGTTGCGGGCTGTAATGGCCCGCTATGACGCGCAAAAAAAAGAGAAGGCCCTTCGCAAGGCGGGGCAGGGTGATGGAGGCTCCAGCTCCAGGGCAGTCCCCGTACCTCGCAGATCAGGTAGGATGTGTAAAGGGGCCTCTCTCCCTCCCCAGCAGGTTCATGTTCTGGAGGATAAGCACGTTACTGTCGAGGAGGGCGAGGCGCAGGACGTCAACACCCTAGAAGTGGAGGAGGAGGTGGTCCGTCCTGTTAAAAGGCCTCGGCCACAGGCTAATAGTGGCTGCGGTGGGCAAGGTGAGCCGTAGGCGGGCTTTGGTCACAATGCAGAGTCTGTGTGGGATGACAAGGAGGGCATTCCTTGGGCACCTAGCCGGGCTGCACCAGATCAGCCCTGGTCTCCTTGGGGGCCTCCTTCATTTTGACAGGGGCCCAGTTACCCACAGTACCCCTGGGCCCTTGGTTGGACATATTCTTGTCCCAAGTCTGGTCCCAGGTCCAGCAGGGCACCCCCCCCCCAGTGTGGTCATTATCCTGCCACGGCCGACACAGAGTTGGACCAGCAGGATGTGGACTGGGGGGATGAGTCATTTGGATTGGTGGTGGAGAGGGAGAAGCCTACGGTTTCGTATGGCATCATCGCCATCCCTCTGGGCTCTCACCTCGCCATGTCGGTCAAGGAGAAGATATGGCGGGGTGACTTTGTGGACATGTTCAGTCTCCTTCACATCGAGCCTGAGCCTACCCCCAAAGTGGGAGACCCTGTGCGTGACGAGGAAACTGTCAGGCAGAGGAAGATAGACAAGAATTGGACCAATTGGCTGAATGGGTTCATTGTCTATGCTGGGGTCACTGTCCAGTTGCACCCCAAAAAGGCGGGCAAACTATTCAAATACCTGGACATTATTCATCGCGCTTTGCGCGATCATGCTGGTGCAGCTTGGATGGCTTATGACCATCAATTTCGCATCAGAGCCGCGCAGGACCCATCTTTGGACTGGACTATACCCCAGTGGGAACTCTGGGTGCAGATAGTCCTGCCGGCTAGGGCAACGTTGGGGGATAGGGCTGATAGCGGGCATTTGATTGCTCATTCCAGACCCGAGCAGCCTTCAGCACCTGAGGGTGCGCAGTGGGTTCGAACCCCTCGCGCATGCTTTCAATTTAATGCCACGGGCAAATGCAACAGGCCGGGATGTTCGTTTTCCCATGGCTGCCCCATGTGTGGGGCGGGGCATCCCGTTGCAAAATGTCCACGGATCAGTGGACCACGGCAAGGTTTCCGCCCCTTCCGTGGAAAAAAGCCTGGTGGTGGACCCTCAGCTGGTGTTGGCAAAGGGCCCAACGCCAGTTGAGATTCCCTCCTTGGTTTACTGGCTGCAATTTTATACGGATCGTTCTGCAGCCAGATTGTTGTTTGAGGGTTTTCAGTTTGGTTTCAAGATCCAAGCCCCGCCTCCGGTTAGGCCCACGTTCGCTCGCAACCTCCGGTCAGTGACTGGCATGGAGGAGGTGGTGCGAGGAAAAATAGCCAAGGAGGTGGAAGCGGGGAGAGTAGTTGGACCGTTTGCGGTTCCTCCGTTGAGGAATTTGCAGGTATCACCCCTGGGTGTGGTGCCTAAGAAAGCCCAGGGCCAATTTAGACTGATTCACCACCTGTCCTTTCCGGAGGGTTCCTCTGTAAACGACGGGATACCGACCCACCTGTGTTCAGTCAGATACACTTCTTTAGACGAGGCAGTGGCCCGCCTCAAGAAGTGTGGCCCTGGGGCCTTGATGGCCAAGGCAGATATTCAGTCTGCCTTTAGATTGCTTCCAGTGCACCCCCAGGATTTCTGCCAGTTGGGTTTCCAGTTTGAGGGCGGTTATTATGTTGATAGGGCCTTGCCAATGGGGTGCTCAATTTCCTGTTCGGTTTTTGAGGCGTTCAGTACATTTTTGGAATGGACTGTGCGTTTCAGAACTGGGTTACAATCCACTGCCCACTACTTGGACGATTTCCTCTTTATGGGACCATCTGGGTCTGGCGTCTGTGCTCGGCTCCTGGGTGACTTTACAGCGCTATGTGAGCAGCTGGGGGTCCCCCTGGAACACGAGAAGACAGAGGGCCCCCTTAGCAAGCTCACCTTTTTAGGTATCGAGTTGGACTCGGTTACTCAGACCAGCCGCCTGCCAAGGGACAAATTAGATAACCTGATCGGGATGTTGACTAGCGCCCTAGGGACTAGCAAGTTAACATTGAGGGAACTACAAAGTCTGGTGGGGCATCTTAACATTGCATGTAAGGTCATTGCCCCCGGCAGGGCCTTTGTGCGTCGTTTATGCGATGCCATGGCGGGGCTTTGGCGTCCGTCTCACAGACTGCGGGTGTCACCTGGTATGCGGGAGGACCTGGAGCTATGGCTGGAGTTTTTGAAAGATTTCAACGGAATCTCCTTTTGGAGATCATTACAGTTGATTGAGGCCGAGCTCCAGGTTCATTCTGATGCTGCGGGAGGATTGGGATTTGGAGTGTTTTTCTGAGGACGCTGGTGTGCAGCCCCCTGGCCACGGGTGTGGGCCCAGGAGGGGATCACCAGGGACTTGACATTTTTGGAGCTCTTCCCGATTGTCGTGGCTGTCCACTTGTGGGCTGTGGAGTTTGCCAACTCTTCAGTTCGCTTTTGGTGCGATAATCTGGCCGTGGTCCACATAGTTAACAGGCAGACCTCCAAATCCCCCCAGGTTATGAATCTGGTTAGAGTCTTTGTCAAACAGTGTCTTACTATCAACACTGTTTTCTCAGCCAGACATGTTCCTGGGATTGAAAGTAGCATAGCCGATGCTCTCTCTCGATTTCAGGAGGAGCGCTTTCGGCTGCTGGCCCCCGAGGCCAGGCAGGATCCGGATCCTATGCCCCCATGGCTGTGGGGACTTGGTATGATGAGGCCCAGGAAGCCATCTGGGCATCACTGGCTCCATCCACCTGCGCCAGTTATTTGAGTAAGTCTCGTGAATTTGGCATTTTTTGCAGGTTGGCTTTGGTTCCAGAGCAGGGACCATTTTCGACCCACACTCTTATGCAGTTCATTTTGGGACTCCATAATAGGGGGTTATCCAGCAAATCTATGTCAATTTATCTGGCGGCCATCTCCTTCCAGTCCCAGGCCTGGGGAATTCAGGATGTTACTAAGGATTTTAGGGTGCGTAAGATGGTGGCTGGTTTTGGCCGGCAATTCCCCACAGGTGCCGACAAGCGCCTGCCTATCACGCCCACCATTTTACAGGGGTTGCACATGCAGTTCATTGCCATGTGTTCCTCAACCTACGAGTCACTGTTGTTTAGGGCAGTGACTCTGGTAATGTTTTATGGGGCTTTTCGCCCAGGTGAGGTTTTGGTTAGGTCACGGTTTGCCCCCACTGACAGAGTCCTTCAGTGGGGGGACTGTGTGTTATGGCCTGGGTGTTTATCCCTCCATTTGCAAGTGTCCAAAATGGACCAGTTAGGGCGTGGGCAGTGGATTCAGTTGAAACAGGCTCTGAGCCGGTGTCTTTGTCCAGTATCTGTCATGGAACAGTACTGCTTAACGGCTCCTGCAGGAGTGGGCCCACTATTTCGCCATGAGGATCGTTCCCCCATTTCACTTTACCAGTTTCAGGCCATTTTTAAAAGAGCGCTGTCTCAATTAAGCCTGAGGCCTGAATTGTTTGGGCTGCATTCTTCTGGGTTGGGGCAGCATCCACTGCAGCCAGCATTGGTTTCTCCCCCCAGGGCATCAGGCGCATTGGTAGATGGCGCTCTGATGCCTTTAAATACTACGTCCGTTAAGGTGCCGCAAGGGCTCCGTGTGCAACGCCAGTGGGTGTGTGCAGCGCTAGGTGGGCGCAATGTGTGCAGTGCCACGTGGCATGATGTGTCAGAGCCGTGTAGGCTCTGCTGGCAGCGCTTGGTGGGCGTGTGCCGCGCCAGTGTTGGCGAGATGTGTCAGAGCCTCTGTTGGCAGCGCTTGGTGAGCATGTGCCACGCCAGCGTCGGCGTAATGGGTAGGTGGGGTGAACTGTAGGTTTGGTAAGGCGGACCAGGTCACTCACCGTGACTGGCCATGGGGGTGAGCATTAGAGCAGAGGAAGGATTCCTCCTTTCTCTTGGCCTGGCCAGTGAGCTTATCTCACGATGTGCTTCTTTTTTCCCACAGGTCCGCGAAGGAGCTGCCCAGCCAGGGTCTTGATCTGCGGACACTCTATAGTTTTTTGGGCTCGGAAGCATGCCATGTCATCCAGTTTTGGCTCTCAGCTGGCGCTGGGTGATGTTGCGCACATTGACTGGTTGGCCAAGAGGGGTATGTGTTGGGGCCAATTTTTCCCGGCCTTTTTGGAGTACATTGCTGTCAACCCCCTGCCGCAGGTAATCGTGGTACACCTGGGCGAAAATGACCTGGGTCAGAGGACGTCCATGTCCTTGAGGCTCCAGGCCCGCAAGGATTTTAACGCATTAGTCCGTCAGTTTCCCGGGATCACTATCCTGTGGTCTGACATGTTGCCCAGGCGAGTTTGGCGGTGGGCGAGTAGCGTTAAAAGAATCGAGGTAGCACGCAAAAGGGTCAACGCTTACCTGGGCAGGGTCGTCACGGAGCTTGGTGGAGCGGCTATCCATCATCCCAGTATTGGTTTTGAGGAGCCTGCTCTTTACCGTGGCGATGGTGTTCACCTTTCTCCTATGGGTTATGGGCGCTTTCTTTCAGAGTTGCAACAAGGCTTGAACCTCTTTTTGGGTGTAGGGAAGGCCAAGCGCTAGGCTGACCTCCCCTTGTGGTGGTAGAAGTGCGGGGTGGGTAGACAGAACACCCTCTCCGGCGTCCAATCTAAGCCAGCAAGGGCAGGGGTGAACCAGAACCGCTCTTTGGATGCTTGTCCGGCTCAAGGAGGCAGGCTGGCTAGCCCCTGGTCTGAACTTTGGGGCCTTGCAGGGGTGACCTGAAGGCAGAGTAGTTTGGCTGGCTTACCCTCTTTGGACGACAGTGAAAGGCGGGCTTAATAACAATTGAGCTAAGCCTGGAGTTGGGTGGACGCCCTATGAGACTGGGGGACGTAGACAGCTAGGCCGTTTCCCCCATTAGAACCCCACACTTAGTTTGGGTATTGTTTCCTATTTGGCCTTGTTGCGCTTGTTGTAAGTTAATAAAGTGGCCCATCTAATCCCATACCTGTTGTCGGCTGTATTTATTGGGGAATGCATGGTAAAGGCAGCTAGCGTGCCTGTATAGGCACGCTAGCAATGATTGCCAGGCTGCCCCCCATCAGCCGGCAGCAGGGCTTTGCTGCCAGCTGATTGGCTGGCTGGCCTTGCGGGGCGGGACAACTGAGCCTGATCTAGCGCGCAGGCGCTAGACCCGGCTCAGTTCCGTTCCTGGAAGCGACCCCCGCCCACCCGCCCTGTAGCTAGTCTGGGATTAGCTGGTCGTTCTACGGAGGACCGGGTAGGAATTTTTGAGCATCATCTGATTGGCAATATGATGGTGTTTTGTTTTCGCCTACCTCAGACTGGCTATGGAGCACGTTTGGGTCTGCAAGATATTAATTACTGTCCTGGTCACTGGCGGTAGAAGTGTGGGGTGGGTAGACAGAACACCTTCTCCGGCGTCCAATCTAAGCCAGCAAGGGCAGGGGTGAACCAGAACCGCTCTTTGGATGCTTGTCCGGCTCAAGGAGGCAGGCTGGCTAGCCCCTGGTCTGAACTTTGGGGCCTTGCAGGGGTGACCTGAAGGCAGAGTAGTTTGGCTGGCTTACCCTCTTTGGGCGACAGTGAAAGGCGGGCTTAATAACAATTGAGCTACGCCTGGAGTTGGGTGGACGCCCTATGAGACTGGGGGACGTAGACAGCTAGGCCGTTTCCCCCATTTAGAACCCCGCACTTAGTTTGGGTATTGTTTCCTATTTGGCCTTGTTGCGCTTGTTGTAAGTTAATAAAGTGGCCCATTTAATCCCATACCTGTTGTCGGCTGTATTTATTGGGGAATGCATGGTAATGTTTCTGCTTATCTTATTATCTGTGTCTCGCTAGCTAAAACTCTATTTCAACCTGCCAAGTAAGACTTTCCCTTACTACAATGTTGCAAGTCCCTCTCATAGCATCTTTTGGTTTTCTCGCTTTCTGGTGCCAAGACAAGAGTCTTATCTTTGATGCAACTCCCTTGTTCAAATTTGCAAGACTTTGAGTCCTTAAGGTCTACAGAGGTACAGGCTTAGGAATGCTTTTGCCAAGGTTGCATCTGAGTTACATTTCAGACTTGAGGCTTAAGCATCTTTAATAATAAAATCTAATAGCTTTTTACTATTCTATGTTTTTAATATATGTATATAACACTGTCCTTTGGTTTTAAAAGAAGTCTGAAAGAATAATGATTTTAAAACTACAAACTGCCTTTTTTGCCAAGGGTATTCATCTGTTCACTGTTCAGTTATACAAGCAGGGAGCTTAAGATGGGAGTTTCCCAACATCTTCCTCCCTATTTACAATGTGTGTATTGTTCTAAACTGTTATCTTCTTACTAGATGCCTTTGGTATGCTGCCAAGAGCAACCTTAAAACCTTGCTATTTTTAACAAAGCTGCCAGTCTGCAATTTTAGACCTACTTCAGAGACAGAGAAATGCTTTACTTAAAATGATATATTATATCACCAATGCACCATTGCTTCTTTAATTATTTTGTCCTCCATTCTTATCTCCAGGAGAAAATTGTACATTTTTAAAATATATTTCCCCTCATCAATCAAAAATATTTTATCAAAACTTATATCTTCTTCATAAAAACCTATTTTTTGGTCTTCTTGTAATCTTGTTCTTATTTGCATTTCATTCCACCAATCCAGTTCTATTCCTTTTGCTTCTAACTCATACTTACTTAAGATCTCTCCTTTATTATTCAACAGATCATTATATGATTTGTTTTGGTCTTTTTTAATCCAGTTCGGATTAGTTGCTATTTCAAGCAGTTTTATCCATCTGGGTAATTTAGAATATATCTTGTATTTTATCTGTTCCCATATCCAAATTAAAGATCTTAAAATGTGTTGTCTAAAATATCTTCTGAGGAGAATTCAGTCCATTAATATGTCCAGAAAAAAATTTCACTTGTTCAGCCATTTTCACTTAGAAATTTTTTTTTGCCTTTCTTGATATTTACCTTGTTCTCTATCTTGTTTGTATTTTCCTTCTTCCTCCCACTGCTCCTTCTACTTCTTCTTGGCTATCTTCTATATCTTGATCCATCTCTTTCTTTCTTTTTCTTTTCTCCATTCTGTTCTTTTTTAGTTTGATCTGAAGATTCTTCTTCTTCTTCAGAGGACGTACTCTCTTTCTCTGAGAGTTCCCTGTTTTGTTCTCCTAGGCTTTCTCCATATTTTGATAAAAATGGTTGAACTTTCATCATTGAATTTATATTAAATCTTTTCTCTTTATAAACAAACAGGAGGCCTTCCAGAATTTGCCAATTATATTTCACACTATTTCTTCTAAGTATTGCAGCAAAATTTCTATAAGGTGTTCTTTTTTGGTGAACTTTCCAGGGAACTTCTCTCAAAACTCTCACTTGCTCTCCCTCCACTACTCTTTGTTTTTCCTCCAATCTTTTTAATATATTATAGTTCTTGAAGTTCTTTTCGTAAACTTTATCACTATCTCTCTTGGCTTATTATTCAATCTTGCATATCTAGAATTGACTCTGTATGCAGTATCTATTATCTCTTTAATCTGATCCTCCTCCAGTTTCAACTCCATTGTCAACCATTCTTCTATTCGACTTCTGGTGTCTTCTGAAGATTTTTCTTTAAGGTTCTGTATTCTGATAATAAATGCTGCTTTTTCCATCTCCTGTCTCATTACAGAAGTCTCTAGTTCTTTGTTTTCCTTTTGCATTTGATCCATTCTCTTTTCTATCTCCTCCATACTTTTATTTGTTTTCTTTGTATCTCTCTTTAAATTCTTGACATCCTGCTTATTTTTTGTAATCTGATCCTGCATACTTGTCAGAGAGGAGTTTATTTACTTCATTTGTTCAGAGAGTTTGCCTATCTCTTCTTTCATATCTTTTTTTCTTCTAAAATCTTTCAACAGATCCAGTAATGAAGTCTGGCTTTCCCTCCTGTGCTCCAGAGCTGCATATGTAGCAATCGGTGATCCAACTAATGGTGATGTCTTAGGTGTAGTTTTACTAACTTTCTTTTTTGATGTCATTCTTTCCTTTTTACTATTCTTCTCTTTCTTAATAAATAAGAGGTTCTTTTAATCCATCTAGTCCCTTAAAATGACAATCTCAGTATCTAAAACATATCAATTCAAAAACCACAGGCTGGCACGCATTCCTGTTTTATGATAAAGTCAAACAGCATGGATATTTTAGACAACAAATTTTAAGAAGATCTTTAATTTGGATATGGGAACAGATAAAATACAAGCCACACTAGACACTGTGCCAGAACCACCATTCAGAGTGTGATACCATAGTCTTTTGAGACTGAATGTTGCCAACAACTAACTATACTCTAAATTACCCAGATGGATAAAACCGCTTGAAACAGTAACTAATCTGAACTGGATTAAAAAAGACCAAAATAAATCATACAGCGATCTGCTGAATATTAAAGGAGAGATCCTAAGTAAGCCTGAGTTAGAAGAGAAAGGAATAAAATTGGACTGGTGGAATGAAATGTAAATAAGAACAAGATTTCGAGAAGACAAAAAAATAGGTTTTTATGAAGAAGATATAAGTTTTGATAAAATATTTTGATTGATGAGAAGTATATAAAAAAATGTACAATTTTCTCCTTGAGATAAGAATGGAGGATGAGACAGTTAAAGATGCAAGGGTGCGCTGGGCAAAAAATTTTGGATATAATATATCAATGGATGACTGGAAGCAAATTTGGAATATAAATATTAAGATAACTAAAGCAGCTTCTTTTAAAGAGAATTTATATAAAATGTTTTATAGATGGTATCTAACTCCAGAGAAATTAGCAAAAATGTATTCTGGGTCATCAAATAAGTGTTGGAAATGTAAAGAGGTTGAAGGAACCTTTTATCATATGTGTTGGACATGTGAAAAAGCAAAGAAATACTGGAAAATGATACATAAATTCTTGCAAGAGATATTGAATTGTGTATTACAATTCAAACCAGAAATATTCCTCCTAAATGTGACATCAGAAATTAAAGACCAATGTAAGAAATACCTTACTATACATATTGCTACAGCAGCAAGACTACTGTTTGTGCAAAATTGGAAATCTACATACGTGCCAACTAGAGAAAATTTAATAGACAAAATTTATGAAATAGCAGAAATGGAAGTTTTAACAGAAAGAATGAAAGAGAGAGATTTAGGCAGAGTAAGAAAATATTGGAAGCCTTTTTATGACTGGATAGATAATTTTAGTTAAACAATATTGAGTGTTTCGATAAATCTAAATTTTTATACTGATAAATATGATAGCCTTTGTATTGATGATTATTGCGTTTTTTTCAGTCGTTTTGGTAACTTTTTTTTTTTTTTTGAATGATGCATGTTGTAATCTAGGGCCAATATCCTCATGTGTAACCTGTGTAGTACCAGCCCCAAGTATAACCCATTTTCCTTACCTGTATCTGTAATAAATAAATAAAATATTTAATTATAAAAAAAGAAGAAAGCCTTCTCCACTTGCATTCCGCAATTCACTGTTGTCTCACTGTTGTGCCCTAAAAGTCTAAACCAAAAGGGAATTAAACAATATAGGAAAGAATGGTTGATAGTAAAAGTACAAGCATGCAAATGGAGAAACAGTGAGCTTAACGGAGCACACAAAGAGATGTTTTCCAAAACGGCTGCAGTAACCACTAATGCACAGCAGATGGAGCTGGTTTGCTCTTCAAATTCTCATCTCAGAACTCATCTCCCAACATGGCCCTACATTAAACTGGGATCATTTGCATCTTGGGTGGAGTCACTTAGTAGACAAAGCAAAAAAAGTCATGATCTAGTTAGGTTACTTCTAGCCTAAGTGAATGAAGGTCTCTCCAGATTGTACTCACAGATGAGCAAGTGGGTGCTCCTTTCCAAGCTCCAAATGAATGGGTCCCTCAGGTATATGGCAGAGAACAACTCCCACCCCCTGTGGGCTTGAAAATATATAACTTTGCTTTGATTATGTCATCAGGTAAGCTGATTGGAGGAGTGGAACCCACCTGGTCACTCCATCCCATCCCCTTGACTAAATGGACAAGTTCAGCTTTCCAATTGATAAGTGCATGTCAAACTCGGCACTCCTGATATGGAGGAATTTCCCAACCCTACAAACAAATCTGTGACTGGATAATGGAGTTTCAGACACAAGACAAAGGCTTCTTGCAAGGCATGGTCCAGCAGCTTTTTTTGCAGAGGTAAGAGTGTGAGAAAGCACGAGAAAATAGGCCAAAAATGGGGGCGGGGGAGAGGGATTTGTCACAATTAGATTCTGTTAGCCAGCTGGGTGGAATTTTCTTATCTTTAGATATTTACTCAGCTTAGTTATGCCAATGATATTTTTCGGCTTGTTAAGCAAACAGAAAAACAAATCAGAAGAATAAGAAAAAAAAAAGACTCAGCAATTTATTTTTCCAATTTTTTTTAATGAGCTGTGCTGGACTCCTGGGAGTAGGTCTCAAAGCAGTCACCGGAGATATTAATACCATTTCCTTCCCACGTAGAAAGCCTTTCATCGGCAAAGATGTTAGAAAGAACGACACACAGTGCCAAATTTCAAAGGAGGGGAAGCATTTCAACAGATACAGATATGCTGATGCAAATGGACCTAAAAGCATTTGGAAATTATATCTATTATTGAAAGACAACAATGGAAAAAAATAAGTATAATTATACACAACCTAGATATGCTGACATACAATCACCTAACATTTTTGAAAAGGGAATATACCTACTATTGAAAGATACCAATGAGAAAAAAGTAAGTAAATTTGTCTTCTTTTTCTGCACCGCCTATTGCCCCCCCATCCGTGGATAACCGAATCGGTAGATATTGGATGCTCCTATCTACTCAGAAGTAAGTCCCACTGTGTTTACTGAGGCATACTTGCAGGCACGTCTACAGGCATACTTATATTTTTAAAAAGTTGAATTTCTCATGATTGATATTTTGGAGGCCACAATTCACACTTTTTCTCACTGTATATAATTGGTGGCTCAGCTCACACACTGCCACTCCTCCAATATTTGTCTGTGGACAGTGAAGAAATATGATAGGTCTGGCATGAAGAAACAAAGACACAGCCTTTCTTACCTGCTTTGATACTATTCTCAAGAAAACGCAGCCTTGTCCAAATGCTGTACCAAAGTACTCCTGATAGAAAGAACTTATTTCAGTGACTATAACTCACCAGCACTTTGTACCATGAAAACTAAACCATTGAGGACTAGAATTAGCTCATACTATCTCCCCCTATACAACAGACATTTCTTGCAGAGTGCATTTTATTCAAGGACATGTGTGGAGGGTGGGGGAGGCAGGTGAGGCAGAACTACCCCATCGTTGTCCATGGAAAAGCACTGCAGCTACCCTGCCTGCTTACACCCAAAAAGGCTCTCCTTACACCCGAGGAGGCTCTCCTTACATCCAATCTCTCAGGTATAAAGAGAGTTTCCTCCAGTGTAAGTGGGTAGGGTGGCTATGGTGCTTTTCCACGGACTACGATGGGGCAGATCTGCCTCACCTGCTGCCCCCGCAACACACGTCCCTGATTCTATTAGTCATCTCATTGTCTGTGGACCAAATTGGTGTAAGCTTAAGCAGTTCTGCTGCAATACACGGGGAAATTGGTTTCAATAGAATTCCATTTATCCTCCCACAGGTAGCATGAAAATTCCTGTTGCAAACGGAAGACCCAATTTAACCTCCACCTCTGGATTTCTGTTCCTGGAGTTTTCTGAGGTTCGAGAAATACAGATCTTGCATTTCTTTCTCTTCCTGGTTTTGTACTTGACAGCCATGGTTGGAAATCTTCTCATTGTTATCATAGTAATTCTGGATCATCACCTGCACACCCCCATGTACTTCTTCCTGATTAACTTGGCCCTGATGGACATGGGCACCATTTCTGTCACACTTCCCAAATCCATGGCTAATTCACTCATGAACAGCAGGACCATTTCATATTATGGATGTGTCGCTCAGGTGTTCTTTTTTTTCTCCTTTGGATTCTCAGATTTTGTACTCCTGACCATCATGGCACATGACCGATATGTTGCCATCTGCAATCCACTACAATATGAAACTATTATGAACAAAGGAGCTTGCATTCATATGGCAATGAGTGCATGGATTTGTGGCATTATCAATGGTATTATGCACACAAGTGGCACTTTTAGCAGGACTGTTGAGGTCTGAACCCAGGAAATCACTCAGGTCCTGTGCACTGGAGGGAATGCAACAAACGCTATGGTGAATAGTCTGTTTGGAGCTAGTAACAAGTAGCAGCTGTTCCTGATTGCTGACTCTGTGCAGCTGATTGTGGGTGTGCCTTGTGCATATAACAAGGCCGCAGACAAACACTCAACGGTGAGTGTGAGGGTGAGGATGTAGGTGAGCTGGGGAATAGGAATCAGGATGCCGTAATGTGTGTTGCTGTATGATTGACCAGTGTTGCTGTAAATATCCTTGTATATAATATATCTTGGTGATGGAACCTAACTCTCGTGTCAAGTGCTTTTTTGCCTTCTGAGAGATTGCCTTGGACATCAGCCTCGAGTTTCTGTTGTGCTGCCGTTTGTTTTTCGCTCTGCTGGAGACTCCTACACACACCCTAACCTCCCGCAACAGGTTATGGGCCCAGGCTGTTGATGTTCCCAAGGTCGTTCCTGTTTTCGTTTGCTGCCTGGAAGCGTGAGTCTTATCTGTTGTTGCTGTAAGACGGAATGCAGGCTGCTGGCACTGAAATGGCTTTGACCGGCTTTCCGATTGTAAAACTCCATGAGACAAATTACCTCACCTGGGCTACCCATGTGGAAATGTTCCTACGTAAGGAGGGGCTATGGACTGTGGTGGAGAACCCCCCACCCCAACCGGATGCTGCTGAAAGGAGGTTGGTGGAACGTGCGCTAGCTACCATTGTGCTATGTGTGGGAGAGAGTCAGATTGTGCATGTTCGTGGAATCACCTCTGCAGCTGTGTGTTGGGAGACCTTGAGGCAGATTCATGTGCAAACAACTGTGGCCTCAAAGATTGCTCTCACACGGCAGTTGTATCGTGCTCGGATGCGGGCAGGAGCCAGTGTTACAGAGCACATGCTCTACATGAAGAACTTGTTCCTGAGGTTGCAGGAGCAAAATATGATTTTTCCAGAGGTGCAGAAAGTCTATATTGTGTTATCTTCCTTGGATCAGACCTTTGACCATTTGGTCACTGCCTTGGAATGTTTACCAGAGGCTCAATTGACTCTTGCTTACATCACTGGCTGGCTGCAGCAGGAGCATGAGCGACGTCTGGAAAACAACTCCAGAGGAAGGACTAAGTCTGCCCCTGTTTCTGCAGGTGCAACCTGCGGTATGGGTGTGTCCTCCCCCATGCCTGCACTGCACTATGTGAGGAAGTGTTTTTCCTGTGGCGCGGAGGATCATTTACAAAGGGCCTGCCCTGCGAGGAGGGGCTCCAGGAAGCCTCGAAGGCAAGGGCCACCCAGCAGACATAGACCAGAGATTTCTCTGGTACATGCAACTGAAAAGGAGTCAACCTCCATTGTATGGATATTGGACAGTGGTGCAACTGAGCATGTAGCAAATTCTAAGAGTGTTTTTTCCATTTTAGGATCACCTGATAGGTCTTACGTGGTATTAGCGGATGGGCTGTCCTCTCCTGTGGAAGGATGTGGGGTAGTTCGCTTGCCAGAACTGTGTGAACCTTTGGAGGGGGTCCTATATGCTCCGAATTTACAACACAGTTTGCTCAGTGTATCAGCATTGTGCAAAAAGGGCTATCATGTTGTTTTTGCTGGGAAGCATTGCACAGTGTCCAAACAAGGGAAGAAATGTATGCTGGGAATTGAAAAAGACGGCCTGTTTGTTGTCCAGCCTAGGGCTGAGGCACATGTTACACATGCTATCCACCCTAAGCATCATGGTTGCATCCATGTCTTGCATAGGTCCTTAGGACATCCAAGCTTTAAGGCTATTTTGCAAACTGTAAAGCATTCAAAGGGCTTGAATTTAACCCCTTGTAAAGAGTTCCTGGATTGTGCTGTTTGTAAAAAGGTTAATATAACAGCAGCTTCTGTTGCAAATAGGAGTGAGCGGGTAGCTAGTAAACCCCTAGAGCTTGTTGATTCAGAACTAATCAGACCCATGGATAAATCTATTGGTGGTGCCAGGTTCCTACTGCTTGTTCTTGACAGGTATTCAAAATATATGTTCTGTTTTCCACTAAGGTCTAAAACACAGGTGTTTTCTATGTTTAAAAGATGGGCAGCTTATGCAGAAAGTAGGTTTGGCCACAAGCTAATTAGTCTGCAAAAAGATCGTGGCACTGAATATTTAAATGAACCTTTTATGACTTGGCTAGAGAGGAAAGGTGTACACCATCGTTTGTCAAATCCTAATTGTCCTCAGGAGAATGGTGTTGCGGAAAGATATGGCAGAACGTTGCAGACCAAGATACGCACTCTTCTAACAGATAGCCAACTTCCTTATGGCTATTGGGCGGAGGCTGCAAAATGTGCCTGCTATGTCTTTAATCGTACCTACTCCTCTATAGTTGGAATGACTCCCTATCAAATGTTACATGGGGAACCTCCCTCTTTAAAACATTTATACCCATTTGGTACATGTGGAGAAGTACTGGTGCAGAGAAGGAGCAGAAAGCGAGCTCCCAGAGCTCAGCCTGTTACCCTGCTAGGTTATGAACCTGGAAGTAAGGGGTATAGGTTGATGACCAAGTCAGGCAAGTTAATAATATCCAGGTCTGTGAAATTTTATAACCCTAAGTGGACTTCAGTAGAACATACTCCCTCTGTGTTTATACCTCTCGCAACTGAGATTGATGAAAGTGAGAATGCTTCTCAATCGCCTAGAGGGGTGTCACCTAGACAACAGGTACAACAGAGTAGGAGAGAAGAGGGACTACGTGAACCCAAAATTGAGAGTAGGCAGGAAACTGAAATAACTACACAGGGTCCTGTTTCACCTGTCTTATGCAGAACCACACGAGTGACAAAACCCCCTGATCATTATGTGCCTGAGTCAATTTCAATGTGTCAGACTGTAGGGCCGGAGCCCCGGGATTACTCCCAAGTTCAGAAGCTCCCTAAAGCTGAGAGGATACGCTGGGAGGAGCCCATGAAGGCTGAAATGGAATCTATGAGAAAGCATGCTGTATTTTCAGCTGCAACTCTTCCCCAGGGCAAGAAAGCGATTAGCACTCGCTGGGTGTTTAAACTAAAACAGAGCCAGACTGGAGGAGCACCGGTCTATAAGGCAAGGTTGGTGGCAAAGGGGTTTAGCCAGACAGCTCAGGACTATGATGAGATCTTCTCACCCACTGTTCTAGCTGAAACCTTTATGCTGCCAGGCGTGGTTGGCAAACCATGCATATAGATATAGAAACAGCATTTTTACACGCCCCATTGGAGGAGGGGATAATGTTGTATATGCAAGAGCCTGAAGGATTTCAAAGCCTTCAAGAAGGGCAGGTATTATGTCTACATAAAGCCATATATGGGTTGAGGCAAAGCCCCCACCAGTGGAATGTCTGTTTAGATTCCCGTCTAAAAGACATTGGGTTCACAGCATCTAAGGCGGACCCATGTCTGTATATAAAAGATAATGGAGAAAACGAGATACTTGTGACGGTGTTTGTGGATGATCTTATTGTTTTAACTAAGACTCAGCAGAAAATTGAGGAGGTATTAATAGAGTTAAGGAAACACCTCACCCTAAGAACCCTTGGTCCCATTAGTAAATATCTCAGAGTGAATGTAATACCCACTCCTGGAGGGTACAAATTACACCAGGCACAGAAAATAGTAGAGTTGCTAGAGAGGTGCAATATGAATGAGTGCAAAGGTTGCAAAACACCTATGGTCCCTAATTTCATGCAAACTGCAAGTGCAGAAAGTCCACCTTGTGATCGAGAAATGTATCAATCAGTAGTGGGCAGCGTGCAGTATCTTTCTCAGTGGACTAGACCTGATGTTGCTTGTGCCATTAATATACTGAGCAGGTTTGTATCCGCTCCTACACAGCAACATTTCCAAGCACTAAAAAGACTGCTAAGATATCTGAAGGGTACTCTACATCATGGGCTAGTTCTTCATCCACAAGGTCCAGAAGAACTACTCATATATGCTGATGCAGACTGGGGCAATTGTCCAGACACAAGAAAGTCTATTTCTGGACTAGCTATATTGTTTGCAGGCGCTCTGATCGGCTGGCATTGCGTAAAGCAGACTTACGTTGCGCTATCCTCATCAGAAGCAGAATATGGTAGTCTATCCTTGGCCTGTACCGAGGTAATATGGTACAAACAGTTGTTGCTAGATCTAGGGCTTAACATGAGTGTACCAATCCAAATTCTGGAAGACAACGAAACTTGTATTGCCATGGCTAACTCTGATAGAATTAAAAACAGAACGAAGCATATAGAGCTGAGACATGCTAATGTAAGGGAGGCAATACGAAACCGTTTAATTGTATTAAACTATTGCCCTACGGAGGCACAGCTGGCAGATGTATTGACAAAACCATTGTCTGTAACGAAACATAAAAAACTCTGTTACCAGTTGAGTATAAAAGATTGTGCACTGGGACAGGACCAGAATGATTTGGAGGGGTGTTGAGGTCTGAACCCAGGAAATCACTCAGGTCCTGTGCACTGGAGGGAATGCAACAAATGCTATGGTGAATAGTCTGTTTGGAGCTAGTAACAAGTAGCAGCTGTTCCTGATTGCTGACTCTGTGCAGCTGATTGTGGGTGTGCCTTGTGCATATAACAAGGCCACAGACAAACACTCAACGGTGAGTGTGAGGGTGAGGATGTAGGTGAGCTGGGGAATAGGAATCAGGATGCCGTACATGTGTGTTGCTGTATGATTGACCAGTGTTGCTGTAAATATCCTTGTATATAATATATCTTGGTGATGGAACCTAACTCTCGTGTCAAGTGCTTCTTTGCCTTCTGAGAGATTGCCTTGGACATCAGCCTCGAGTTTCTGTTGTGCTGCCGTTTGTTTTTCGCTCTGCTGGAGACTCCTACACACACCCTAACCTCCCGCAACAAGGACCTTTTGCTCTCATGTGGTTGATCAGTTCTACTGTAAAGTCCCCAAGTTAATCATACTGCCTTGCAATGATTTGTACCTAGTTGAAGTTGGACTTCTTGTGCTGAGTTGTAGTGCAATGTTTGGTTGTTTTGTCTTCATCATTACAACGTATGTGTCGATTTTCAGGGCAGTGTTCAGAATCCCTTCAGCACAGGGACATCAGAAAGCCCTTTCCACTTGCATCCCACACCTCACAGTTGTCTCCTTGCTTTCAGGTACTGGAATATTTGCGTATACTAAACCTCCCAGTAATATTTCATCTCATCTGGATCTTGCTTTTGCTGTCATATATACCATATTTCCTTTTATGATGAATCCATTCATTTACAGCATGAGAAATAAAGAGATCCGGACTGCATTGTGGAAGTTATTTCATCAGAGGCATTTTCCTAACAGGATTCCAAGTTTGCTGTGTGTTTAACCTTTATCTTTAATGGAATAGTGGGGAAAGGTTCTTAAATTTATTAGCCCTGGTTGTTTGAAAATGTTGGTCTGCCATATATTCTCAGCTTATCCTCTCTCTTCGCCTGAATTTGCCAGCTCTTCAGCTATTGACTCTTCAGCTATTGCAGAGCTCAGCCAGGATTCCTGATAAAGAAGTAGACATTCTTGTTGCACTTTCCATGTGCACTGTACATGTACATCTTCATTGTTGTTACTTAACCATTTGTTTACGTGACCTTATCTCTCCATATCACTTCACACATAAACAAAAGCAGTTCTCTACATCTCCAATGTTTAGGGCAGGGGTGGGCAAACTTTCAACTTTAGGGATCCTGAACCTTTAACAATTGTGTAGGAGATGACAAGCTATACCTGCTGAAATTCCCCTTTCTATACATTTGTTAAAGGGCCAGGATCCCTAAAGTTGAAAGTTTGCCTACCTCTGATTTAGGGATTCTACTCCAGGTAGTTTTCCCCTTAATCCCTTATAGTCTTCAAAATCCAGATTATTCTGAAATAACTGACATTTTTGTCCAAGGCATTATTCTTTCTTTCTGTAGTGTGAACACTAGAAGATTTTGTTCACATTCCCACATAGGTACAGGCTGTAAGTTATATGCTCTATGGTGTGAAGCTTTACAGACATTGTTGAAAAATTTCAAAGGGGACAGCAGACGCCCATATGAGTAACAGTGAAAAGAGCAAGAGGAAGCATTTTTCATTGTATCTTTGCATTTATTCTGGTATCCAGAAAAATCTGAAATCTTCCTATCCCAAGCAGTCTGGATAAGGGATACTCAACCTGTGTTTAGGTGAGAAGGAAAGGAAGATTCTCAAGAATAATGAATTACTTGCTCTTTGATGTAGTGAAGATTAACTTGTGAAATTTAGGGTGCAATCCTAACCCCTTATGTCAGTGCTTTCCAGTGCAGCTCTGAGGTAAGGGAACAAACATTCCCTTGCTTTGAGGAGGCCTCTGTAACTGACACCAAACTGCAGGATGCAGCACATGTCCCATTGGCACCACTATGCCAGTGCTGGAAAGCACTGACATAAGGGGTTAGGATTGCACCCATAGTACAGTATAGTTCCCAGCTTTTTTTTTTTTCACTTGTGTACTTCTTGGTAGCCCATTTCTCTAAATTGTATTCTTTGTATTAGTAAAATGTTTGTAATTAGCATACTTGCTGTTATTTCAATGTTGTAACTGTAAATAAATGGTCTAATAATGGGATTAAAAATCAATGGATTTTTTTTTTACATTTAACACACAACAGATATTTCATACACAACAAATATTCAGTGTCATCCTTGAGTTTATTTTGAGGCATAGTTTTTTGAAATCAGGTTTAATTGATGCAAGATACAGTCTTAAATCTGGAACTGCATTCAGTTTGCCTACCCCTGGCAAATACCCCTGGCAGAGTGGTATTTATTTTTAACCCATTTCTGCCCAGCCCATAGGTGCACACATTTGATACCTGTTGCATATATGTATTGTTGGGCAAAAATATTTTTTTATGAAGGCATAAGAAGAGAAAGCTCTCTCCACCCCACTGGATCAGGCCATAAACCATCTAATCCAGCTTCCTGTATCTCACAGCGGCCCAGCAAATGCCCCAGGGAGCACACCAGATAACAACAGACCTCAACCTGGTGCCCTCCCTTGCATCTGGCATTCTGACATAGCCCATTTCTAAAATCAGGAGGTTGCACATACACATCATGGCTTGTAACCCGTAATGGATTTTTCCTCCAGAAATTTGTCCAATTCCCTTTTAAAGGCATCTAGACCGAATGCCATCAGCACATCCTGTGGCAATGAGTTCCACAGACCAACCACACGCTGAGTAAAGAAATATTCAGCTCCATATTCTTGTTTGTATACGACACAAGAGTAAAGAAGATTGCATGCTACTCCCATGCTACACACACTGGGGTTTAGGCTTATATAAGAAAACCATACTTCATATATTTTCTCTTTCTACCTTTTTGAAAGACTATGCCTTCTTACTGTTTTGCATCAAAGCTTTAGATGTGTCCTGAGTTATTCTTAGTGATTTATCACTTTCCACATTATGTTTCAGCTCTTTTACTGTGCCGGTTTTCAACTTATCACACAAACCGATGACCAAAATGTAGCAGTTGGCAGGGCTTTCACAGCTACCTAGCTGCCTTCCTTCCTGCCTTGCCAGTCCCACAATGCATTCTAATGCAGACCTTTTTTTCCTGCAATTATTCAATTCTTTTTCAATTACCCCTAAAAGTCATGGCAAGCACCCCTGGGTGTACACACACCCAAGGTTGGGAACCACTGGTATACAGCATGTCATAACTTATTACAACCAGAGATTTGGTATTCCTGAGAATTACTCACTTATAGCTTAAAATGTATGAGGCCTGTTCTCCCCACATGATGTAAGTGCAGAACACTGAATTGTCACCCGATCCTATGACCGCATAATGTTCCGTGAAGGCGTATCTTCCTCTAGTGCAAAATAGGATTGCACTTATAAATTTAATGTCGCGGGGGACACACACACTATAAAATCATCTTTGCACTGGGTAGCAACAATAGCAAATGTCTTAGCTATGCCACTGGCCAAACCTTCACCTTGAGGTCTCCTGGACCATACAATTGCATAGATTTTGCAACAACCTATGCAACCTATGCAGCCTGGTGATGCCAATGATAATTTTAGGCTTGCTAAGCAGAGAGAAAAACAAGTCAGGCCAAGAAAAATGTCTTAGCAATTTTTAACTTTTTTTTTTTTAATGAGCTGTGCTGGACACCTGGGAGTAGGTCTCAAAGCAGTCAAAGGAGACACTAATAACATTTCCTTCCCATGCAGAAAACATTTTATGGCCACTGATGATAGAATGATCTACACACACAGGGTTACATTTCAAAGGAGAGAAAATACTGCCAAAGATAAAAATAGACTGACACAAAATGGCCTAAAAGCATCTAGAAAAAGACTATACATACTATTGGCAGATGCCAACAGGAAGGTTTAAGTTTTTATGCAATCAAATCTTGCTGGCATAGAATGATCTAACAGCTTTTGTAAATGGATCACCTCTGCTGTTGACAGACACCAACAGGAAAAGTAAGTACATTTTAATCCATTTTCTTCATTCTCTCGACTGCCTATTCACCTTTTCAAACATGCTGCTTTCATAGCAAATAACATTTTGCCTGCTGCCATCTGGAACTCAGCTCCAGCTCAAACATTGGCTCTTTGCTGTAGTATCCAATAAAACACTGATGCTACATGACTAACGTGCTACTCTGTAATTCTGAACCTATGCAAAGGGAAACCAGACCTCATGGTTGCTCCTCAAATGACTGCCACGTGATTCCACATCAGATGCCAGTTTTACCCATTATTTCATCTGCAAGTGTAGGAGACCCCACCATCAGTTTTATTTATTTACTTATTTGAAAGGTTTACAGTAGATTGATAGAAGGAGTCTTCTCTATTTTGTTCTTTTGTACATGGACAGCCTTTTTTCTATTATTAGAGAAGTGATTGCATTACATACTATTACACTGAGATAGAAAGCACAGCAATCATCATGGACAAACTCCTTCCCAGACTGTACCAAGGCTGAAGCAATCTCTCACATTTAGCCAAGGCAGGCCCAAGTCTCAGGACAGTTGAACTTGATGCCCAGGCAATGAGCTAGAGAAGGGGGTAAACTTCTTCTCATGCAGAAGGAGGAAAATGATTGAATTCACTTAGTTAGTTGTATTTTTAGAACGCTGAATTCCTGCTGCTTGATATTTGGAGTAAAGGGATGGAATGAGTCTTCCAGCAAAGCCTTTCATGGGGGAGCAGTGGAAGCCAGAATTTTGTGTATTTATGTTGAGCTGTGTGTGCACCACTGCTTCTCCTTCTGCACTCATCTATCCTGGGAAAGATCACATTCCAGGTTTTTTAAGAAGTGAATGATTAAAAAAAACCAACTGATTTTAGTACTTGAGGAAAAGTTGTGTTTCATCCCAAAAGATCTGACTTATAGTGTTGTATCGGGGCTTTGACTGCATGACAGATCTGCTTTGCAACTTGACAGAGTGGCTGTGTGGAAGACCTGGGGCAGGATGATGCATTTAGTGATTCAGCTTTTTAAATACATATGAGCTACAGCAAACACATATCATTGGATCATTCAGATGATGCCATTCCCAGAAATTTAAGACCAAACCATGATCAGTGTGGGCAGACTGAAATGAAAGCACTGCAGCTGTTGTTACACGTAGGTAACAAGACAGGAAAAGAAGCCCAAAGAGTGGTCCATCAGATGCAGGGAGAAAAGGAAACAAAATGTTTTAAACTTGCAAGTTTTACTGGTAAAGACCAACATTTCACAAGGTTTCCGACTATATCCAACATGCCACCACTCTTCAAACACAGTCAGATAACAGCCCAATCCTATCCACACTTTCCTGGGAGTAAGACCCATTGACTCTAATGAGACTTACTTCTGAGTAGGCATGCATAGGATTGGGCTGTCAGTGTCTGTAGAGGTAGACATATTTGTTTCAAGTGGGATGGCATTACAGCTGGTTGAAAAGTCTTATTCAATAGAATGGGTTTATTTCAGAGTAAAAAGAAAACCACCATTTTCGAACAGATCTATAGAGAGGGATGGAAGGGATGGAATATTGGAGTTCGGGAGTGAAGAATCGTATCCACAGCCTTTTGTACTAATATTAGTCTCCACAAGCCCCTGCCTTATCCAGTTACCCTTGTTATCAGCAGGGGATCTGTTCCAGGATCCTGATGGAAAGGACTGATTTCTGTGAATATCACTGAGCAAGGCTTTGTACCATGAAAAAGAATTTGAGGAGGTTGAGGATTGTTTCACAGCATCACTCCTGATACAACAGGCGTTTCTTCGCAGAGTGGATCATACTACTCATTGCATGGTCCTTTGTCTTAAATTGTCCAAACTCAAGAAATTCTCCATTACATGACACAATTGGCTTTAATAGAATTTGCTTTATCCTCCCACAGACAGCATGGAGTTTCCTGTTGCAGATGGAAGACCCAATCTTACCTCCATCTCTGATTTTCTGCTCCTGGAATTTTCAGCGGTCCGAGTAATACAGATTTTGCATTTCTTTGTGTTCCTAGCTTTGTACTTGATAACCATGATTGGAAATCTTCTCATCGTTGTTTTAGTAGTCCTTGATCATCACCTGCACACCCCTATGTACTTCTTCCTGATGAACTTAGCCCTGATGGACATGGGCACCATTTCGATCACTGTACCTAAATCCATGACTAATTCACTCATGAACAGCAGAACCATTTCTTATTCTGGGTGTGTTGCTCAAACATTCTTTTTTGTCTTCTTTAGAGGATCGGATTTTGCCCTCCTGACCATCATGGCACACGATCGGTATGTTGCCATCTGCAATCCACTACAATATGAAGCTATTATGAACAAAGGAGCTTGCACTCAGATGGCAGTGAGTGCATGGATTTGTGGTGTCCTTTATGCTGTTATGCACACGTATGGCACCTTCATAATTACTTTTTGCTCGAACGTTGTTGATCAGTTCTTCTGTGAAATCCCAAAGTTAATCAGACTCTCTTGCACCAGCTTCTACTTTGTTGAAGTTGGGGTTCTTGTGCTTAGTTGTAGTGTGGTGTTTGGATGTTTTGCCTTCATCATTACAACTTACGTGTCAATCTTCACTGCAGTGCTCAGAATTGCTTCTGCACAGGGACATCAGAAAGCCCTTTCCACTTGCATTCCTCACCTCACTTTTGTCTCTTTGCTTGTATTCCTTGGACTCTTTGTCTATGCAATGCCTTCCAGTAATAATTCATCTGGCCTGAATCTTGTTATTTCTGTCATATATACCACTTTACCTTCTATGCTGAACCCATTCATTTACAGCATGAGAAATAAAGAGATTCGAGCTGCATTGTGGAAGTTTCTACATCAGAGTAGTTTTCCTAACAGGATTCCAAGATTGTTGTGAGTGTAACCTTCTTCTTTAATGGAATAGTGGGAAAAGGTTATATGAAAATGATAGTTGCCAAATATACGCAGGTTGTCCTCTCTCTTTACCTGAATTTGCCTCACTCTATTGCAGAGATCAGCCAGGATTCCTGACAAAGAAGCAGACATTCTTGTTGGACTTTCTTTGTGCTGTACACACATACATCATTATTGTTGTTATTACACAATTTATTTATGTAATCTTTGCACTTCACATGGTTCTTCACTGAGTAATGTCACAATATCCTCTAATGTTTAGGAAATCTATTATTTAGGTGGGAAGGGAAGGAAGATTCTCTAGAAAATACTTGCAAAATATTTTGCAGAGAAGGTCGATCAGATTCGGCATGACTTGGACGCCGCTGTGGGCATGTCTAGTGATGTCCCCGGGGCACCTGTCTTTCCTGCTATTTGGGATTCTTTTCAGCTTGTAGAGCCTGAGGATGTGGACTGGATTCTCTGGAGTGTGAGACCTGCTGCTTGCCCACTCGACCTGTGCCCAGCATGGTTATTTAGGGCTGCCCGGGAAGGGCTGGCCAAGTGGACGGGGAGGGTGGTGAATTCATCTCTGAGGGAGGGGGTGCTCCCGCCTGCCTTGAAGCAGGTGATGGTTCACCCCCTCCTGAAGAAGCCCTCCCTGGATCCCACTAATTTAAACAACTTTTGGCCGGTCTCAAATATCCCATTCCTGGGCAAGGTGATTGAGTGGGTGGTGGCGTCCCAGCTTCAGAGGGTACTGGAGGAAACGGATTATCTGGACCCATTCCAATCTGGCTTCAGGCCGGGGTTTGGGACGGAGACTGCCTTGGTCACCTTGGTGGATGACCTTCGCCAGGGGATGGACAGGGGGAGTGCAACCCTGTTAGTCCTGCTGGACCTCTCGGTGGCTTTCGACACCATCGACCATGGTGTCCTTCTGGGTTGGCTGGCCAGGTTGGGGCTTGGAGGCACTGTTTTGAAGTGGTTCCGCTCCTTCCTGGCTGACAGATCCCAGAAGGTGGTGCTCGGCGACGCATGTTCGGCACCCCGACCTCTTAGGTTTGGGGTGCCGCAGGGTTCCATCTTATTCCCCATGCTTTTTAACATCTACATAAAGCCGCTGGGAGAGGTCATCCGGGGGTTTGGAGTGGGTTGCCATCAGTATGCTGATGACGCCCAGCTTTATCTCTCCTTTCCCCCTGATTCTGAGGAGGTGATTGGGGTCCTGGATCGCTGTCTGGAGGCAGTTAGGGGCTGGATGTGGACGAACAAGCTGAAATTAAATCTGGATAAGACAGAGGTGCTCTTGGTTCGGAAATCCACAGCGTGGGTACTGGACTATCGTCCTGCTCTGAATGGGGTTGCACTCCCTCTGAAGGAGCAGGTCCACAGCTTGGGGGTTCTCCTGGATCCACAGCTGCTCCTGGAGTCCCAGGTGGCGGCGGTGGCCAGGGGAGCCTTTGCTCAGCTTCGGCTGATTCGCCAGCTGCGACCGTACCTGAGCTGCGCGGACCTGGCCACAGTGACCCATGCCCTAGTGACATCTAAATTAGATTATTGTAATGCGCTCTATGTGGGGCTGCCTTTGAAGACAGTCCGGAAATTACAATTAGTACAGAACGCGGCTGCTCGTGTGGTTGCTGGGTCACATCAGTTTGACTCTGTTGAGCCGTTGCTTCGGTGACTACACTGGCTGCCAGTTCTGTTCCGGGCCCAATTCAAGGTGCTAGTTTTGACTTTTAAAGCCCTTTACGGCTTGGGTTCGGGGTATTTGAGGGACTGCCTCCTTCCCTACAATCCTGCCTGTGCTCTTAGATCATCTGGGGGGCCTTTTGACTGTGCCGCCACTAAGAGATGTGAGAGGAGCGGCGGCCAGGAAGAGGGCCTTCTCGGTGGTGGCCCCCGAACTGTGGAATACCCTCCCCTTAGAACTGAGAACTGCTCCCTCGTTGCTAACATTTCGGCGTGAACTGAAGACCTTTTTATTTCAAAAAGCTTTTAATTGTTGACAGGTTGGCTGGCGTTCTTGCTTTTTTATATGAGAATCCACGGGGTTTGTTTGTTTTTAGATTTTTTAATTATTGTAAATTGTTTTAATGATTGTTGTTAATGTTGTATTTTAAATTGTTTGTAAGCTGCCTTATGTGCCCTTTGGGCAAAAAGGCGGGGTATAAATTAATAAAATAATAATAAATAATAGAAGCATGCTGGCACGCAGTTGCACGCTGGCCGTTGTGCTCCGTTCCCGCCAGGGAGACGGGCACAGGCTGGCCTGCTCCTCATTGGCTCTCCTGGGCTTGGGGATGGGACTTGAGGACAGGCTGGCCTGTGCTTTGCCCAGCCAACCCAAAGCGGTCCCAGCAGCGTCCGGAGAAGGAGCTCTTCTCCGACGCTGCTGCTGTGGGCTTGGCTGCGGTGTGCAGAGCACGCTTCCCTGATCAAGCCAGCAGGGCAACCGGAGGCGGTGGAGCAGAGAGCACACGCTGGGGCTGCAGCTGCAGTGCCTGCCCCATTTGCCTCCCGTTGGCTGGGAGGCTTCTTTCCTTGCTGTGGGTTGGGGGAAGAGCTCGCCCACCATCTGTGCCAGCAGGCAATGGGAGGCGGCGGAGAGGGAGTGCGCGCTGCGGATGCAGCAGCGCGCTGTTTGCTCCTACTTTCCTGGGAGGCTTCTCCCCTGCAGCAGGGGTGGAGAGGTGGCAGGAGGCACGGAGCAGCACGGGATAGCTGTTTGCACGCCTGCTGCCATGTATGCACCAGTGTGCCTGTGATGATCTTCGTGGGACACCAGCTGTGTTGGGCCTGAAGTGTTGCCCTGTATCCTTGTGCTTAAAACAGGGCTGCAATCCTGTCCGCACTTTTCTGAGGGTAGGCCCCATTGAACAAAATGGGACTTGCTTCCAGGTGGACCTGGTTAGGATTGTGCCCTAAGACACTTACACTCGGGGGTGGGGGGGGTGTTATCCTGCCAATTCTTGTGCTTGACAACAAGACACCCATTTAGAGTACCCTGTCTGATTTGACCAGAATGAGTAAAAGGCACAAAAGAGTAAAGCCCCTAGGTGCCCTCCGCCACCAAAGGAAGTGTCTGTCATCATCCAAGTGTGAACTGGGTGGCAGGGATATGCATATGCTTATCCCATGGGCAGAAGCCCTGGAAAGGGAAAGAGCCTCGGCTGCAGGTTGGGGGGATGATGGCTTTGTTGCTTCATATCCCCACCCAACTGGGTTGATTGCAGTGGCTAGGAAGAGATCACTAAAAGGTTTCCAGGTTTATAATGAATTCAGAGAAACAGGGGGACATGTTAAGGAGACTGCCTGTCTCTCCAAGAGGATAAACAGGCCTGGTTGTAGCTGCTCATGGGAGGGAGGCCAGCTCTTGACGCTTGCAAGACAAACTAGGGACAGCTGATTATGAGGGTTGCACAACCCTATCAACCCCCCTTTGTATACTATTTCTTGCTTCTTATTTATGGGAGAGCCCTGCCTCAGCAGGAAAATTTGGATCCATTCTGACTATTGGACCCTGAGAGCCTGAAGCTTGGCGGCTATGGGAGTGGATGGATCTTGAAATCCAGGGTCAGCCCGCCTGCTTGGCCATGACACCTGTTGTGACTTTGGCCAGTCCTTACCTTTCAGGCTTACCTTTAACTCACAGTGTTGCTGTAAAGGACAGGGGAGAGCTAGAACCATGCACATTACCCTCGGCTCCTTCAGGTAAAGGAGTATAGCATTTGGTGATTAAATAACGGCTGGGTCCTGTCTGGTTTTCCAGCGCTTGCAGCCACGCCAACAAGACACTCAAATCCATCCTGCATTGGAGGAGCAGTTGCAGAGGCCTCCTATAGATGGGGGAGCATTTGCCCTTTCTTCCGGGCTGCATTGCTGCTGCAGTGGTGCTGGAGGGGGGGGATAGGGTTTTGCCCTAAGCGGTCCCTTGAGGTGGCACTGATCGATTGCAGATGGTCTTGTCTGTCACTCCTTTGGTGCAGAATAGTGTCAGTGCTATCACAGGCTGCATATGTCATTATGCAGCACTGTGAAATGTCATTTTAATTCAGTCAAAGCACTCATAGATAGAACCCTTATCGGTAGTGCTGCAGGTTATTCCTTAACCATCAATGAAGATTTATACACACATGACTGGGATCATGCTAATTTATAGTGATTTTAACTTAATAATAAAAGCTTACTTACTGCACATCATGCTTGCACAGCATTACGCAGACTTACATGGAGGCTCAGGTCTCATAGACTCCTTCTTTGAGCACTGAGAACATTCTCTGTACCGTGCATCAGAATGACCCCCTTCCTTCGCTATTTGCCCAAGAGATTAGGTCATGTTCAAGCTGCATTCAAGCAGCACAGATTGAGGCTATGCTTGCTCCATATTGCAACTTGGTGTGCAGTACAATGCATCCCCTTCTTATGGGCTGTGGCAATAAGTAGTTAGGCCTTCATGGGCCCATGGTTGCCTGGCAGTGACCAGCAAGCATCCAGCACACTATAGCACTAAATCTGTAAGGCAGCAATCCTAACGCAACTTTCCAGCACTGACATAAGGGCAATGCAGATTTTTGGTAAGGGAACAAACATTGCCTTACCTTGAGGAGGCCTCTGTGACTGTCCCCCAACTGCAGGATGCAGCACATGCCCCTCGGCCATAGCTTTACCAGTGCTGGAAAGTGTGCCCTAAGTTGCTTATGCTCATATTGGTCCAACCTTCAACAGCCCATGGTTGCCTGGCAGTCGCCAGACAACACTCAGCACTCTATTTGGGGCTACCTTTGTGGATGAAGTAGGCCTTCAGTGGCCCATAATTTGCCTGGCAGTAGCTTATTATTGTTGTTGTTGTTGGCATCCTTCAGTCTCGGAAGACTATGGTATCATGTGGTTGAATGGTGGTTCTGGAACAGAGTGTCCTCTCCAGTGCACAAAGCCTGGGTAAAGTAGATATGGCAGATAGACTGTTACCCATGCAGCAAATCCCCCCTCTCCACATTGCTGAAATGGTCCAATGGAAAAGCAGAAGCCAATACGGTTGTTTCCAGCGACGTTGCAGGAGTTGCCAGCACGTGACTGTGTTCAGCCATGAACTGCCTCAGGGACTCTGGTTCCGGATTTTGCCTCGAGGTTGACTCCTGAAGCCTTTTCCTTAACTGGATGTAGCCACAAGGCAGTGGAGGTTTATATTATAATTAACAATATTTATATTAAATATTATAACAATATTTATATATACAACACAGTCCTAGAACAAGCTGGAATCCCCAGCGTGTATACACTGCTGAAACAGAGATGCCTGCATTGGGTTTTTCATGTCGTGAGAATGGGCGATGGTCGGATCCCAAAGGATCTCCTCTATGGAGAACTTGTGCAGGGAAAGCACCCTACCGGTAGACCACAGCTGTGCTACAAGGATTTCTGCAAGAGGAATCTGAAAGCCTTAGGAATGAACCTCAACAGATGGGAAACCTTGGCCTCTGAACGTTTTGCTTGGAGGCAGGCTGTGCAGCATGGCCTTTCCCAGTTTGAAGAGACACTTTGCCAACAGACTGAGGCAAAGAGCCCAAGAAGGAAGGCCCATAGTCAGGGAGACAGACCAAGGACACACTACACTTGCTCCCAGTGTGGAAGGGATTGTCACTCCCGAATTGGCCTCTTTAGCCACACTAGACGCTGTGCCAGAACCACCATTCAGAGTGCGATACCATAGTCTTTCGAGACTGAAGGTTGCCAACAAAAAAAATTTATATACCGCTTTTCAACAAAAGTTCACAAAGCGGCTTACAGAGAAAAATCAAATAACTAATGGCTCCCTGTCCCAATAGGGCTCACAATCTAAAAAGATGGAAAAGAACATCTGCAGGCAGCCACTAGAACAGACACTGCTGGGGTGAGGTGGGCCAGTTACTCTCCTCTTAATTTCACATCTCGTTTATTTATTTTTAATGAGCTGAGCTGAACACATGGGAGGAGATCTCAAAGCAGCCAAAGGAGACACTAATAACATTACCTTCCCATGCAGAAAACTTTTTATGGCCACTGATGATAGAATGATCTACACACACAGGGCTACATTTCAAAGGAGAGGAACTACTTCAAATGAATAGAAATAGACCAACACAAAATGACCTAAAAGCATCTAGAAAAGGACTATACATACTATTGGCAGATGCCAACGGGATTAAGTTTTTATGCAATCAAGACTTGTTGACATAGAATGACCTAACAGCTTTTGTAAAGGGATCACCTCTGCTTTTGACAGACACCAACAGCAAAAGTAAGTACATTTTAATCCATTTTCTTCATTCTCTCAACTGTCTATTGACCATTTCAAACATGCTGCTTTCATTGCAAATAACATTTTGCCTCCTGCCATCTGGAACTCAGCTCCAGCTCAAACATTGCCTCTTTGCTGTAGTATCCAATAAAACGCTGATGCTTCATGACTAAAGTACTACTCTGTAGTTCTGAACCTATGCAAAGGGAAACCAGATCTCATGGTTGCTCCTCAAATGACTGCAATGTGATTCCACATCAGATGCCAGTTTTACCCATTATTTCATCTGCAAGTGTAGGAGACTCCACCATGAGTTGTTTTTATTTATTTATTTATTTATTTGAAAGGATTACAGTAGATTGTTAGGAGTCTTCTCTAATTTGTTCTTTTGTACATGGGCAACCTTTTTTTTCTATTATTAGGGAAGTGATTGAATTACATACTATTACACTGAGATTGAAAACACAGCAATCATCATGGACAAAATCCTTCCCAGACTGTATCCAGGCTGAAGCTGTGTTTCATCCCAAAAAGTTGTTGTTGTGTTTCATCCCAAAAGATCTGACTTACAATGTTGTAATGGGGCTTTGACTGCATGACACATCGGCTTTGCAACTTCACAGAGTGGCTGTGAGGAAGACCTGGGGCAGGATAATGTATTTAGTGATTCAGTTTTTTAAATTCATATGAGCTACAGCAAACACATGTCATTGGGTCATTCACATGTGCTGTTCCCAGAAATTTAAGACCAAACCATGATCAGTGTGGGCAGACTGAAATGAAAGCACTGCAGCTGTTGTTTCAGGTAGGTAACAAGACAGGAAAAGAAGTCCAACAAGTGGTCCATCAGGTGCAGGGAGAAAAGGAAGCAAAATGTTTTGAACTTGCAAGTTTTACTGGTAAAGAACAACATTTTAAAAGGTTTCTGACTACATCTCACATGCTATCACGCTTCCAACATAGTCAAATAACAGCCCAAACCTATTCACTCTTTCCTGGGAGTAAGACCCATTTACTCTAAAGAGACTTACTTCTGAGTAGGCATGCATGGGATTGGGCTGTCAGTGTCTGTAGAGGTAGACATATTTGTTTCAAGTTGGATGGAATTACAGCTGGTCGAAAAGTCTTATTCAGTAGAATGGGTTTATTTCAGAGTAAAAAGAAAACCACCATTTTCAAACAGATCTAGATATAGGAATGGAAGGGATGGAATATTGGAGTTTTGCAGTGAAGAATCACATCCACAGCCTTTCGTACTATTTTAATATTAGTCTCAACAAGCCCCTGCCTTATCCAATTACCCTTGTTATCCGCAGGGGATCTGTTCCAGGATCCTGATGGAAAGGACTGATTTCTGTGAATATCACTGAGCAAGGCTTTGTACCTTTGTACCATGAAAAAGAATTTGAGGAGGTCAAGGATTATTTCACAGCATCACTCCTGATACAACAGGCATTTCTTTGCAGAGTGGATCATACTACTCACTGCATGGTGCTTTGTCTTAAATTGTCCAAACTCAAGCAATTCTTCTTCATTACATGACACAATTTGCTTTAATAGAATTTGCTTTATCCTCCCACAGACAACATGGAGTTTCGTGTTGCAGATGGAAGACCCAATCTTACCTCCATCTCTGATTTTCTGCTCCTGGAATTTTCAGCGGTCCGAGAACTACAGATCTTGCATTTCTTTGTGTTCCTAGCTTTGTACTTGACAACCATGATTGGAAATCTTCTCATCGTTGTTTTAGTAGTCCTTGATCATCACCTGCACAGCCCCATGTACTTCTTCCTGTTGAACTTAGCCCTGATGGACATGGGCACCATTTCGGTCACGATACCCACATCCATGACTAATTCACTCATGAACAGCAGAACCATTTCTTATTCTGGGTGTGTCACTCAAACGTTCTTTCTTTTCTTCTTTGGAGGATCGGATTTTGCACTCTTGACCATCATGGCGCATGACCGCTATGTTGCCATCTGCAATCCACTACAATATGAAGCTATTATGACCAAAGGAGCTTGCGTTCAGATGGCAATGAGTGCATGGATTTGTGGTGTTCTCCATGCTGTTATGCACACAAGCGGCACCTTTACAATTACTTTTTGCTCGAACGTTGTTGATCAGTTCTTCTGTGATGTTCCAAAGTTAATCAGACTCTCTTGCACCGACTTCTACATTGTTGAAGTTGGGCTTCTGGTGCTTAGTTTTAGTGCAGTGTTTGGATGTTTTGCCTTCATCATTACATCTTACGTGTCAATCTTCACTGCAGTTCTCAGAATCCTTTCCACACGGGGACGTCAGAAAGCCCTCTCCACTTGCGTCCCACACCTCACTGTTGTCTCTTTGCTTGTGTTCGCCGGACTCTTTGCCTATACAAAACCTGCTATTAATATTTCATCTGATCTGGATTTAGTTCTTGCTGTCATATATACTGTATTTCCTTCTATGCTGAACCCATTCATTTACAGCATGAGAAATAAAGAGATCCGGACTGCATTGTGGACATTATTACGTCAGAGGCATTTTCCTAACAAGATCCCAAGATGGTTGTTGTGAGTGTTAACTGAATAGTGGGAAAAGTTCTAAGAATCATTTTACTGTACTGGTTTTCAGCTACCAATCCATATCTGATAGTATACAAACTGAAGACCAAAACATAACAGTTGGTGTGGCTTTCACAGCCAGCTAGCTGCTTTCCTTCCTGCCTTGCCAGCTCAGCTACCTAATATACACTTCACATGTCTGAAATAAAAGAGTACTTTCAGGAATTTGCCTAGTAGTTGGTGGTGATTGTTCATGCTGTCTTGGATGGAGGCTTGTCTGCTCTTTGGAAAATTCCAAACCTTTCTTGCACAGCACATTTGGCCTTGGTAACAAAGCTACTTGCTCAAGCTTCCTGACTTGGAGCAAACAATTTGTTAGCAACGGAGAAGAAGAGTCCCCAATCTAATCTTTTCTTACCAACTCCATGGTCAAATTCAAAGCACAGTCCTATCCATTCCCTCCCCTGTCTATACAGACATACGACAAGAGGGCACCCAGCATCCTGTGGTGGTGGTGGAATTCGGGAGCTCTCCTCCAAGTAAGAGATAAGTTTCTGGTGCTGGAACTGGTCTACTTGAACCTTTGCCAGTGATTTTGTGGACCAGGTGGATCAAGGAAACACAGGAATGAAGTTTAGGGTCAGGAAGAGGGTTGGGATATTAACGGTGCTGCCACCACTGACACTGCCCTGTTTTAGGCTGAAATTTGCCCCTGTTCCCTCCCACCAGCCATGCTGACCTACCAGCACCACATGGAAGATCTGTTGGCATGCTACTGCAGGTCCTCTCCATGTGCAGTGGTGGCCTGGCTCCATGGAAGCGCATGTCACGTTTTGCAGTAGCCATAAACAGACATCATACTGCCAGACAACTAGTTCTGGAAGCATTAGTTCACCAGTGGACTAGGCAGTCAGTCGACGAGCCATGCAAAGAGAGGAATGAACCTTCAGAGCTACCAACCACATGCTTAGCATCAGGTGCAAAAATAATGAAAGCACCTGCTTAGGACTAGCAATAAAAATATCAAGGACCATCAAAAAGAAGGTACCTTGATTAGCTGACCCCACAAAAGATCACCATTATTCCCATTCTCTCATCTATGTATATTAATCTTTCTGATAAAAGTACTATTTGTGACCATTTTCTTGATGACTGGTATCAGGCTCAATTCATGTATTGAATCATTCATGTGATAGAATGCAAAAAATATATTCCACTCTCTGCCCACAAAGCAAGAAAAAACTGAACTTTATTTACATTTCATGTTTGCAATCGAATTTCAGCCTGTAAGTGCTATCATTTCAGGCTTTCAAAATGGCAACCTTGGCTTTGAGAAATTGTTGAAAAGAGAGGTGTCATAGAAGAATGGGGGACTCAGGGGTTCCTCACATTTCCCCACCTGATACATTGACTGGGCCCACTGCATCTGCAGGAAATCTTTTCCAAGACCCCACCCCATGGATACCAGGCTTCGCAGGTACTGAACTCTGTGTTGAGCAGGGTTGAGACATGGCCTCGGTGGAATCTGTGGATGCTGAGTCTACAGATACCAAGGGCCCACTGTAATGTATTGGAGAGCAGCTTTAAGTTGGCTTCTGAAAGCAGGATATACATTACAGTCACACAATGTTCCTGGAAACCAACATTTTACTGTATCAATTGGCAGAATTCAGAGCTCTTCAGCTGGGAAGCCATCACAACAGAAAGTATAATAGAAGAAGCCTGTCAGCACAGTAATCATGTAGCAGGGGGTTCCATAGGTAACCATCATTCAAACAGGATCAAAAGACATTAGACACAGTTCTCTTATTCAGAGATTACAGGCTCACATCATGATGTTCTGACAAATCCAGGGCAAGGGCGGAGCTTTCTGGAGGTCGCACTGGGACCACAGCCCACACCACAGCCCTTGCATTGCACTTCACAGGTCATACATTGCAAAGTATGATTCAAAAGCTGAAAGTGTCAAAAAGCACACAAAAAAAAGTCTGGGAGGAAACAAATCACTATTTGTCACAATTAGATATAGAAAAATCGAGTTCTAAGGTTTATGGGTGGAAATTTCTTATCTTTAGATCAAGGGTGGCCAAACTTTCAACTTTAGGACTCCTGGAGCTTTAACAATTGCATAGAAGATAACAAACTGCACCTGCAGAAATTTTTTCCTGTATACAAATGTTAAAGGTCCAGGAGCCCTAAAGTTTGACCGTCCCTGCTTTAGATATTTCTTTATTCAGATGCAGCCTGCTGATGCCAATGATAATTTTAGGCTTGTGAAGCAGATAGCAAAACCAGTCAGACCAAGAAAAAAGTCTTTAAAAGTTTTGATTAATTATTATTATTTTTTTAATGAGCTGTGCTGGACACCTGGGAGCAGGTCTCGAAGCAGTCAGAGGAGACATGAATAATATTTCCTTCCCATGCAGAAAAGATTTTATGGCCAATGATGGTAGACTGATCTACACACACAGGGCTAAATTTCAAAGGAGAGGAACTACTTCAATGAATACTAATAGACCAACACAAAATGACCTAAAACCCTCTGGAAAAGGGCTATACATACCATTGACAGATGCCAACGGAAAGGATTAAGTTTTTATGCAATCAAGACATGCTGACATAGAATGACCTAACAGCTTTTGTAAAGGGATTATCTCTATTGATACCAATAGACAAAGTAAGTACATTTTTATCCATTTTCTTCTTTTTCTCAAGTGTCTACTGGCCTTTTCAAACATGCTTTTTATTTATTCATTTATTTTTATTTATATATTTATTTATTTGAAAGAGTTATAGTAGATTTACAGAAGGAGTCTTCTCCCTTTTACTCTCACCAAGTTTAGACATATGGGCAGCCTTTTCCCCCCCTCCTATGATTGCATTACATACTATTATACTTAGAAAGAAAGCACAGCAATAATCACAGACCAGTGATACTCAAACTGGTGGGTCACGAGCCACCAGTTTGTGTAAAAGTTCCCCTTTCCCCCATTCCCCTGTCTCTTTAAGGGAGGGTGAGGGGGGTGCCATACTCAGGGCTGTGGCAGGCTCTAAGAGGTGTGGGGAGCCCCGCTCAGCCCTCTGCAGGGCTCCCCGAGGCGTGGAATGTTGAGAAAAAAGCGAGGCCAAACCACTTCTGGTTTACAAACGCAACCAGGAGGTGGTTTGTGATTGCTTTTTGCTCAACGTTCCAAGCCTCGTGGAACCCTGTGGAGGGCTGCACAGGGCTCCCCACACATCCTGGAGACTGCTTCAGCTCCCTTTGCCCGCTTAGTAACGTGATTCTAGGGATCATAAGAATGTAAGAACATAAGAACAGCCCCACTGGATCAGGCCGTAGGCCCATCTAGTCCAGCTTCCTGTATCTCACAGCGGCTCCACCAAATGCCCCAGGGAGCACACCTGATAACCTGCATCCTGGTACCCTCCCTTGCATCTGACATAGCCCATTTCTAAAATCACGAGGTTGCACATACACATAATTGCTTGTAACCCGTAATGAATTTTTCCTCCAGAAACTTGTCCAATCCCCTTTTAAAGGCATCAAGGCATCCAGGCCAGATCACATCGCTGCCTTCTCCCCTTCCCCGCAAAGACTTACTTTGGGAGTAAATCTCCTCAAAAGTTTGAGAACCACTGTCATAGACATGTTCCTACCCAGATTGTGCCCACGCTGATGCAATTTTTCACATTTAGCCAAGGCAGGCCCAAGTATCAGGCCAGTTGAACTTGTTGCCCCAGGCAGTGAGCTATGGAAGGAGATAAACTTCATCTAGTGCAGTAGGAGGAGAAAGAGTAGATTCTCTCCACTTCTCTCCAAGTTACAGGAACCAGCAGTGCAGCTACAGTCTTCACAAAAGGAGCTACATCCTCGTACCCCCCCTCACCAACATTTCTGGATCCATCCTCATGTGGAGCCTGAAGCAGTCATTTTTTTTTGAAGGTCTTGTAGTGAAAGACTCCACACACAGTATTCCATCCAGTCACCGCTTTACAAGAAGTGACTGAGGTGCAACAGGCTCCATGCAATGATGAATCAGCTAAGAGGTTAAGCACCTGAGGGCTGGTATGTGAGCTGGTGGCGTTGATGACGTAACTGGACGGAGGGTTCAGGCAGAGAGGAAAATAATACTTGATATGTTGACTCAAAACAGAAGTATGTCTTAATGTGTTGAGGTTTACATGCAGGTCGTTTTCTATAGAAATATGGTGTAAGAGCCCAATCCTAACCACTTTTTCAATGCCGATGCAACCGCAATGCAGCTCTGAGGTAAGTGAACAAACATTGCCTTACTCTGAGGAGGACTCTGCATCACAGAGTGCAGTGTACACCCTGATGGTAGGGCTGCATCGGCACTGAAAGTTGTATTTTTAGAATGCTGAATTCCTGCTGATTGATCTTAGGAGCTGAGGCTTCCACCAAAACCTTTCCTGGGGGATGAGTGGAAACGAGATTTCTTTTGGCTATGTGTCTGGCCCTGCTGCTTCTGCTTCTGCACCTTATCTGTCCTGGGAAAGATCATGTTCCAGGTTTTTAAAAAGTGAATGGTTGGAAAAAACTGATTTTAGTGTTAGAAGGAAAGTTGTGTTTCATCCCCAAAGACTGGACTTATAATGTTGTAAGAGGGCTTTGACTGAATGTCAGATCTGCTTTGCAGCTTGACAGAGTGGCTGTGTGGAAGTCCTGGGGCAGGATGATGTATTTAATGATTCAGGGTTTTTGTTTTGTTTTGTTTTAATTCATATGAGCTACAGCAAACCCATGTTACTAACTAACATTCAGATGATGTTATTCCCAGGAATTTAAGACCAGACCATGATCCATCTTGGGGCAGACTGAATGAAAGCACTGCAGCTGTTGTTACATGTAGGCAGAAAAAGAAGCCCAAGGAGTGGTCCATCAGATAGTAGGAGAGAAGGAACCAACAATGTTTTAAAGTAGCAAGCTTGACTGATGATGGCCAACAATTACAAGGTTTCTGACGATATACACTTCGTAGCTCATCTCACATGCTGCCACTCTTCTAGCAGTCAACTGTGTGTCAACCCTTGCATCTGTCTATATAGATAGACATGTTGTTTCCACTGAGTGCAATGGGATTGCAGCCTAAATTTGGGTACCATACTTTAAGGGTGCAATCCTAACCCCTTATGTTAGTTCTTTCCAGCACTGACTTAAGAGCAATGCAGCTCCGAGGTAAGGGAACAAACTTTGAGGAGGCCTCCTTACTTTGAGGAGGCCTCCGTGAGTGACACTCAACTGCAAGATGCAGCACACGTCCCATTGGTACTGCTATGCCAGTGCTGGAAAGCACTGACAAAAGGGGTTAATATTGTGCCCTAAGAAAGATGCAGCCAAACTGAAGTGGATTCAGAAGAGAGCAACGAGAATGATCAGAGGGCTGGAGAACAAGCCCTGCGAGGAAAGGTTGAGGGAACTTCAGGGAACTTGAAAGGCTCCGACTTTGCACTGTTGACCATCATAGTACGTTGTCACTATTACCACATGTACTAGTGCACAGAAGACCTCCCCCAACAAAATGAAAAAGCAGGCAAAGGAAAAAAGAGTGACAAGGTAGAGGCAAATGAATCTTTACTCTGCATGTTTAGTGAACATGTTCATTTGAGAAGGAGAAAAGGGAGAGATTGGAAGTACTACACCTTTGCTTGCACATCTGGGGTGTGTCAAGGTGGAGGACATTTGGATACCATATTCTATAGTGAGTCCACCAATAACAGACATGACATTGCCTTATCGCACATGCAATTGGGTACATTCCTTTGCCATCTGAACAGTAGATCCAGGGTAGATTTGTGTGTGACAATTCTTTCAACAAAGGTGTCATAGGTGTTCATCCCCCAGCATAATGGGTACCAAACAATAAACAACTTACATAAAACTTTGTACCTCCATATTTGGAAGTTTCTGAAAGTTGACTGCATTCTTTAGAGGACGTATAAGAGACAGGACCCCAGCAATGACAGTATCTCCTGGCCTATACAGATTCTTTTCATGGCGTCTTTCAAAACTACATTCAGTAATAACTTCCCAGCAGGCCTGAGAAGGGAGAAGGAGAAACCACAGGAGCAGGAACAACCACTGGACTGCAAATGCAAGCCTAAACCTACTCATGAGCAAGTCACAGCTGCTCACCTGCATCCTGAACTCCGCTTCCTACTTGAATTACCTCTCTGGTAGGATCCTTGCAAGAATGTCACTCAGGAGCAACACAGAAACAGAGCTGTGTTCGGAGGGATTCAGCTCAAAGACTCTGGTCTATGTGATGAACAACTGGGGAGATGCCTGATGAATCTCTGCATCTCCATGGAGCAGCAATTCAGTACTATGTGGCAGTTCAGAGTAAAACCACCTACATTTTTCATGCAGATTAGTTTGTTGTCACTGACTGTATAAGGAGAAAAATAACAGTGGTTTGGATAATTACGGAGTACGTAAATAGCTCCCTGATGGTCAAGATTCTCTATACCACATGAAAAACATACATGTTTTTGAGGACAGAATGAGACAAAGAGTGGGGGTTGATCTGAATTGGGATCATGACAGGTGGCAGAGTGCTTTGACATCATCTCAATCCGTATTGCCCCCCCCCAACTCAGTTTGTATAGCTCAGACAAACCTATCAAAGAAGTGCTACAGCATCTCATCTAGTTTCACCCTAAAGGCCAAATCACATTACTCTAAATTCAGAATGTGACCCAGTGGAAAAACAGACAGGGGCATAAAACAAAGCAGGTATGCAGCAGGGAGCTGTAGGGGTATTTCTTAGGAGTTTGTTTTCACCATAGTTTGGCTTAAGTTCTCACCCTCTAAATCAGTGGTTCCCAAACCAACCAGGGAAGCACTTAGTTCTGGCCCCTTAAGGGACTGGGGCAGGGGGATTGTAGCAATGTGATCCCCAGGATAGCACAGCTGCTGGGGAAAGAGGGGGCATTTCTGGCTTACCTGAAGGCAGCAATGGGGTCTGGGAGGCGCAGTGACACCTCCACAGGGCTCCCCAAGCCTGGAAAACTTTTATAAAACGTTATCAGAAGCCACTTCCAATTTCCGATCATGAAACTGGAAGTGACTTCCAATCATGGTGATTTTTAATTTTCCAGTCTTGGAGAGCCCTGTGGAGGTGTCTGTGCGGCTCCCTGCACCACCCTGACCATACTGCTGGCTTCAGGTAAACCATGAACCCCCCTTTTCCCAGCAGCAGTGCTATCCTGGGGATTGCGTTGCTGAAATTCTTCCACCACTTACGAGATTCACTCCTACTAAGGTGCACTTTGGGAACCACTGCTCTAAATATAGTCAAAGCTTTAATTGGCTCCATTGGCATTGAGGGCATGATTGGAAGCAGAACCAAGGTGGGAACTATTCTCTCCAAATCTCCTAGCCCATTTTCCACAGTTCTGTTCCATTTCAGATTTCCCCCACCATTTAAACAAACCCAACAAAACACACACACACACACACACACACACACACACACACAACTGTTCTATGTTTGCATTGAGCATAATGTGTGAGTTGGTTCTTAAATTTCTCAAAATCCAAATCTTTTTCTTCAGTGAAAACCTTATTCACGAAGCTTGAATAAGAAAAGCTGACTCACATTGCATGTCTGTGAGGATACGAACATTTATCGTGTGTGGTGCTGGATCACCATACTCCTGAAAAATGGCTCTTGCTCATGTGGATTGTAGGCTGAATCATTGTTCCTTGATCACAGTGGTGGAAAGCAAAGGGCCTTGCATTCCCTTGACTGGAAGAATACATTGTTGTAGCCTCAGTGGCGTGGTTGGAGTATCCCGCTCTGGCTGGCAACCTTGCCTCCATTTCCAAATGTTGACATGCACTCCCAGACTGGGCAGATCATTGTGGAATGTAACGAAGGCTCTATCACCGTGTTCTACTCCGTGTTCTAGCACTGACATAAGGGCAATGCCGTTCTGTGGTAAGGGAACAAACATTCCCTTACTTTGAAGAGGCCTCTATGAGTGACACCCAACTGCAGGATGCAGTACATGTCCAATTGGCACGGCTATGCCAGTGCTGGTAAGCACTGATATAAGGGGTTAGGATTATGCCTGAAATCAATATACAAGGGTTTTTAGCTTTTATTTAGTCCTATCCTACATTTTTCTTGGATGTCCTACATTTTGGGGTGCCTTGTCCTTTTTCAGCAGTTATGACATCTGGTCACCCTGGCTGCATCCAACTCAGAAGGGGGGGGGACTTATAGCATGACAGATTTACCACCCATGATTATTATTTTTCTCACTGATTTCTTTAGGAAAAGAAAAAAAATCACACTCAGAAGATAAAAACTCTCAACAACCACCCATAATTGTGTAGCTGGACTCCTGGGACAAGGGCCTGAAGGTGCCCCAGGAGATATTAATAAAATCTCCTTCACATGCAGAAAACCTTTTAATTCCCATGAGAATAGAAAGAACCCATATGCCAATAAAGGTAAATGAAAAAAAAAAAAAGAGATAGAAAGAACCACACAAATAGTGCCAATTTTCAAAGAACAGAAAAGCCTGGCATATGATGCTGATTGATAATCTCCTGAAGGCTTCTGGAACCAGAGATTCAAATACTGTTAAGATACACCAGTTGCAAAAATGTAAGTAAATCTTTTCTACGTTTTCCACATTCTCATCTGTCTGTTGGTCTATGCTTCCTTGCCTCCTTCCATAAGCTTCTCTTAATACTGTATTGTGTATCCTTCCATACTCTCAACCATTAAAGTCAGTCCAAGCTTATTTTGATTCTACTTGACACAAAAGCTGATTCCACAAGTCTCAAGCACCACATAGTCATGGTACACTTATATAAAAGGGGATTGTTGCTCATAATTGCTTATCTCACTAGTGTTAACTCCAGATGAAAGGTTAATTCTCTTCCCCCCCCCCCCGAGCCCCCAGCCCAGTTTCCTGCAAATGTAGGAGACACCATCTTTAGGACATTCCATCATCTCCATCTGCTCATGCCAACTTTGGGCAGATGGAAAATCTCTGTTTTTATTGTTATGATTCAGGAAGTGATCACATTTCGTTCAATGTCACTTTCAATTGGTAGCACAGAAAGAATTATAGAAACATTGCCGCTGAGGATCTACACATACAGAAGCAATTGCACACATTTAGCCATGTTCGGAAAAAGGATACAATTCTTACTGACTTGTATCCGGAGCAGAGGGGTGGACTGAGCCAGCCTCCCATTCCATCCCTTCATGACTGGTGGATGGAAATCAGGAATTTTATTTCTTCTTCTCTTGGACTATTTGAATGAAATTGCTGCTGCTTCTTCAGTCATCAATCCAGGGAAGGGTGATGCTTTATGGGTCCGTCCCCCCTCCCGTTTTTAAGGAATTGAGGGGGAAGAAAGGATTTCACCTTTGATGTAAAAGCTATGCTCTCTCCTAACACATCAGACTCTCTACTGCAGCAATTTTCAATCTTTTACATCTCATGGCACACTGACAAGGCACTAAAATTGTCAAGGCACTCCATCAGGTTTTTGACAATTGACAAGGCACACCATACATACACACAGTATTCTGTCCAGCCACTGCTTTACAAGAAGTGACTGAGGGGCAACAGGCTCCATGCAATGATGAATCAGCTAAGAGGACATGTTGACTCAAAACAGAAGTATGTCCTACTGTGTTGAGGTTTACTTGCAGATCATTTTCTATAGAAATATGGTGTAAGAGCCCAATCCTAACCACTTTTTCAATGCCGATGCAACCGAAATGCAGCTCTGAGGTAAGTGAACAAACATTGCCTTACTCAGAGGAGGCCTCTGCATAACAGAGTGCAGTGCACACCCTAATGGTAGGGCTGCATTGGCACTGAAAGTTGCCTAGGACTGAGGCATTCATTGTATTTTTAGAACGCTGAATTCCTGCTGATTGATCTTAGGAGCTGAGGCTTCCACCAAAACCTTTCCTGGGGGATGAGTGGAAACTAGATTTCTTTTGGCCATGTGTTTGGCCCCGCTGCTTCTGCTTCTGCACCTTATCTGTCCTGGGAAAGATCACGTTCCAGGTTTTTAAAAAGTGAATGGTTGAAAAAAAAATCTGATTTTGGTATTAGAAGAAAGTTGTGTTTCATCCCCAAAGGCTGGACTTATAATGTTCTAAGAGGGCTTTGACTGAATGACAGATCTGCTTTGCAGCTTGACATAGTTGCTGTGTGGAAGTCCTGGGGCAGGATGATGTATTTAATGATTCAGGTTTTTTGTTTTGTTTTGTTTAATTCATATGAGCTACAGCAAACCCATGTTATCGGATCATTCAGATGATGTTATTCGCAGGAATTTAAGACCAGACCATGATCCATCTTGGGGCAGACTGAAATGAAAGCACTGCAGCTGTTGTTACATGTAGGCAGAAAAAGAAACCCAGGAGTGGTCCATCAGATTGTGGGAGAGAAGGAACCAACAATGTTTTAAAGTAACAAGCTTGACTGATGATGGCCAATAATTACAAGGTTTCTGATGATATACACTTAGTGGCTCATCTCACATGCTGCCACTCTTCTAACCGTCAACTGTGTGTCAGCCTGTGCATCTATCTATATAGACAGACATGTTGTTTCCACTGAGTGCAATGGAATTGTAGCCTAAATCTGGGTGCCTTACTTTAAGGGTGCAATCCTAACCCCTTATGTCAGTGCTTTCCAGCACTAACCTAAGAGCAATGCAGCTCCGAGGTAAGGGAAAAAATATTCCCTTACTTTGAGGAGACCTCCGTGAGTGACACTCAACTGCAGGATGCAGCACACATCCCATTGGTACTGCTATGCCAGTGCTGGAAAGCACTGACAAAAGGGGTTAATATTGTGCCCTAAGAAAGATGCAGCCAAACTGGAGTGGATTCAGAAGAGAGCAACGAGGATGATCAGAGGGCTGGAGAACAAGCCCTGCGAGGAAAGGTTGAGGGAACTTGACATGTTCAGCCCAGAGAAGAGAAGGCTGAGGCGGATAGGATAGCGCTCTTCAAATACCTGAAGGACTGTCATAAGGAAGAAGGCACAAATTTGTTCTCAACTGCTGCTGAAAGTAGAACTAGACTCCATGGGTACAAACTGCAAGAGAAGAAATTCTGATTGAACCTAAGAAAAGATTCCTGATGGTAAGGGTGGTTCAGTAGTGGAACAGATTGCTGAGGGAGGGGGTGGACTCCCTCACTGCAGATTTTCAAGCAGAGGCTTGACAAGCATCTGTTGGAGATGCCGTAGAAGGATTTCCTGCTACAGGCAGGGGGTTGGACTAGATTACCTATTAGGAGCCTTCCAACTCATGATTCTATGATTATATGTTTCTGTGATAAGTCCAAAAGTCTAACTGAGCATAATGGTTGAGCAAAAACAAAAACAAAACAAAGTAGTAAAAACAAAAACTAAACTAAAAACACCATTTTCAAACACATCTATATAGAGGTGTGGAAGGGAGCAATATTGCAGTTTTGGAGAGAAGAAATACATCCACAGCCTTTCGTAACCTACTTTAATACTAGTCTCAATAAGCCCCTAACTTATCCAATTACTCTTGTTATCTGTGGGGGAACCCATTCCAAGATCCTGATAGAAAGGACTTAGTTCTGAGAATAGACCAAAACTTTGTACCATGAAGATGCATATGAGGAGGTCTAGGATTATTTCATAGCATTACTCCATATGCAACAGACATTTCTTTGCAGAGTGGATCATTCTACTCATTGCATGATCCATGGCCTTAAACTGTCTAAGTTCAAGCAACTCTGCTTCATTTCATGAGGAAAGTGTCTTTAATGGAATTCAGTTTATCCTCCCACAGGTAGCATGATATTTCCTGATGCAGACTGAAGACCCAATCTTACCTCCATTTCTGAGTTTCTGCTCCTGGAATTTGGCTTTAATAGAATTTGGTTTATCCTCCCACAGACAGCATGGAGTTTCCTGTTACAGATGGAAGACCCAATCTTACCTCCATCTCTGATTTTCTGCTCCTGGAATTTGCAGAGGTCCGAGAACTACAGATCTTGCATTTCTTTGTGTTCCTAGCTTTGTACTTGACAGCCATGATTGGAAATCTTCTCATCATTATTTTAGTACGCCTTGATCATCACTTGCACACCCCCATGTACTTCTTCCTGATGAACTTAGCCCTGATGGACATGGGCACCATTTCAGTCATGGTACCCAAATCCATGACTAATTCACTCATGAACAGCAGAACCATTTCTTATTCTGGGTGTGTCGCTCAAACGTTCTTTCTTTTCTTCTTTGGAGGCTCCGACTTTGCACTGTTGACCATCATGGCGCATGACCGCTATGTTGCCATCTGCAATCCACTACAATATGAAGCTATTATGACCAAAGGAGCTTGCATTCAGATGGCAATGAGTGCATGGATTTGTGGTGTTCTCTATGCTGTTACGCACACAAGCGGCACCTTTACAATTACTTTTTGCTCGAACGTTGTTGATCAGTTCTTCTGTGAAGTCCCAAAGTTAATAAGACTCTCTTGCACTGACTTGTACCTAGTTGAAGTTGGGCTTCTTGTGCTTAGTTGCAGTGGAATGTTGGGATGCTTTTTTTTCATAGTGACATCATATGTGTCGATCTTCACTGCAGTGCTGAGAATTCCTTCTGCACAGGGACGTCAGAAAGCCCTTTCCACTTGCCTTCCTCACCTCACTGTTGTCTCTTTGCTTGTATTCCTTGGACTCTTTGTCTATGCAATGCCTTCCAGTAATAATTCATCTGGCCTGAATCTTGTTATTTCTGTCATATATACCACTTTACCTTCTATGCTGAACCCATTCATTTACAGCATGAGAAATAAAGAGATCCAGACTGCATTGTGGAAGTTATTAAACCACAAGCCTTTTCCTAACAGGATCCCAAGATTGTTGTGAGTGTAACCTTCTTCTTTAATGGAATAGTGGGAAAAGGTTATATGAAAATGGTAGTCACCAAATATATGCAAGTTGTCCTCTCTCTTTACCTGAATTTGCCTCACTCTATTGCAGAAATCAGACAGGATTCCTGACAAAGAAGTAAACATTCTTGTTGGACTTTCCTTGTGCTCTCCACATGTGCATCATTATTGTTGTTATTACACAATTTATTTATATAATCTTTGCACTTCACATTGTTCTTCACTGAGTAACATAACAACATCCTCCAATGTTTAGGAAATCTATTATTTAGGTCGGAAGGAAGATTCTCAAGAATAATGAATTACTTGCTCTTTGATATAGTGGAGATTCACTTGTGAAATATAGTGGATTTATATTGTGAGTCTATAGCGCAGTGGTTCTCAGATGTCTTAGAAGATCTAGAGCGGGGGTGTCAGACATAAGGCCTGGGGGCCGGATGCGGCCTGCAGAAGCTTTTTATCCAGCCCTCAGGCTCTCAGCTGCAGAGCAGTGCCGAGGTGTTACTGCTAAAAGGACAGCCCACATGAAAATTGGGCTCTCCCATATCTTGAAATATGATCAAGAAATATGATCAAGATTTTGTATTTTCTCTTCTGTCATTTGAGTTCCTAAGTGAGAAAAAGTGCTTATTTTTGGTTATGACCTGTTTAATGACATCATTTTCTGCCTAATGACATCACTTCTGGCCCTTAGCATGCACCATGAATGCTGTTTGGCCCTCGGTGTGAAACGGGTTTGACATCCCTGACCTAGAGACTACTTCCTGATTTATAAATGCTGAGGGGTGTGACTATAATGATGATTCATCAGCAGTGCTCCCCCTAAATAGCAGCTTGTTGAACCCTTGATGCATAAAGCCTAATCTGCCCTGTCCGTTTCACAAACCACCAAAAATTGAGTCATGACACACTGGTGAGTCCTGGACCCACATTTTGAGAACTGCAGGTATAGAGCATGTGTCATACCCTATTATAACCAGAGATTTGGAATTATTCACATATTGTCTATAGCTTGAAAGGTATGAGGCCTTCTCACATGATGTAACTGCCAGAAAGCCATGCGCTATGAGCCATGTCATACAGACTGGCCACCAGCAGAACTTCACCCTGGGTTGGGATAAAGCAGAACTGGCGAAGGTCACATCCTGAACCCCCATCCTTAGCCTGACATGCCCCTTGGAGCTCCTTGGAGTTATGCCAGTAAGAGAGCTGGCACAGCTCTGAGGAGTCAGATTGAGGATCACACAATTGGAAGTTTGTCCCCTTCCAACCCCTCTCAACTGTTGTCTTCCTCAGTTAAGCATAGAGGATGCAGAAGACACGGTGGCAATGGCCATGCCTCCTGTGTACCAATGGAAGATGGGATTTGGCTATTGATCGGTCATAATTTCCAAACTTTATGTTAATAATTGTCTGGGGTTGTTTTTTTCCGATTTGTTGGTATAAGGTGCCAGCTGGCTGAATGATGTTAGAGCTTTTCATAATGTCATTTGTTCTGTGTCAAAGGATAAACGGTGTAACACCATACCCATATTATTAAAACATGTTGTTCTGTAATATCTAAAGCCCTATGTCCGAAAGAAAAGAATACTTTCAGGAATTTGTCAAGTATTTGGTGGTGATCATTCAGGGTGTCTTGGATGGAGCCTTGCCTGCTCTTTAGGAAATTCCGTGAGTAACCCCACTTTTCTTGTACACCATGTTTGGCCCTGGTAAGAAGAGCCACCTTCTAATAGCTTCCTGACTTGGAGCAAACAATTTGTTACCAACACAATTTGTTTTGCGCTTTGACAACACAAAGCATTTATGAGTGGGCAGTGCCAGCAGGAAGGCCTGTGCCATCCCAGTGGTGCTGAATCCAGCCTGATAAGATGATTGCCAGAGCAGGAAAATGCTGCACTGAGGGGCAGACAGTAGGAAAGGGTGGTAGAAGGGTGGAACTGAGGCAGGAAGGGGTGTCTTAGGACAGGGAAGAGGATTAGGCCAGGGAGGGGGTCAGGGAGAATGGAAGAGGCCATTGTATCCTAATCCCCATCCCAGACCTAAAAGCCCAACATGGTGCTCCTTGAATTTGCACCAGTGATTTTGCTGGTGCAAATTCAAGCGGCCTCATTGGGCAGGCTGAGGCTCGACATTGGATAAGAGAATAAATATTCCCTTATCCCGGGAAGAACTCCAGCCTACCAATATCAGTACTCCAGAAATGGAGGAATTTCTCCAATCTACAAACATGTTTAAGGCTAGGTTATGGATTTTCAAATATAGGGAAAAGGCTGCTTGCAAGGTATGGCTTTTTCTTCAGAGTTACAATTGTAAAAAAATCACAATTATAAAAATAAAGATTGTGTTTAAACTTATTTAAGGTAGTCTGATCTTATCTTTAGATTTTTCTTTACTCAGATGCAGCTTGATGATGACAATGATTCTTTAGGCTCGTTAGACACAGAGAGAAATAAATCAGAACACAAAAGTCTCCACAATTATTATTATTATTTTTTACTTTTAATGAGATGTGCTGGACTCCTGGGAGTAGGTTACAAAGCGGTCAAAGGAGATATTAATAACATTTGTTTTCCGTGCAGAAAGTCCTTTATTGTGATAACAGAAAAGCAAGTTACCAATTGCTTTGTGCGAGTGTAAGCAAGATAAATGAAGGGCAATGGGTGCAGGGGGACACAGCATAAGAACATAAGAACAGCCCCACTGGATCAGGCCAAAGGCCCATCAAGTCCAGCTTCCTGTATCTCACAGTGGCCCACCAAATGCCGCAGGGAGCACACAAGACAACAAGCACAACCTGTGCCCTGGTGCCCTCCCCTGCATCTGGTAATCAGAGGCAGCTTGCCTCTAAAACCAAGAGCTTCCACATACCTGCTATGACTTGGAACCCATAATGAGCTTCTCCACAGCAGTGTGGAGGCTGTGGAGATAGGGTTTGCTCCTCGAGCTACATTCTGAATATGCTGTTCTTTTTAGGAAACAGCTATAATGGAGATGATCTGAATTACTGAATATTATGGAATGATTAAATACTTCCCTTACATAAGTTCCTCCATCAGTTTGGTTTTGGGGTGTTCGTTGAAAGAAATGTCTTCAAAGAGGCAGCCAGACTGTGAAATAATTGCACCAAGAATTAGATCTCCTCTCTGATGATACTTGTATGGGAATTGGGAGGGATCAGGATGGTGCACTGGGCAGTCTGTGCCTTGCATTCAGCTTGAGGAATCCAAAGGCCCAGAATGAGCAGCAGCAATAATTTCCATATTCCTGCCATCTTGACCCAGTCTTGGTACTGAATGTCCAGTTTCTGTCTGTCATCCACCAGGATCCTGGCAACAACTCCCACATTCAATCACTCCAAATTCATTTGCTGAATAAATTCCCGAGGATGATGAGACTGAAAGCAGTCCCTCCTGCAGGATGTAGCATGCAGTCTGATGCCAGTCAAGGGGGTTTGCTGGCCTACCTCTTCAATCTGGCTAGGAATCATTTGGGCACTTCTGGCTCATCGCCCTTGACCTTGCTGCCCTGGATGGACACCGAGTACCCCTACCTACCCTGCCCCACACACATCACGCCAAATGACCATATAAATGACAACCAAGCCAAGAACCACACCTCCACAAAAACAGCAGTCTGGGGTAGGTGAAAAAACTGCCACCTACAGCCAATCAAAGTGACAGCAAAAAATCCCTACCCGGCCCTGCAACAGCGACCAGCTAGTCTCAGATTGTACCAAGGAAGTGCGAGTGGGGTCACTGCTACTCCCGGACTGAGCTCGAGTGGCCAGGAATCGCACACGCAAGCTTAGTTCCCTACCTGCCAAATTGCGTGGGCCAATGGGAGCCTGCCCCATCAGCCTGCCTGCATGAAGCGGGGCGGAGCAATGACCGCCAGCACACACTGTGCTAACGGCCTATTTGACTTTTGCATAGCTCAGAACTTCAGGAGAAAACAATTGTTATGAGCCTTTTACTATATTTAGTGATGTGCTAGTGACATTATTTTTCTTTTTTTCTTGTTTTGAGGGATCTGATCAAAACTGGATAACTAGGACTTTGGTAAACTCTTGGTTGGTCTATTTGAAACATGTGTGAACTCCTTTGAAAAATGCTTAGACACTTTTACTAATGTAAAATACAGAAGTCTGTGTTCCTACAGAAGCCTACTGTAGGGAGTGAACAACGTCTATTTTGTACCTCTGGAACTAGTTACCCATTTGGTAGCAGGACTCAGAGAGGGGTGAACATACATATTTTGACCATGTTTACTTCCAGATAATACAAAATGGGGAAGAAATGAAACACACTGTTAGTAATTTCTCCTTATAAGTTGATCCTTGCTGTTCAGTTCAGGTCTTAGGATAATTATGTAGCATTTCGGGAAAAAGATACAGCCCAGCAACCCAGCACTGGAGGCCAAGATGGAGAAGATCTCCACAGCCACCATGTACTTTCCCTTGGTGCTCAGATAGGGGGGAATGAAGGACACCCACACACTGCAAAATACCAGCATGCTGAAGGTGATGAACTTGGCTTCATTGAAACTGTCTGGCAATTTCCTAGCTAGGAAAGCCACAGTGAAGCTGACCGTAGCTAGAAATCCCAGGTAGCCCAGAACACAATAGAACATGGTGATGGAGCCTTCATTGCACTCCACTACAATCACTTCAGCCAAAGAGTACATGTCCAAATGAGGGAATGGAGGAGCAGTGCAGAGCCACACAGCACAGATACTGGCTTGAATCAGGAAGCAACCAAGAAGAATGGAGTTGGCCACTCTTTTCCCCACCCACTTCCTCATTCTGGATCCTGGTTTGGTGGCCATGAAAGCCAGAACCACAGTGATGGTTTTGGCCAAGACACAAGAAACAGCCACTGAGAAGATGAGACCAAAAAAAGATTGTCGCAAACAGCAGGTCAGTTCATGAGGCTTCCCAATGAATAGGAAACAACAGAGGAAGCAGAGCAATAAGGAGATAAGCAGGGAGTAGGTGAGGTCTCTGTTGTTGGCTTTGACGATGGGAGTGTCCTGGTTCTTGATGAAAATCCTGAGGACCAAAGCTGTGATCAAGGAAAAAGACAAAGCCAAGGCACTTAATGTCATTCCCAAAGGTTCCAAGAAAGAGAGAAAATGCAGATCCTTAGGAAGACAGTCATTCCGGTTCTTGTTTGGAAACTGACCTTCTGGGCATTTGGAACAGTCGTCCACATCTGAAAAAAAATTAGAACTGCAGTTTTAGAGCCCAGTCCTCAGCTCTTCAGCACTGACAGTATACAAGTGTACCACAGGCAGTGGGTGTCACAAACATGCTGCAAGGCATGCCCACAAACCCCATGTCAAGACAGCACTGGCCCAGTGCCAGTCGGTGCTGGGTTCAGTGCCAGCCAGATGCAGCCTGGAGCCAGGTAAGAGCTAGGTAAGTTCTGTTCTGCTGGATCCTGAACTCTTGTGCCCAACACAGAGACTCTCAAGTCTGCGCCGGGAAAATAGCTGCCACAGACTTGAGAAGCCCCATTGCAGGGATTGGGATCTTCCCCTTCCGGCGACTGCTGCTATCTGCAGAATCCAGCAATAGCTGATTTGGTGCCACCAAACTCGTCGGTGACACTGCCTTTAGGACTGGCTGCGAATGAATTAGCCATGCCATCTTTTCTTTATATTGCCCTATATCTACAAGTGGATAGATCCATCCTTAAATTTTGGTATTTTGTAACTCAATCTACTTTTCTTTGAAATATTGCTTATGTAAAGCAACACAAAACATGGTAACTGCACACCAAGCATGGGCCTCACTGGTCTCCATATGCAGGTATGTGGGAAGGGTGGTGCCTGACATACAAGGGTGAGAATCTTGCTGCTCAACTGAAGACATTTCATCATACCTCTCCTGTGTACAATGGCTGTGGGAGAGTATGTGCTGATGAATAAAGAAGCAATGCTCCAACAATAGCAATTCTGTTGAGTTACGGATTATGTTTGACTGAATTAGTACAACAGAAAAAGGGATTTGAAAGTGCATCATAGGATATGTGAGAGGACAGTCTGAAGAATTAAATAATTCTTATACAAGTTGGCCATCCCTTATCTGAATGCTTGGGACCAGAAATGTTTTAGAGTTCAGGTTTTTCCATATTTCAGAACACTTGAATATACATAATGAGAGATCTTGGGGATGGGGCCCAAGACTAAACACAACATTCATTTATGTTTCAACTACCCCTTATACACATAGCCTAAAGGTAATTTTATACAATATTTTGTAACAATTATGTGCAGGAAACACAGTTTGTGATTTTATTTCTTTAGGCAAAAAAGTAAAGCAAAAAGTTATGTTGGCGCCCAAAAATGTTCTGTATTTTGGAATATTCCGTATTTTGAAATTCCACATAAGGGGTGCTCAACCGGTAATGGTGGAGATGAAGATGTAATAGAAGGAGATCCTTTTGTTGTGAGAAGTGCCCTGAGAAGCACATGACAAAGAACAACAAGACAAGAGGACACCCGAATATTCCCCTCCCCCATACCAGGGTTCCAATAAGTTGCAATAAGTTGCCCGTCCCACTGCTATTTAATTTCCAGAGAAGAAGCGCATCACTGCTAAGCACTTATTAAATTGAATGTTTAGAGAGTGCTTGTTACTTTCTGAACTGAGGTGCATGGAACCAGAGAGACCAAAAAAGAAAAAAAACAGTGCAATATCTATATTGTGGGATTATATGACACACTATTTTCCCTACCCTTCTGGTCTGAAATCTTCCCTGCTGGACATGGGTCACAGTCATAGCAACAAAACGGCTTCCCTTCCTTCTTCTTTCTGCTGTCACCCGGATAGCAGTGGTCATTGCACAGAGCAATAGGCAGAACCTGGATATAAAGAAAGGAGGACATGTATTGCTGCTGCTACTTTCCTACAGAACATGGAACATTTGACTTGAAACTTAAGGGGGCTTTTGCAAAATGTATTCAGTTTGATGACCTGTTGTCAACTGCACAGCAGCTGTGCAGGCACAACTGGGTCACCTGCCCACAGCTGTGCAGGCAACCAAGCCACGCATGAACATTGACCAACAACCGATGGCTGTGACTGGCTGTGTATGTGGTCATGACCCATGGCTCACTCTTCACTGCCTCCCCTCTCACTGGCCAGGGCTTGGGATATGCCAGATGATGGGCTGGCATCCATGTGATGTTGCTGCAGTGTTCAGATAGGTTTGGGCCTTTGGTGTTGGAGATGTGGGCCGTTGTAGCCTTTTGTCTTTGGAATCAGTGCCTCTGTTCAGTGTGCCCTAAATCTACAGGTGCCTAAGAATTGCCTAGAATTAAGCCCATTTGTGACTGAATGGAATTCCTTAGAAGGGTGAGAGTGACTATCAAGGATCATGAAAAAGTACAGGAACATTCCCCATTTCTCTTTCTATCTTATGCCTACAGACAGATCTCACCTGATTAAACATGTAGTGCCATGTGATGACCTCCTCAGTAATGGTGAACTCTTTGTCAGGAAAAGCCCATGGATCCATCATTCCCGTTTTCACTCTCAAGAAGGACTGGTTGGGGAAAGTCACCCAATTGATCAGGTCAAATCCACCTACTAACTCACCCTCCTCATCAAAAGACACTGTGTCTCCAGCACTGTTGTTAAATGAAATGCTTCTCAGGAAAGGGAGAAGCTAGAGTGAAAGAAGTAAAGACACTTTTCAAGAAGTGAGTCTTGTTTGGTTTCATTGGTCCCCTACCATTTATAAGCATCTGTACTTTGATGTAGATCCTTATTCTGGAGAAATAGAAAACATTGGTGTGTTTAATCTAGAAAAATGGTTCCCAAATTATGGGTTGGGACCCCCCAGTGGGTCATGGTCTACTTTTAGTGAGTCACAAAACTGAAAAGTTGATAGTTGATAAGGAAAAAAAAGTCCTAAGGAAACCAAAACAGAGCAGCATATACATGTTTGCTCATGAGTAGGTGACCATACCTTGGTTCACTTGGAAGGGCAGGTGGGGAAGGATGCAAGGCCATCAGAATGGTCCCTATCTGATGAACATGGAGCTCAGCAAACACTCCAGGTGCCCCTCTCCCAAATAGTTAAAAAGATAACAGCTTGACCAGCTGGTACTTTTTTTTAGCATCATAAAGCTGGTAGGGTCCCAACAGAGTGTCGTTTTGAAAAGTAAGGTAGCCCATTTGTGAATGTCAGATACTGGGGAGTGGCAACAGGATATAGGCATTGTGTTGTCTTGTACACTCTGTGAGGCATCTGGTGGGCCACCATGTGATACAGGAAGCTGATCTAAATGGGGTTCTCATTGAGCTGCCTGGACCTTGCCTAATTTGACTGCACACAAATGACTCATAGTTTTGACAATGCTTCCAAACGTTTGTAGACTTTGAAGGATCCACTTTCAAAGACTACCATTCTGGACTGGTTTTAATTCTCTGCTCTTCTAATATCATCATGAACACGAGAGCTGGCTTACAATTGGGATATTACCTGATTACATTGCAGATTCAGAGGAAACAATTTACATTTGTCCACAGTTGCTCTGGGCTTGGTTTTCAATGAAGACATCTTTTGCAATGCATGTGCTACAGCATAGACTGCATTGTAAATGCTATAGCTGTGGCCAGTCATGCTAATTTCAAAAAGAGTCCTTGGGAGACTCTCCACCCTCTCTTGGCCAGTACAAGCATCGCTGCTGTCTTCACCCTCTTCAGAATCAGAAAAAAAGCAGCCAAATGCCTGTTCCCAGAAGGTCCTAATAAAATCATCTCCGTTTTGTGTGTCAGGATGCAGGGACTGAAGGAATTCCGCAAAGCCCAACACTTCATTGGAGTGAAATGCAAAAGACAAGGCATCATGGAAGACCATCATGACATTCCTGTTACTTTGTGGTGTCGAGAAACCAAATTGAGCTGTCATAATCCACACTTTCCCTGTCAAAATCTCTGTAAAATCTTCCATCATCATATAAAAATATATTGCCAATTTCAAACTTGACATTGTCTCAATCTCTGCATTTACTATATATACGTTGATTTCAGATTTGATTCGTGACATAAGTGTGGACACAGCTGAGTCTGTTTCATCAATGGCCTGTAACACTTGTGCTGCTTCTGTCAATTGAGATAGAATTCGCAGTTTTGCACTGAAGGCTGTACAGATTCCATGTTCAGAAAGCATTTTCGTCATGATGCTCACAAAGTTTTCCCCATTGTCATCATCTGATGCAAGGATCGCAACCCAATGCCACTGGAAATGTTGAAGTAGACAAACAATCCCTCTGTACTGATGTGCTTCATTGGGGACCATCCGGTAAAAGGAAGGGAGCTGCAGTTTAGCATTCACCACTGGAGCTAATGTACAGTATGCAATCTAAGGAATAAAAAAGTAAAGCATTTCAAAAGAGACTAATGAATCTGACCAAATAGCTACTGTGATGAAACCCAGTTCTGAAGCAGAAGAAAGCTAACATGGAAGTAATACAAATTATTGGAAAATGTCTGAACATTTCAATGTTTTTTAAATGTCCCAACTTTCAAAGTTCAATGGAAAGTTCAACACAGTTTAGAAATATGAATGATGGCCCAATCTTTCCCTTGCTGCCCAAATGCAGCGAGGCTCTTCTTGACAGTGACGACTGTTGTAAAGCAGTCAGTGCCTGTTCCAAAAGATGCTCCTGTGGCATCAGTGTATTACACCTGTAGCTTTTGAACTAACAACTTCTAAAACTTTTCCAGAGAGAGTCCAAATGATTCTGAGCTGTGTGGTAAATAGTAACAGCCATCAGACTGCTAAGGAACTTAGTGGTATCCAAACTGTGGGTCACAACCTGATTTTTAGTGGGTTGCCAAAGGCTGATGGAAAGATCAGGTAACTGATTGCCTTAAGCCCTGAGGCTATTCAAAAATCAGATCATGTAGCTGCTCATTACCCTGCAAAGAGCTCCGCTCCTGCAGTTTGCAAGATAGCAGCTAATTGGCTGAAAGAAGCTGAGTTCCTGAAGTTTGCAAGATAGCTGCTAATTGGCTACAAGGAGCTGAGCTCCTGAAGTCTGCAAGTATGTGTAAATATAGGGAGATAAATAATTGAGTTTATTTTTTCAGGGTTTTTCTAGATGTCCTTTTTAAAAAGTCTGGAAAACCTAGGTGGGTCCTGATAGAGTGTTGTTTAAAAAAGTGGGTTCTGGTGCTAAAGTGTTTGGAAACCACTGGTCTAACCATTCATATGGGGAAGAATAAATGAGAAATATCCCCTAACCGCCAATGGTTTCATTCTTGCCAAATCAACATCAGCCATATAAATTCATGCATATCACTGAGCAGAGGTGAAAGGATAAATGCGCTCAATGATTCAAAGTCTTCCTGGCTCACATGCAGCTGTACCTGTGGAATCTTGTAGATGCCTAATTGGGTAGCCATGTGAAGGGAGATTTGAGAATCATGTCCCCCAATGACAGCTATCAGATGTTGGTGCTTGTCACATTTGAAGTTGGGGACAATCCTTTCTTGAGTGGAAAGAAGTTTCAGGGTGTTCTGATGTGTCATCCTTGCATTCATATAACTGTCATAAATGTGGAAGCCCAGGCTGACGTTTGGCAGGATCTTCGGGTTCTCATTGATCTCCTTCACAGCAAATACCAAGGACAGGACGTGTTGGTAGTTCTTTGGAACTGAACTAAAGGAGATTTTGCATGAAACAGATTATCCTTTCTAACTTCTAAGTATATCATAAAATTCTTCAGTGTTTTCCCAGGATTTTCTTTGTCCTACATGCTCTACACATAATACGGAAAAAGAATTCTAAAATCAAATATCAAATAAAATATCAAATCAAATTACCCTCCATGGATATTCTTTAAAGTATAACAAGGAACATATATCACAAAACTGAAAATGTACCCAGCATATTCTGATTGGTCCTCATTTACAGCAAGACTCACAGATATACTATGATTTTCCCGATCGCCTAATTAAAAGGGTGATCGGAGTTTGTTTGGCCTGGCCTGGAATACGAGAGTCCCTCCCCAAGGGGGAGTGGAAGGGGGCTGGGTCGGGCAGCTACGGCAGGCCTTTAAAGGGCACGGGACCCAGCCCCTCTTCCTCCTTTACATGTGAGCACCGTGGGAATACTCGCCTGCCCACCCTAGAGGCAGTCTGAGTCTAACTGGTCGCTGTTTGAGGCCAGGTAGGAATTTTTTGCTGCCTGCCAAGATTGGCCAAAGTTTTTTTGCCTACCCCAGACTGTCATGGGCCAGGAGGCTGCACCCCCCCTGTTTTCAGCTGCCATCGGTCACTTTAAGAGGGAAGGTGGTGCGGGTTAGGAGGTGTGAATGGGACTCTGGGCATGCACCTTCAGGCGGCATAGGCAGGGCAGAACCCTATATCAGTCCTCAGGGGTTCGGCGGCACGAGGACGTAGATGGGGCCCTGGCCGGGACCGCGGGGCACACCTCACAGGCTCAGCGGCTCAAGGTGGCACAGTCTGCAGTCCGGCTGCCTTCCCCTTAAGGGACAGACATGGATGAGACGCGCTGCCCAGGAGCCGGGCGCAACTTGGAGTCGGGTGCATGCCTGCCTGGGGGCAGAGGTTTCTGGCACCGCCCAGAGGTCCCTCCCCACACCACAGGGGCTTTCGCTGCCTCGGATGCTGCAGGTCTCAGCCTCCTCTTCTCTTGTTAATGTGAAATAAAGTGGCCCTTTCTCCCATATCTGTTGTCTCGAGTGTTCATTGGACAGTGCGGAAACAAAAGAACATGCTCAGAAAATAGTGGGAAAAGGAGAGCATTCATGTGATTTGAAATCCAGCCCTATTACCCACAAAATATAAGTAGCTCACTATATTTGATTAAAGGATAGACAATGTCAGTGCCTGAGATCTGTGAAGGTACAGAGGAAGCCCTGAAATTACCTGGTGTTAATTATCAGGAAGGGATTTCAGTGATAGAGCACATAAGTTACATACACAAAGTACCTGGCTCAGCCCCTGGATGCTCCAGGTAGGGCAGAGAAAGAAAACATGGAGGTCTGCTAGCAGTTGTGGTTGACAGTGTTGAAATATGTGGGCCAGTGGCTTGGCTTGTTAAAAATCACTTAATTATGTGCCACAGAAGTCAGTTGTGCCTGAAGGGCACATGAATCTATGTCATAAATACAACAACATAGAGGAACAGTGTAGTGATTTTCAGCCTTTTTCAACTCATGGCACACTGAAAAGGTACTGACATTGTCAAGGCATATCATCAGTTTTTTTTACAAGGCACACTATGCTGCTGGTGGGGGGCTCTTATCCCCAAAGGCTCTACTGATGATGATGATGTAACCTTTATTGGCATATACATATACATCGAAACAATATGCTAATAAAATTCAAAATTTATATAAGATCAGGAGATGGCTCCATAATCTATAAATACATGACACACACAGGAAAAATCCAATAGTGCCCCCATTAGCTGATCTCCTACAGGGCTAAGCTTCCAGTCTCATTTCCCACGTACTTATGACTGTGGCGACAAAGCTTGAGATGTTGATAAGAGTTTCTCCCTCCTCTACTGACAAAAGTGCTTGTAGCTCATCTGCCTCTGCCCATCCCTGGAAGTAAGCTAGGGTGGGCATAAGATGTTTCTGACGCTGGGTCTTATGCAAGGGGCAGAACAAAAGGATGTGTTCAACTGACTCCACATGGTTCAGATCACAAGGACAGAGCCTTGTGGAAAGAGGTATCCCTTTAAACTGGCCCCATAGAAAGGCTGAAGGAAGATATGCCAACATGAAGGCTCTTCTTAACTGCGGATTATACTGCTGGGATAAATAAAATGGCATCCTGCCTAACTGAACGGGTACATGAAAATACTAATTAATGACCCTTCCCCCAAATTCCCGTGGCACACCTGTGGACCATTTGTGGCACACTGATTGAAAATCGCTGGAATAGTGCATAGAGGACACAAGCAAGATTCCAGGCACGTCATCTAAAAGCAAATATATTCCTAAGTTTCTCCCCCCCCCCCACAAGAATCATGCTAATAAAGCTCAAGGCATATTCCAAACAAAGCAAAACCCCACACAAAGACCATAAGCTGATTCTGCAGATCCTGAACATTCTTGAATGATGAAGATTTCCTTACATAAGTTCCTCTATCAGCTTGGTTTTGGGGTTTTCCTTGAAAGAAATGTTATCAAATAGGCAGGCTGACTGTGAAATAATTGCACCAATGATGACACCTCCTCTCTGATGATACTTATAAGGCAATTGGGATGGATCGGTGATGGTGCACATGACAGGCTGTGCTTTGCAATCAGCTGAAGGAAACGGAAGACCCAGAATTGGCAGCAGCAGAAACATCAATATTCCTGCCATGTTGGCCCAGTCTTGCCTCTGAATGTTTTTTCCTGCCACCCATTAGCAGTTGGGCTGCAATTCCCTCGTTCAGTGGCTCCCAAGTCTTTTGCTAAATCAGTTAGCAATGGCGATGAGACTGCCGCAGCCCTCCATAGTCACAGTGCCTCAGTCCAGCTTTGAACAGACCCAGGTGGTATATTATATGTACATTCAGATTCTGTTATTGATTGTGTGGTTATGGACAATCCACATGAGATTTCCATGTGAGATTTGCCTAGATGGAGGACGATTCCTAGTAATTGAAGTAAATTATACATTTTCAAAATTAGTGCTCCAGATTATTTTGTTGCGTTGAGATGATTTTTCGCAACCATTGAGGGGAAAAAAATATTTGTTGGATCTGACAGTGATTTTGTGGAGTATGTGAGATACTGCAGACAAAAAGATCTACAGAAATATTGCAAGTGAACAGTAAGCCCCTGGGATGGAAGCAAGGCTGATGCACCAGGGACCCAAGTTGTGTTGTTTTTGCATTGCTTGTTCATTTTCCTCTCCTCTGCCTACAACTTTTGTCAAAAAAATTAAATGATTGTTTTAATCATTTAAAATATTGTTTTCAATGGGGCTGCTCTTGCTTAATGTACAAGATTGAAACAATTTTAAATGCGACTATAGAAAATCCAGCTAGTATAGAACAATTTTCCTCTATTTTAGTTTGACTGAAGGTTTGACTGAAGTACCTTAGGCTGCAATCCTGTTCACACTTACCTGGGAGCAAGCCTTACTTAAATAAAAGGGACTTACTTACCGTGCATTCCCCAAATAAATACAGCCGACAACAGGTTTGGAATTAAAATGGGCCACTTTATTGAATACAAGATTACAACAAAGCAACAACAGGGTAAACAATACCCATTTCAAGTGCGGGGTTCTACCTGGGGGAAATGGCCCTAGCCGTCTATGTCCCCCAACCTCATAGGGCGTCCACCCGACTCCAGGCGTAGCTCAATTGTTATTAAGCCTGCCTTTCAACGTCACCCAAAGAGGGTAAGTCAGCTGAACTGCTATGCTTTCAGGTCACCCCTGCAAGGCCCCCAAGTTTGGACAAGGGGCTAGCCAGCCTGCTTCCTCGAGCCGGTCAGGCATCATGGGAGCTGTTCTGGTTCACCCCCTGTCCTTGCTGACTTAGAATTGACACCGGAGAAGGTCTTCTGCCTACCCTCCCCACACTTCTACCGCCACAAGGGGAGGTCAGCCTAGCGCTTGGCCTTCCCTGCAACCAAAAAGATTCTCAAGCCCTGTTGCAAATCCGTTAAAAAGAGGCTATAACCCATAGGGGAAAGATGCACTCCATCGCCACGGTAAAGAGCAGACTGCCCAAAACAAATTCCAGGATGATGGATAGCTGCTCTCCCGAGCTCCTTGATGACCCGCCCAGGTAAGCATTAACCCTTTTGCGGGTAATGTCTATTCTTCTCATACTGCGCACTCACCTCCAAACATTCCTAGGCAGCATATCAGACCACAGGATAGTGATCCCGGGGAACTGACTAACTAGCATTGTAAAGTCCCTGAGGGCCTGGAGCCTCAAGGACATAGACATCCTCTGACCCAAGTCATTCTCACCTAAAGTGACTATAATTACCTGGGGCAGGGGATTGAGAGCAATAAAATCCAAAAAGGCTGGGAAAAAAGGACCCCAAACCATACCCCTCTTGGCCAGCCAGTCAATGTGAACAACTGGCCACATTGCTCCAGCTGCGAGCTGAAACTGGATGACATGGCGTGCTTCCGGGCCCAAAGAACTATGGAGTTTCTGCAGATCAGGACCCTGGCTGGGCACCTCCCTCGCGGACCTGTTGGAAGAAAAGCACATCATGATGGAAACTCACTTGACCAACTAAGAATAAATCAAGATTAAAGAGGTATAACAAATTCCTCCAACCTTGTGAGGAATACACATCGCCCACACACAATGGGTCAGAGCAAACACTGAACGGCCAGTGACCTGGTCATCCCAACACATCGCTCCTTCCGAAACAGGACTATGGCAAACACCCTACAGGCCGGAGCCTGCTGAATCGTGGTCCTTATAGACCAAAAACACGGCACCTGCACATCGCGCCAACATGGTGCAGCACCTTGGGAGGAGAGCAACTGGCACTAGAATTAACGAATGTAGTATTTAAAAGCACCAGAGCACCATCTACCGATGCGCCTGATGTCCTGGGGGAGAAACCAATGTGAGCTGCCATGGATGCCGCCCCAATCTAAATGAATGAATCCCGAAAAGTTCTGGCCTCAAACCCAGGTGAGCTAATGCCCTTTAAAAAATGACCCAAAACTGGTAAATTGTGAGGGGGGAATGATCCAAATGGCGAAAAAGCGGGCCCGCTCCTGCAGGAGCCAACAGGAAGTACTGTTCCATGACAGATACTGGGCAAAGGTGCCACATTGGAGCCTGTTTTAGCTGAATCCACTGCCCACGCCCCAACTGGTCCGTCTTGGACACCCGCAAGTGGAGGGACAAACTCCCGGGCTTTAAAACACAGTCACTCCACTGAAGTACTGTGTCAGGGGAGGCAAGCTCTGACTTAACCAACACCTCGCCCAGGCGAAAAGCCCCATAGAACATTACCAGAGTCACTGCTCTAAACAACAGAGACACAAAGGCTGAGGAACACATGGCACGAAACTGCATGCTCAGCCCATGCAAAATGGTAGGTGTAATAGGTCGACGCTTATCTGGGCCTGCTGGGAATTTCCTTCTAAGCCCTGCAACCATTTTCTGCACCCTGAACTCTTTGGTGAAATCCTGAATTCCCCAGGCCCTTGACTGCAAAGAAATGGCTGCCAGATTAATGGACATAGACTTACTGGGCATTCCCCTATTGCGCAGTCCCAAAAGGAACTGCATAAGAGTATGGGGCGTGAATGGTCCCTGTTCTGGCGCCGAAGCCAACTTACAGAAATCACAAAACCCACAGATCTTATTCAGGTAGCTGGCTGGGGTAGATGAAGCCAACGATGCCCAGATGGCTTCCTTGGCCTCATCGTACCAAGTTCCCACAGCCATTGGGGTATGGGGTCGGCCCCCTGCCTGGCCTCTGGGGCTAGCTGCTGAAAACGCTCCTCCTGAAATCGAGAGAGAGCATAGGCTATGCTATTTTCAATCCCAGGTACATGCCTGCCTAAGAAAACAGTGTTGATAGCCAGGCACTGCTTGACAAAGACTCTAACCAAATTCATAACCCAGGGGGATTTGGGGGTCTGCATGTTTATTATGTGGACCACGGCCTGATTATCGCACCAAAAGCAAACTGAAGAGTTGGCGAACTCCCCCGCCCATAAATGAACTGCCACAACAATTGGAAATAGCTCTAAAAATGTTAAGTCCCTGGTGATCCCATCCTGAACCCAAACCTGTGGCCAGGGAGCTGCACACCAACGTCCTCTGAAGAACACTCTAAATCCCAAACCTCCCGTAGCATTGGAGTGAACTTGGAGTTCAGCTTCAATCAATTGCAAGGATCTCCAAAATGAGATCCCATTGAAATCTTTCAAAAACTCCAGCCACAGTTCCAAATCCTCCCTCATACCCAATGACACCTGAAGTCTGTGGGACGGGCACCTAAGCCCAGCCATAGCGTCGCATAAATGATGCACAAAGGCCCTGCCGGGGCAATGACCTTACAGGCAAAATTAAGGTGCCCACCAGCCTTTGTAATTCTCTTAACTTTAACTTACGGGACCCCAGGGGATTAGTTAACATCCCAGTCAATTTGTCCAATTTATCCCTTGGCAGGCAACTGGTCTGTGTCACAGAGTCCAACTCAGTGCCTACAACCTTCCAACAACAATTTAGCTGCAGAATGATCGTTATAAAATTGCAGCCAGTAAACCAAGGAGGAAATATTAATCGGTGTTGGGCCCCTTATTAAGACCTGCCAGACTTTTTACTCTGGAAGGATCGCAAACCTGACCGGGGACCACTGATCTTAGGGCATTTTGTGACTGGGTGTTTAGCACCGCACATGCCGCAGCCATGGGAATAGAAGCATCCTTGCCTATTACATTTCCCTGTGGCATTAAACTAGAAGCAAGCACAATGATTTTGAACCTACTGCGCACTACCTGGTGCTTTAGGCTGTTCGGCTTTGGAACGTGCAATCAAATGCCCACTGTCCGCCCTATCACCCAATGTCACCCTGGCAGGCAAAACCAACTGCACCCAGAGTTCCCACTGGGGTACATTTCAGTCCAGAGCTGGGTCCTGCGAAGCTCTGATGTGGAAATGATGGTCATAAGCCATCCAAGCTGCCCCCCCCCATGGTCGCGAAAAGTGCTATGAATGATGTCCAGGTATTTAAAAAGCTTCCCCGCCTTTTTTGGGTGCAACTGGACAGTGACCCCAGAACAGACAATGAAACCGTTAAGCCAATTGGTACAAATTTTGTCAATTTTTCTTTGCCTAACAGTTTCAACATCTTGCAAAGGGTCACCCACTTTGGGGGTAGGCTCGGGCTCGAAGTGTAAAAGACTGTCTATTAAGTCACCTCACCATATCTTCTCTTTGACTGACAAGGCGAGGTGAGAACCCAGAGGGATGGCTATAATTCCATATGAAACCTTAGGCTTCTCCTTCTCCTCTACTAAACCCAGGGAATCAACCCCTCAGTCCAAATCCTGCCATTCCGAATCAGGTTCGGGCGCAGTGGGCAAGGTGGAGGGGCTCTACAGGTCTTGGGTCTAGATTTGGGGTATAGATATGCCCAACCAAGTGCCCAAGGGTACTGTGGGTAGCTAGGACACTGCCAGAAGCTAGGCAGCCCCCATAGGGATCAAGGCTGCTCTGGGACAGCCTGGCCAGGAGACCAAAGGTGGCCCTCCTGCTCATCCCACACCATTTCCAGGTTCTGAGCAAAGTAACACACTGGCTCACCTTGCCCACCGCTGCCTCTATAGGCTGTGGCCAAGGCTTCTTAATTGGACGGACTGCCTCAACCTCAGGGGAGCTGTTGTCCTGTGGGACACCCTCCTCGGCAGTGACCTGCACACCAGCTGAGGCGGCGACCTGCTTAGGATGGAGAGAAGCACCCATCAATGCACCTTTATTTTTTCCTGGTGGACCTGCGAGGAACAGGGACCAGACCCGAACTAGAGCCCCCATCACCCTGACCAGCCTTCCTGAGAACTTTTTCTTTTTGTCTGGTATTGTAACAGGCCATAAAGGCACGCAACTCCACCATCTGATCCTCCTTGTCCGATGAAGAGAGGGGGAAGGGGGGCCGCACCAGAACTGGTCTTTTGGAGGCCTTACCGCCTGACTTTTGCACTTATTCCCCATGTCTACAGCCCCCAAGTAATATGTGAAACAAGGGGCCCACCACTCCCCGTGTTCTTGCTTTCACAGTAGGATACAGTGGCCCTTCAGAAGGGCACGATCACCTCGCTGTAGAATTCCGTCACCAATGCAAGATAGCCCTGCCTCTGCCAAAGATGCCCCCGAAAATTCTTCCCAGCGTCAGAGGGGAAAAAGGGGGCGGGCTGCCAGTAGGTACTAAAGCCCTGAAGAAAACAAGCTGGAGGCAGGCAATTGAGCCCAGTGGGCAATGGGGAGGAAAACTTTGTACTTCCCCCCAGTAACCCCCCCTCAGCAGACCTTGACCATAAAAGGAGGGTGCTGCTCTAGCGCTGTGGGGGTGGATGTGGACAAAATGGCACCGGGCTCTACTAGCCCTCTGCATCACGAGGCCACCCCAAAATGGCCACCGCCCACAGGTCGATCACCCCACCGGGCTCCCCATCAAGCATGGCCAAAAGCAGCCACCGCGGTCTCCTGGCCAACTCCACAGGTCGGTCACCCACCACGGGCGCCAGCCACCAGGCGCAGACCCATGGGGACCCCCACTGCTGCCACCCATAAGGCGCTTGGAGCCCGCAGCTCCCTGATGCAGTGCTGGGAGCACGGCGTGCAGAGCCCGCAGGTCCGACCCCCGGAGAGTCGGGGGCATGGGTTATGGGACATGGAGAATGCCATGCTAACGAACATAATACTTAAAGGCACCAGAGCACCAGCGACCGATCTTTCGAATGGCTCCCACCTGGAAACCAAGCCTGGCCACCATGGATGAGGCACCAATCCGAAAGAAGTGCAGGCTGAACAGGCCGGGTGACATGCCATGCCTCTTCAAGGCGGCATGAAACACAGCCCTGAACTGATAAACAGTCAGGGGGGATGCAACCTGATGATGAAAAAGGCGAACTGCTCCCTACAGCGGCGCCTGGCAGTAGGCCACAACTGCCCGCAGAGGGCAGATCTCAACAGTGGCCACCCTCTTCAGATGGACCCACTGGCCCTTACCTCATTGATCGGTCTTAGAATGCCTTAAAAATAAGGAAACATGATTAACTTCCAACTGACAGTCTCCCCACCGCAAGTCTCTGTCCCCGGGGTTAAACTTGGAAACGGACAACACCTAGCTAGGGTGGAAAGCCCCCCCCAAAAAATCAGGCAACAGGCCCTGAACAACAGCGACTCATAACGGGACATGCAGAGTAGCTCAAAATCAGCGCAAAGATCCTGCAACATAGTAGGAGTGACTGGCTTATGGGCATCAGGGGGTCTGGGGCAGCTCCGTCTCAGCCCCTCCAGCATCCTCCTGACTCGGAAATCAGAAGTACTATCAGCCCAACCCAGTGCCATGGACTGAAATGAAAGGGCAGCTAAATAAATAGCGATCGAACACACGGACAAGTCTCTATCCCGAAGAACAATGATAAACCTTATCAGGTGTTGCACTGGCAGAGGCCACGCGTCCTCAAGACGCTGCTGCCTACGAAAAGCCAAAAAGTCATGAATCTTCCTCGCATAACTGACCCTGGTGGCGGCTGCTAGAGAAGCCCAGATCATGTCCTGGGTGGCGCTGAGCCAAGGTTCCACAGCCATAGGGGCATGGGTTCCAGGTCCAGCTGCACCTCTGGTGCCAGCTGCCGTAAACGCTCTGCCTGAAAACGAGCGAGAGCGTCAGCAATGCTGTTTTGCACTCCGGGCACATGCCTTGCTGAAAAAAGAGCATTAATGGACAAGCACTGGAGAACAAACGCTCTCACCAAGCGCATGACCCTGGGAGACTTGGAAGTTTGACTATTAATAATCCTGACCAAAGCCTGGTTGTCACACCAGAAGCGGACAGAAGAATTAGCGAACTCCCCAGCCCATACATGCACTGCCACTAAGATGGGAAAGAACTTGAGGAATGTTAGGACTCAAGTGATGCCCTCCAGGACCCATTTGCTGGGCCAGCGAGCGGCACACCACCTGCCTCTAAAATAAATTTTGAACCAGTGGCCCCCTGCCGCATTGAATTGCACCTGCAACTCAGCCTCTACCTGACACCCTGTCCTCCAAAACAACACCCCGTTAAACTGGTCAAGGAACCTGAGCCACACAGTCATGTCCTCCTGAAGGACTGACGTGACCCTCAGGCAGTGGGATGGCCTACGCAACCCTGCCATCGCCTCACACATTCACCTCAAAAAGACCCTACCCGGGGCCACCACCCGACAGGTGAAGTTGAGGTGCCCTATGAGCACCTGCAACTCCCTGAGGGTCAGTTTTTTGGCTTTAAATGCCTGCCAAAGCAAGCCAGACAGCTTGAGAAGCTTAGCTTCCGGGAGCCTACTACATTGATTAATGGTGTCCAACTCTATGCCGAGGTAAGTCAACTGAGTACTTGGGCCCTCGGTCTTGTCATGTGCCAGGGACTTGTCTTGTCCCAACTGCTCACACAGTGCCATGAATGACGCAAGCAGCATTTCACATGTCCCAGTACCTCCTGATCCCATAAATAAAAAATCATCAAGATAATGAGCGGTGGTCACGTGACCAGTCCGAAATTGGACCGCCCACTCCAGGAAGGTATTGAAACATTCAAAATGGGCACAAGATATCGCACATCCCATCGGCAATGCCCTATCAATGTAGTAGGCATCCTCGAAGCAAAAGCCTAGGTGGCAGAAATCATCAGGGTGGACAGGCAACAGGCGAAATGCTGACTCAATGTCCGCCTTTGCCATCAAAGCGCCCACATCGCATGACCTCAGCCTCCCCACAGCCTGGTCCAATGAAGTGTACCTGACCGAGCACAGCTCACTAGGAATACCATCGTTCACGGACTTACCCTCTGGGAAAGACAGGTGGTGAATTAACCGAAATTCCCCAGGCGCCTTCTTGGGGACTAATCCCAGAGGAGAGATCCTTAAGTTGGGAATAGGTGGGGCCGAAAACGGTCCTGCCACCCTGCCCGCGTCTATCTCCTTGCCGATCTTCTTCCTAACCACATGCTCTAACCCCCTAACAGAACGCAAATTCTCAGACAGCACAGGTTCAATGGGCCATGCCGCCAGAATTCTAAAACCTTTTAAGAACCCCTCCACCAAATGACCTGCAGCAACCCTGTCAGGATAAACTTGTAACCAGGAACACAACTGCGGCCACCTAATCGGTGTTGGCCCCCTTTGCATTGGGGGGAGGGAAGGAGTGCCTTCCCTGCGACCGCGGGGAAGGGGGGAGTGCCGCCCCTGTGACCGCGGCCTGCCTGTTACCCAGAGGCTTGCCTTGGTCCGCCCAATTTTGGACACGGGAAACCAGGTGCTTCGCCCCACACAAGCCACAGGCGTGCAAGAAAGTGCAGTTATTTCTTCTGCACTTTCCTGATGCATTATACTCAAAGCAAGTCCGGGGTTTTTGAACCCATTGAGCACTGCCAGGTGCCTTGCTGGGTTCTGCTTTGTTTCTAGCAATAAGATGACCGCTATCCGAATGGTCACCCCACGCCGGCCTGGACAGAAGGACTAGCTCCACAATTCCCATTGCGGAAAGCGCCAATCCAGAACAGGATCATGAGCTGCGTGTAGCCTAAAATGGTGGTCATAAGCCACCCAAGCTGTACCTGTGTAATCCCTAAACACCCTGTGCACAATGTCCAGATACTTGAACAAAGCCTGGGTGCGGTTGGGATACATTTGGAGCAAAACAGAGGCATAAATGACGTAGCCATTCAGCCAATTAGCCCAATTCTTATCGATTTTCTGCCTCCTGACCAACTCCGATCCCTGACAGGCTCCCCCACTTTCGGCATGGGCTCCTGCTCAATCTGCAGAAGGCTAAACATATCCACATATTGGCCTCTCCAGATTTTCTTTTTCACTGATAAAGCCAGATGCCCGCTGAGAGGGAGAGCGATGTCTCCATAAGATACCCGGGGGCAGTCCCCAGACTCAAAGTCGCCCCCTAGCTGAGTCCCAGGAGTGGCCAAGGGACACATCAACTGCCCCTGAGGGGGAAAGGCAGGCACACCAGGTGTGCCAGGCACCCAAACTGGAGGTGGGAGGGTGCCAGGCCTGGCTGGAGCCACTGGAGCCTGCGCCCCACCACCTACCACCTACCTGCTGATAAGGGCCCCATTGATAATAAGGAGGAGCTGACCCCCAATGAGACCAAGGAAACCATTGGGGATTGAGGGCCGCTGAAGGTACAGCAAAGCCCTCCCTCTCATCCCATACAGCACTTACACCATAACCCAACTCCTATGCCTGCTCACCTGAAGCTCTGACTGCCGACTGCCCTCCTCTCTGAATAATCTGCGAGGCGCCTGCAATCTCCACCTCTGGCGAATGAACCACCTGGGTGGAAGGTGCTTCCACTGGGTGGAAGGTGGAAGGTGGAAGGTGGATACATCGCTCACCTCTCCTGAGCCCCTCGCACACTTCCTAGAAGACAAGATCTCGCTAAGCTTGGCCCCATGCCCCTTCCTAGTCGATCTGCGCAATGGGGTGACTGTACCTGATACCCCACCACCATCACCCCTCCCTGCTCTTCTCAGGGCTTTTTCCTTTTCCCTTGCATCAAAACGAGCCAGCATAGCCCGTAGCTCATTGAAATCTTCCTCCCCATCAGAGGAAGAAACTGGAGGGGGAGAAGGAGGGGGAGAAGGAGAAGGAGGGGTTGCAGGACACCTAGGGGCTTTTCCCCCTCTCTTTTGATTCTGCTTACCCATTGCAAGAACCCTGTGAACAAACCACCTCCCCCGTGTACTAAATTCACAGAAGGATACCAGTGCTACACCAACACAGTAATGGGAGAAGGTGCACTCCTTCACTCCCAAAGATGAGAAGCCAGGCACAGCAGTGCCCAAACCCCAGTGGGGTACGGAGCCACCACCCCGCTGAATCGTCCCTTCAACGCCTGAGCGCTCCACATGCTAGCTCTACAGTCCTCAGGGCTGCCTTCCTCCACGCGCCACCGCCTCGCTGCCCGGGCTCCCCACAGCCCACTTTTCTGGTCACCGGGGGGGGGGGCAGAGACTCCCACGCTGCCGCCCCGATGATCCTCCTCACCTTCACAGCCACCAGCACTAATTGTGGAGGAAGAGGGGAGGGGATGCGAGCTCTCCTAGCTGCTCCCGCCGAGGACGCAAAAAGGTTTTCAAAAATTTCAGACACGTTGGACAAGTTAATCCCAGTTTGCAAAGAAATCAGGATGCCATTAAACATCTTAATACATTTGCAAAACAGAACAATGCTAGCTGTCATCATCTTTTAGAGAACAAAATTATATAATGAAGGTTAGAGCTTTTACACATGAATGTCTCAACTTGTAATGGCAAAAGAAGCAACACTTAAATCATAATCAAGTGACATTATCATTGCAGCTTTTTGACAAGAAACTATCACCAGGTCCTTGCTTGTGAGTTTGCCGTGAATGAGATCAACAAGAAAGTAAACCTTTTACCCAACAAGACACTAGAATTCGAGATCCAAGGAGACAGGTTCAATACAGCATGAATATCATATGGTACTATGTATCTCCTTTTCAGAAGGTGTCACTTTAATTATCACTGTGGCCAGAAGAAAAAGCTCATGGCCATCATTGGAGGGCTCATCCCCCAAAACACAATCCATATGCCCAACATTCTATACACCTACAAGATCCCACAGGTATGTTTCTTCATTCAAAAGCAAACGTACATCCACTAACAAAAGCTAAGCTCATCACCAGTGTGCAAAGAAGAAAATGCGTGTATGCCATTTGGATGTTAAAACTGCTTCTCCACGGAGAAATTAAAGAGTTGCTTTATATGAAACAACCACTAGGTTTTACAGACAGCAAGGAAGCTCACCCTGTATGCAAGCTTCAGAAGGGGCTGTATGGCTTAAGGCAATAAGCCAAAGCCTGGAATGAAAAACTGGACCAGATGTTAACACAACAATACTTCACACAAGGTGCAGCAGACCAGTGTCTGTACACAAAACAAAAGGATGGAAAATGGACATATCTCTTGTTTTATGTAGATGACTTGCTATGTTTTTAGGAGAGGGAAAAAGACTGCAGAGACATAGTAAATCACCTCAAGAAAGAGGTGGAAATTAAGGAGCTAGGAGATGTCACTTATTACTTGGGTATGCAAGTGGACAGAGAGCAAGATGGAAGTTTTCTTCTCAGCCAGAAAACAAAGATTTTGGGCTTGTTGGAGTCACTTGTGGGGCAGGTGTTGCTCAAGGTGGCGTTGCCAGGAAGGTGGAGATGCTGCCTGCTGCCAACCTCAGTCTCCAAACTTATCTGTAGGAAGGCCACATTTTATATAGTGTTTCACACATTTTTGCGGGCCACAAAAAAAATCAATTTTATAAATGAATGAATGAAATTTAAATGAATGAATATGTTTTATTTGAATCTGTTCTGTAACCAGCAGGATAGGATTCAAAACAAAATAAATATTACTGAGGAAAACAGAAAGGGTACAGCACATCATCTCTGCCTGATCTATTGCAGAAACCCATTTTGTGATGATTTGTTTAGGCATGTGCAGAAATGATGCTATTTCCTTCCTTCAGTTGCTTTACTGCACTATTGAAAGTCAGTATTTGGAAATCTGATTTGTTTTCTTGGCAGGGGTGCAGTTAATGAATAATTATGGTTTGAGGGTCTTCAAGCATACATCCCAGGTGACTGTAAATGAGTTCAGCCAGGGTCACACCACTTTGGCTATATGGAATGGAGAGCGGTGGACAGAACTGCACATGTTAACTGACCAATTGCATGGTTGGGGGAAAATGTTTTAAGTTGCTGCAGGTCAGATAAAATCTTGAAGTGGTCCTAAGACCATAGTTTGGAGACACCTGGCCTACATGACACTGCAACCTAATTCAGTTCAGGTTTGAACTTCATGGTATTCTCCTTTATACTTCTTCCAAACTTTTCAAATACTTCAAACCCTGGAAAACTGCCTTCCAAGCATTTCTTCCTTTGGAATTTAACTTTGTGATCAAGGTGAAATCAGTCTCGAAAATGTAAGGACTGAAGAAAGATTGACCTAACGGGGGTCATGTGGGAGAGTCCAAGCCACAGGACGTTGGAATTCGGAGCTCCGGTAACTGTACTTTGTTTTAATTTTCCCTGCCAATTTGGAGAGTTTTTGTCTTATTTTTGCTTGCTCGTGAACTAAGGAACTTCTTCCCAGCATGTTTTTGCTTTTACAGACTTCAAGTGCTTGAGTTTGATAAGCCTTGCCCTTGAGTTTATCGTCAGCCTGTCGTTATTTGGCCGCCATTTCCTTGTGCAGAGTTCAATTGTTTGTAAAACTACGGCTAATCAGTCTTTCCAAATGAGGCGTAAAAGAGCTTTGTCTCCGTCTGGTCCTGACTTTGAGCCATCATTACCTTCTCTGAAACAAACTAAATTAGAGAAGCTTATGCCCTCCTACAACTCTAATTCCAAAGAGAGTCAGCCGTCTTTGGAAGAGTTTTTCCAGCCTGTGTCTCCCCTTTCGAAAGAACAACCTCTGCTGGAAACTCAGCAGTCTTCTCAGTTGGAGGGGAGTGCGCAAATGATTAATGGAGATCCTTGTGAATTATCTACGAAGCTTAAGAAATATTTTCAATTGACGGCCCAGATGGTATCTTCTATATTTTCTCAGATCTCCCATATATTGAGCCTTTTAAAGGAGCAACACCAAATGATTTCTAAGCTATCAAACTTTTTTTCAAAAATTTTTCTCAATCTGCATTGGAGATGAGACATTCTACTTTAGCCTCAACATCTCACTCTAAGTTTGTCTCTGCAACTTCGCTGGAACGTTCAAGCCAACTGGTTTATCAAGCTTCTGCAGCTGTGCACCCAGGAGACACCCAGCCTGGTCTACAATCCATTTGGCCAGAAGACATTTAGCCTCCTTGCTGAATGTTCCTGTTTCTAAGGTGGATTTACGGAATTCAGTCCATCTACCTTCTGTTCGTCGCCCTCTTCGTCTCCTCCTGGAATTTCGTTCCTCATATATTCCGAGACTCTTATTTGCCACCTCCAGATTTCTCCAGGAAGTAGGTATATCTGTCCACCGTTATTTTCGTGATACCTCCATAACCAAACTGGTCCCATCTAAAATTTCTCTCCAAGGAGGAAATATGGACGTTCCTGCGTCAGCACAGTCTCCCTGTTCGGCAAAGAATGGTTCCTCTACTATACCCCTTTTGGATTGCTCTTTGTCTGCTTCCAAATTATTTCCCCTTTCTTGCCCTTTGGAGGCTGATAAACCAGAAATTGCATTTTCCAAAACAAACCTGTTGCTTAATTCTTCTGTAGGACCGGATGATCCTTGTTTTAGCCAGCCTTCTCCAATGCCTATTATGTCGAATTTAGAAATCTCTACTGATGCTTTGATTCCAAATGATGTTTTATCTCTTCTTCTAACCTGAATCCGATGCCCCTTTCACATACATCCCTTTTTCCTACTTGTAATATCAAGAAAAGTTCTTTATCTGACTCTTTTCGTTTAATTGATGCTTCCTCTCAATATCCCCCGCCTTTAAATTTTGATTTTATTGGTTCCAGTACGTTAAAAAACAATGAGATTAATAAATTTACATCTGGCCCTCCTTTAGATACTCAGATCACCCCTCCTAACTCAATTATAACTCAGCTAGAGGTTTCACACGATCCTCAAGCTTCCCCTAAAAGTCATTCTGCTTTCCCCTCTCCCCGTTGACTAACTGATTGTTGTTCTCCTTCCTTGCATAACGTTATGACTATTACTATAATTTCATGGAACATTTCGGGGTAGTCCAGAAAAGCTTCAGATAAAGACTTCATCAATTTTCTGAAAACTTTTGATGTAATTTTATTTCAGGAGACATGGTCTTTGTCTTCCCCGTCCATTCCTGGTTATACTCCCTACCATTTACCCGCTTTCAAAAATAATATTTTGGGACGTCCACGTGTTGGACTTTGTTGTCTTGTAAAGTTATCATCACCTTTTTCCTTTTCTCATATACCAATTCAATCTTTGTATTGTCAAATTTTTCTTTTACAGATAATTTTTTTTAAGATTTTGCTGTTTAATGTGTATATCCCCCCTGCTGCTATTACTCCTTCCAATCTATGGGAATCTCTTGAAAAACGTATAGAAGAAAATTTAAAAGCTTTTCCTTCTGCTTTGCTGATAATAATAGGGGACCTTAATACTAGAATTGGCCCCAGTAATTCTGCACTAGTCCAACATATGAACTGGTTTATGGATGACCAAATCCCCCCTTGGCTTCATCTTCCAAGGATCTCCGAAGATTTATCCTTTAATAGTTATGCTGCTTCCTTTGTCGATTTATGTGACTGAAGAAAGTTCTCTTCCTCATCACCAGTGTTGGGAACTTGAGTCAGTGACTCGACCTGAGTAGCAAAAATGCGTGATTTTTGCTGACTCCACAACTTGTGAGTCATGTGTATGGAAGACTGAAAAAACTTGGGTCTGAGGCCCCCTGACTCGACACTTGTCCCCACACTTGCTGACTCGAGTCGGTCTGTGTCTGGGGGTGCTTTCCTACTGTTTTTGCTGCGTGGAAAACCTTGTAGGGCAAGCATTCCAATGGGCGTGCAGCAGAGAGTTCCAGCTGGGAGCCAGGAAAGGGTTAATGCAAGCAGGAGGGGGAGGAGGGACTCTATTTTCCCATCTCTGATAGGAAGGAAGGAATGGATGATCATTGGACGAAGCTGGGCATTCTTATATTTCCATTGTCTGAGGGAATGCTGGAGGAGGAGCAGAGGAGGAGCAATCCTCATTGAATGGCTGGCGCAAATGGGACTAATTGTCAGTAGGGCTGCCAAGGATTAGGTCATCCAGGTAAGCCTCCCAGCTGCTGCTTGTGAACCTCCTCCGTCTCGCTGCTTCTGTCCCAGCTCTCATTCACTTCCTACCATTCCTTTTGTCCTGTTTACAGATGGGCGTGGATGACAGGGGAATGTTCAAAGAGAGCTCCAACACACACACACTCTCACTCCCTTGCAGCAGCCCTGTTTTTCTGCTTTAGGTTTTTTTTTAAAGGGGGGGGGTGACTTGACTTGTCCCTCAGGGTCACTAAAGGGTTATTCAGAAACTCGGACAGTGCCCCCATTATGACTCAATTTTGAGTCGAGTTGTGGGGGGGTCACTCGGCAACTCAACTTGAGTCAAGTCCCACTGGGTTTTCCCATCCCTTCTCATCACCATGGATCCAAATGTTTAAAGACAAGGTTAGGGCATTCTCAGAGAAAAAACAGAAACAAAGAAAAGGAGCCACCCAAACTCCCATGATGGGAATTGAGACGTAAGAGACAATGCTATTCAATACCATGACCTGGAGTGGGCCATCCATGAAGTTAGTTGATGCAGCTCTGGAAACATTTTGCTGGTTCGTATTATGTGACGGAATTTCAAATGTGATTCCTGTGGTTACAACATTTGGACTTCTATGTTCCAATTCTATAATCTAGTGGTTCCACAAACCTTTTAGCACTGGGACTCACTTTTTAATATAACCCTCTCTGGGGACCCACTTAGGTTTACCAGACTTTGAAAAAGGAGATTTAGTAAGAAATAATATTTTAATTATTAATAATAATTAGGAAAAAAGATCCTCAGACACTTATCTCCTTATATTTAAACATGCTTACAAACTACAAGAGCTGAGCGCTTTACAGGGTAATTAGCAGCTACAGTTAGAGTCTGATTTTTGAACAGACTCAGGGTTTGAGGCAATTAGTTATCTGATCATCACAGGCCAAAAATCAGGTTGCAACGCACCAGTTTGGGACCACTGACCCACTGCTATAATCTATTATCAAAACTATCTCTGGATAGGAGTACATGAGATACAACTGTTGCTTCTGAAATAGTTCCACCATGCAACTTGCAAAGCATACCTTTAAGGTTATGTTTTTTTTAAAATGGTTGTGCGCTGTTTGGTGCACAACTGACATATAGAAAAATCATACAACACCTACAAACTCCCAATTCAATTTAATGCTTTCTTCCTTCTGTTAACAGCTTCTTGGAGTTGTATTTGGTTCCAAGGGCAATAATGTAACATTTGGGGAGAAAGATACAGGCAAGCAATGCAGTGTTGGAGGCCAAGATGGCAAAGACCTCCACGGCCACTACATATTTCCCCTTGGTGCTCAGGTAGGCAGGAATAAAAGAGATCCAGACACTGCAAAAGACCAACATGCTGAAGGTGATCAGTTTGGCTTCATTGAAAGTGTCAGGCAGTTTTCTGGCTAAGAAAGCAACAATAAAACTGACAGTAGCCAGGATGCCAATGTAGCCCAGTACGGAGTAAAACATGGTGATCGAAACTTCATTACATTGCACAATGATCTGCCCAATCTGGGAGTGCATGTCAACATCTGGAAATGGAGGTGAGGTTGACAGCCATGCAATGCAAATACCCATTTGAATAAGGCAGCAGGAAAGAACAATGGAGTGAGCCACTTTTTTCCCTAGCCATTTCCTCATCCTGTTATCTGGCTGAGTGGCCATGAAGGCCAGGACCACTGTGATGGTTTTTGCCAACACACAAGAAACAGCCACAGAGAAAATAATGCCAAAAGCTGATTGCCGGAGAAGGCAGGAAACCTTCCCAGGCTTGCCAATGAAGAGCAGGGAAGAAAGGTAGCAAAACAGGATGGAGCCAAGAAGAACACAGGTGAGCTGCCTGTTGTTGGCTTTGACAATGGGAGTGTTCCAGTTCTTCCTAAAGGTTAGTATCACCAGGCTTGTGACCACAGCAAAGAAAATAACCAGGGAAACCAAAATCATCCCTAATGGCTCTTGGTAGGAAAGGAAGGTGATGTCTTTGGGAATGCACTGGTCTTGCTTCTTGTTTGGATAGTCCTCTTCTGGGCATCTGATGCAATGAATTGCATCTGTAAGGGACAAGCAGAATATCATTTGAAACTGAACAGTGCCCTTTCCTCTTGTAGTGAAACACCAACTCTCCTGTGAAGAGGTGAAGCTGCCAGAGAGGCATAATCCCCACCTTAATGTTTGGATTCTACTACTAAACAGGGGGAAAGAAACACTGTTAGCCACCTTGACTACCTTCTGATGGGGAGAGGAAGGGCAGGGCATGAATACCTGCAATATACTACGCTAGAGCTCCATTCATGTGGTGCTTGGTGACTGATAATAAAATTTATTAAATAGCATAGTATCTAACTCTGGGGAAGAGGAGTTCAAATGTATATAGTACTGGCAATGGTCACAAACCTACACAGAATTCATCACTGCTGAATTGACTGATTTATACATGCTTCTTTTATTTATTTAAGGACGTATTCCATCATTAAGGATTATATGATGTCAGGGTCCCCCTATCTTACCTGGAGGAAACCTGGAGGGAACAGGCTTGCAAGGCAAGGAGGAGACAGGCTCCAAAGCCAGCAGCAGGTGGAGTACCGGTCTGGAGAGCCAGGAGAGGGAGGAGGGAGGAGAAACACCAGGCTCCAGCCTTTTGGCTCTCACAAGCAGTGAGGAGAGGGGCTAGGAGAGGCCAGTCAGTCTTTTAACCCTCCCATGGAGGAAGGGGCGGGGCCTGGAGGGGCTGGTCATGAGCCTAAAGCTCAGCTGGGACAAGGATTAAGTCATTCTGGGGCAGGCAGCTGGAGGGAGCAGAACCCAGCCTGCCCATGAACCAAAGGCTGGCTAGGAGCTAAAAAGCCCTAGCAGCTGGGGGAGACAGGCCTGGCTGGCGCAACCCCCTTCCCCCCACACTCTTTGCTGAGGCCCTGGTGGCTGTGCCGTTGCTCTGGGAGACAGAACCTGCAGTGCCCTGCCGCTGCCTCTTGCTAATATGAGGGTCCCCCTCAAGCCAGCACCCCACATGTGAGTTTACAGCCCAATTCTATCTTAACTCCCTGCATGGCGAAGCAGCAGTGTCAATGCTGTGCCCGCTGCATCCCGTGAGGGAGTTTTAGCCTCCTGTGGGGAGGGGACACTTGGCGTGGGATAAGGGGGCATTTGTTTCCTTGCCCTGGGGTATGCTTGTGCCTAGTTGCCTGGTCTATTTGGCTCTACCAAGTGCTGTTGCAAGTCCACATGGACCAGTGCAGGCAGATTGCCCCTGGGAAGAGGTTTTGGATTTGACTGCCACTGAATCAACCCCTTTTCCAGCTGCAATCCGCCCTCCTCCCCTCCGTGTCACCTTCCCATTCTTCCCTCCCCCTGCCCTATTCCAACCCCTCCCTGCCTCCCTCTCACCTCCTGTGCAGCCTAACCTCAGGCAGTAGGCACACCTAGGCTGTTGCTGCATGGACCTAGCCAGGCCTTGCCCTCCAGTGTGTGGTGTTTGCAATAACCAGAAAGTACATCACTCTACCGTAGCACGTATCCCGGCAGTGTAATGGCCCAATGGGACTGGGTTAGCATCCCCGAAAGGAAACTGACATTTGAAATTGTGATTTATGGCTCAGTCTTCATAAGCACATGGGCCAGGGCCACCAGTGTGAATGGCTGGCAGCCCTGGGCATGCACCAATGGATTGCCCACATCAAAGCCAGTACATTGCTCAGGGTTGGTTCTGGGGCATGCTGGGGAGGATATTGATGGGGATCAGAGCTGAGCCAGGACATTCTGAGGCTGGGCTAAGGGCAGATACCTACAGTAGCAGTGCCACATATATCTTATGCCCTCTTTTGGCCATGACATGCTCCCTCGGGCCCACTTGAAGCCAAATAGCCTGGCATAGATCAAAGTAGGCCTGCTAAGGACAATGGCGCAGTGGACGCACCCTGTAGGCCAGCCAAGGATAACATTTGGCCATTTGCCCAATGAAATATATAATTCCATATGTCAGCTAAATAGAAATATGGCATGTTGATTTCAAAAACATCCTTCTGAAGTATTGACTCTCTTAAAGATTATTTCCCATAATTGGTTCAAGTGTTCTGTGTATAGAAAAAAGTAATATCAAGTGAAGAGTAAATAAATATTTAAAAATATCTCCAGACACATCTGTGCAGCCTTACTCACCGATTTGATTAGAAATTGTGCCTTCTGGGCATGGAGTACAGTCATAGCAACAAACAGGTTTCCCCTCTTGAACTGTCCTGCTATGTCCAACATGGCAGCTCTCAACACACGTTGAACGGGGCAGCATCTAACAATAAAAAGGAGCAGACAGGTTGAAGCAAACCTTTGATTCTGATTGTTACAGTCATCCTATTTAATATTAAGGAAATGTGTGACTGTAAGCAAGCAAACATTGTGAAAAAGGAAGATCACAATGTAAAGTATAAACTTTAGTTGGCTGCAAAAGGAAATGACAATGAGCTTGTGCAAATGGGAGATCTTTCTGGATCTGACATCATATCATGCAATGCAACCCCAATATATTTTGATCCTGCACTATGACAAATCTTCTGACCGTGCTTGTCCATGTTTTAGACCAGTGTTACTCAGTGCTGCTCCCCAGACGTAACACTTGCTCCAACGCTCTCTGCAGAAGTACCATCAGATGACAACATTGCCCGTTACTTCTGGGTTTGGAGACCGCAACAAGAGCTTCCAATGGCAGTAAGAGGATCAGGATGGATGGGAGGGCTTTTTCAAGCACGTGAAAACAGTGTGCTGGAGCTCTACCTCCAGCTGAAGTAGGCTGAGCCGCCTACCACCATTTGAAGTTCCCATTATGGTGCTGCGCGTACCACCCAACACAGCCCAGTGTACCACTGGTGGGATGCGTACCACCGATTGAGAATCCCTGTTTTACACTCATGTTAAAATATTTTATTCTTCTGTACATAATTCTTTTGATCTAAGTCTTTATCCAGTTGCTACCATTTCATGATATATCTATTCTTTCTGGAGAAACTTCAAGCTTTTATTGTCTGGATGCTATCTTAGAACTCTTATTTGTATTTATTTATTGTAAGGTCTATACTTCTTTTGGGGGGCATTACTGTTGACCTCTGGCAGTGAAGGGAAGCTGGCAGTGGGGTGGGCAGTGGGCAGAATGGAACAGGAGGGGGAGGAATGGGAAAGTTTCTGGGCAGGGAGGGGGCAGGGAGGTGCAGGAATAGGGGTGGGTCCCAACAGCACTGATGCACTGGAATCCTAACCCCAATCTGTATCCCCTTCTCTCCTGTACTCTCCTTGGACTTGCACCAACGAAATAGGTGGTGCAGGTCTGAGGATACCCAATGGTACAGCAGATGTTTGCCCTGGGGTAAAGGAATGAAAGTTCCATTACTTCGTGGAGGTCTCTGGACTCCCCCCCCCCATCATACAGCACATGCGCTCCATTGGCACGGCTGCATTGGCAAGGGGAGGATTTAGTTAGGATTGGGCTGTTCATTACCTTCAATTCCATTCTATGTCCCTTTCAATGAAAACTGTCTGTTGACCAAGGTTACTACCTAGTCCTGTGCTGTGAGAGGACTCAAATTACCCCATATAATGCCAGCTATAGGGGATAAGGGTAGTCAGACAATGAACAGAAGACACTCAAACAGTGATACGACAACACCTAGACAGTAGCCCTTGCAAGTTTAAGGTTGCAATTCGATATTTTTACATGAAATTAAGCACGACTGAACATAGTGAGAATATATTCCCAAGTAAACATGTACAGATGTGCACTGGTATCTGCAAGGTTCCGTTCCAGAACCCCCTATGGTTAACCGAAACTGCAGATACCATGGAATGCCCCCCACCTTCTGGAGCTGAGGGACATGGAGCTCCCCTTGCCTCTGGAGTGTCCTCTGAGCCCAGCAGAGTCCGCAGATGTCCATCCACAGCCACAACTGTCAGACCGAGCCCGACAGTTAAAAAAAATGTGGCTTCTGGTTTCTGTGTGAAACTGGAAGAGATAATTTTTAATGCCTTATAAGGAATTGGGAGGCCTGGGGGATGTGGGCGTGGGGGAGATAGATACTCAATCCTCAGATAAGTGAATTCACTGATATGCCCCCCCCGCCTCCCAGATAGCACTGTGCATTAAGTAATTAGTTTTATTTCCACCTGCTTAAATTTGCTGTTCCATACAGTGGTATCATCAGTGATGCTGAACTCCTGACTTGGAGAAATCATTCCAATTCGGACCTTAAGAAAGGACTGATTGGGGAAAGTCACCCAGTTGATGATATTGAGTCCAGACGATAATTTCTCATTGGCAAACCAAACTTCATGCCCAGCACCATTGTTAAAGTGGATGTCTTTCAGGAGAGAGTGCAGCTAGGTTGGGAGGGAATAGATGTATAACAATTTATACTATAGACCTTTCTCTCAGTGTGTCCATTGCCACTGAGTGCACTTCTTTCCTCCAAAATATACTTTAGACATGAAGTTTATGAAAATCAGTTTGGCAATTTTTGCTCATCTTCCTTCTCACTTTATCATCACCTAATATTTCCAAAACTGTGCAACTCTTTTTATTTGGTTCTCTGTTCTTAGGTTCCTGACCTTTTCCTGGTTTTCCACTAGATTCATGGTAACAGCTTCACTATGTGGTTTCACACAGCTTCAATGTACCGTGTTTTCAACGTACAATGGAAAGTTTCTGTATGTGGTTTCAGCCATCAGACATTTATATCCTACCTTTTCTTCCCTATTATGGAGCTCAAGGTGGCATAGATGGAGTTTCTAAGAGGTAACGTCACAACTGCAAATGTGCTTAACTTCCACATAGCAGCTGTTTCATGTGCTTTAGAGACTGGGGACATGATTTCATCCGCAACAACAAGGAACTTCTAAGCACCATTCTTCAGAAATGCATCTCACTGACCCCAGTAGCAGCTTTCTCCCAGATAAATGCTCAAGATTGCCCTATAAGTCATTCAATAATATTAGAAATGTACCTGCCAGGGTTCAATATTCAAATGCTTGTATTTGCTTCTGTCGGGCACTGCACTTTTCCTGGATGCACCTATGGCATGCAAAGCATGTGCTACAGCATAGAGAGCATTGTAAATATGGTAGCTCTGACCACTCATCTCCATCTCAAACCGAGACCCAGGCAAATTCTCCAGCTTCTCCTCTCCTGTACAGCGTTCACAAACTTTTATTTTTTTATTAAGGCAACATTTGAAAGCGTATTGCAAGAAAAAACAAAGGAAACGTGACAGGGATTTATCAAGCTTTAAGTTCTGGAGGAAGTCCTTGAATCCTGGCACGACTTCTGTGGAATCTGAGAAAGACAATGTGCCATGGAAAGTTTCTGTACAGAAACCCTTAGCTTCAAATTCGGTGATAAAATCCCATTGAGGGGGTGTGATCCAAACCTTCCCTATGTGGTGCCTCTGTATTAATTCAGCATAATATAAAGCCATTGCCAAAACATGCAGAGACTGAGCATTCCCACTGACAATAACCACACTGACTTCAGTCGATAGAAGTGTTGAGTGTACTTTACGGATACTGTCAAAGTAACGATCCATATTAGCATTCCTGTGTCCACCAGTCCTTTCCTGGAAGGCAACACAAATGCTATTCTGAGCAAACAAAGGGGTCAGGATCTTCAGAAAGCTTTCTCCGCTCTCATCACCTGACACAATGAGGCCGATCCAGGTCCATTTGAAATGCAGAAGTAGCTGGACTATCCCTGTGTGGAGAGTCCCTTCCCTTGGTGCATTCCAGTACACAGAGGGGAAATGGTGTCCAGTGGGTGGAGTTTCATATGCACCATAGGTGAGCTAATAGGGAAAATATGACTCATTAGTAGAGGTGGGTGAAAAGAGGGAGAGCAAAATAAAAATACATAATATTGCTTTCTGCACCTCATTTTTGCAACACACACAGAGAGAGAAATCTGCAAAAAAAAAAAAAAAAAACCCTCCTTATTTGGTTTTTATTTATTATTTAATGGGGGGTGCATGGGTAATGACTGCATCTACTGCCACGATACCACCAATATCACATTCCTAATACACTTTTAAGTTGATTATAATTCATCATGTAAATTTTGAATAAAAAACACATAACACCGCTTTCTGCATTTCTAACTTTGGAAAACACTAAAATCTGCAAAAAAATAAAACCGTTTTCACCCACCTCTACTCATTAGAGCTTTGAGAATTAACTGCATTGCTCCAAACCAGGGATGCCCAAACCCCAGCCTTGGGGCCATTTGCGGCCCTCAGGGAACCCCCAGTATCCAATGAGCCTCTGGCCCTTCGGAGATTTGCTGGAGCCCACACTGGCCCAAGGCAACTGCTCTCAGCATGAGGGCAACTGTTTGACCCCTTACATGAGCTGTGGGATGAGGGCTCCTTCCACTGCTTGCTGTTTCACATCTGTGATGCAGTTGTGGCAGCAAAGGAAAGGCCAGCCTTGCTTTGTGCAAGGCCTATTATAAGCCCTGAGCTATTGCAAGACCTTCATTCATTCATATAAGTTCATCTTTAATATATGTTTATATTAACATATAAATGTTTATATTCAAATTTTAAATGTAAATTAATGCTTTTTTCCCCTGGCCCCAACACAGTGTCAGAGAGATGATGTGGCTCTCCTACCAAAAACTTAGGACACCCCTGCTCCAAACCAATGTGATTCCCTCCAAAGTTAAGATGCAGACTTTTGTTTTTGGGTTATATTTGAATATGAACTCTGTGTCTGTTTAACTGAAGATATTCTCACCTAAAAATGTTAGTAACTATGGTACTTGACTCAGCTGTTGCTTTATTCACTGCCGTAGTTCATATATCCATTTTTAAAAAACAAAACACTTGCCCTCCATGAGTTGTATCCAAAAAAAAATAGGCATGATTTAAATCAATGACTAGTTAGTGGTGTTATCATGTCATGTGACTCATGGTAGATGCTACAGACCAAAGCTTTGCTTTGAGAAAATACTCACGTCATGAATTTTTAAAACATTCCAGCTTCTTTTTAAAGAATATATAGAATTCTTAATTTTCAGGTTCCCCACTCCTCATTTTTATCCATAGTATCTAGAATACATAGCGGACTGAGAGCCCAATCTTGTGCTCGGTGGCCCGGCTCGTAAGGCCACCAGGCCGGTGTTGGGCTAGCACGGGGCAGTCACCCAGTTTCCGTGGCTTGGCTGTCTTCGGGACCGCCAAGCCATGGCACGGTAAGTGGGAGCTGGGACGGGGGCAGGGAGGAGGCATACTGGGGAGGGGGAGGCCGTCAGGGGGCTGAGAGAGGGTGGGTGAAACGTGCTGGGGGGCAGATAGGAGTCGTGAAGGGGGAGGGAGGAAGGCGGGTCCACGGAGCTCTGCTCCACAGGATTCAAGGCGCTTGTGTAGGATGCGGAATCCTACACGAGTGCCTTTATCTTACCGCCGACCTTTTTGTTGGCAGTAAAGTGAGTAGTCCCATTGCGGGTCTGCTTACCTTAATTGGGGGAAGGGGATGAAAGTCCCCTTCTCCCGAGGCGCTTCCCGCAGTAGCTCGGGAGGCGCAGGATCTGGCGGCAGCCCTTCTCGGTGCTGCCGAGCCTGGGCACCCCGGGCAGCTCAGGATTGGGCTGTGAAAGATGTAAACTGTGAAGAAAGGCAGCATGAAGGAAGTGGGAGGGTTGGGCAGAAAAGCCACTCATAGCCCATCCTATGGACCTGTCACATTGCAGGCCAAACAAAAGGCCCAGGACCTTATGGCCATTGCAAAATTTGATGCACCGCAGTGTGAGGCCGGGGGGGGGGGGATCCCAGTGTCAGGCCTGGGCTTCCAGGGACTAGGCTATAACTAGACATAAAGTACAAAACACATTTATTCAGGGGTGCATTTCCACCACAGTTTTAAAGCACTATCAATGCACTTCTATTTCCCCAATGCGTTCTGAAACCAAAAAAGTTCCTCACAGCATTGAGGGAGAGAGTGAAAGCCTGTCCTTGAATGCCCTTGCATTGTGAGAAGAAAAAGCAAATGAGGACCTTGCTGAGGTGGAAGAAAAGACATGCAGTAACACTACTCAAAGTAAAAAAATTATCACATTCTGATAAAAGTTTTCATTTAGATTAAATCTTGCTCATGATAAGTTAAAACTCTCAATTTAAAACTTATTTTAAAAATGTAGTAACATCTGCTTTGTAGGAAATTTTAGGAAGGGGGCAATCAAGCGTCTTGCTCTAGGCTCAATGACAGCTCTCAGTGGTGCCGTTACAGTGCAGGTTAGTGCAGTGCAACTGTGTAAGAGTGCAGTGTAACAGGTTAGTCACCACTGCAAACAGTGAGGGGCAGTGGCTGGGAAACAGTGCCCTCTGTGGAAGCCCCAGTGCCTGCTTGTGGTGTGGGGGACAAGCGGTGGGAGGGCAGAAAGTTTCAAAAACTTATCGGGTGCACATTCTTGCTTAAACAGGTGCATTGGCAGCCAGCAGGAAGGAAGGCACTGCAGTGAGGTCTTTCTACTGACCTTAGTGGTGTTCCCTTTAACCATTTCAACTGCTTTGTATACGCTAAGAGAACACCAGTGAGGTCAATCGATAGACTTCACTGCAGTTCCTTCCTTCCTGCTGGCTGCAAAGCAAGCACATTTAATAATAACAACAACAACAACAACAACAACAACAACAACAATAACAACAACAACAACAACTTTATTTTTACCCCACCTTTCTCCCCGAAGGGACTCAAGGCGGCTTACAACAGGTTAAAACAGATTAAAAACATAATTTTAAATAGATAAAAGCATATTAACACATATCATAAAAACAGCAGTCAGATAAAAAATAGTCAGGCAAAGAGAGCATAGAGCAGCAAATCACAAAAGAATCAGGTCTGTAAAAAATATTAAAAGTTGTTGAAAAGATATTAAAAAGGCCGAGAACTCAGAAGGCTTGTTTAAACAGAAGGGTCTTCAGGCCTCGCCAAAAAGTCTCAAGAGACATTTAAGCAAGAACATGCGTTCAGTCAGTTTTTAAAATAGTTTAATGGTGCACGGGGGGAACATTTAATGGTCCCCACCCCCCATGTGCCTTCCAGTGTGCCCATTACATTATTTAAAAAAATTACTGGACTGAAAATCGACTTGATTTTCTCCCTAGTAAGTGTTTGAAAGGTGTAAAGGGCATGCAGTGGAGCTTCCATGGGGTGGGGGCTTTCTGCTATATCTGTGAATCCCAGGTATCCATGGGGGGGGGGTTCTGGAACAGATCCCCTGCTGAGTCCGGGGCACATCTGTACCTTAACAAGTTCAGCTAAGGGACACAGTATCAGTACCTGGTTGCTGGGGCTTGTGGAGCAAAATCCTCACACTGGCATCCCCCAACCCACTACTGGCATTTTGAAAATTACCATTGCCATTGCTTCAGGAACTGCCCTTCAACATGGGCCTTCTGATCGTCGTGAGGTCTTGGTCAATGCCCAACCTGGCAAAACCCTCATGCTCCCCTGACCAGACATAAGGAGAATGAAAATGATAAATGAACAGCAGCAGTTCTTCAGCCCTGCCTAAATACATGTTAATATACCTGGGGGATCTTGTAGAGGCTCAAGATGGAGTACATTTGGATGATATATTCTACAGTGAGTCCACCAATGACAGACAAGACATTCTCTTGATTATCACACTTGTAGTTGGGTACATTCCTTTGCAGTTTGAAGAGTAGATCCATGATTGACTCATATGTGATCATTCCATCAAAAAGGTTGTCATAGATGTTCATCCCCAAGGTGACGTTGGGCAGGAGATGGGGATTCCCATTGATCTCCTGAATGGCAAACATGAAGGACAGGACATGCTGATAATCTTTAGGCTCTAGCCTGCAACGAGATCAAAACTGAGACTTAGATATCCAGAGAATGTCTAGTACGTTGTCACTATTACCACATGTACTAGTGCACAGAAGACCTCCCCCAACAAAATGAAAAAGCAGGCAAAGGAAAAAAGAGTGACAAGGTAGAGGCAAATGAATCTTTACTCTGCATGTTTAGTGAACATGTTCATTTGAGAAGGAGAAAAGGGAGAGATTGGAAGTACTACACCTTTGCTTGCACATCTGGGGTGTGTCAAGGTGGAGGACATTTGGATACCATATTCTATAGTGAGTCCACCAATAACAGACATGACATTGCCTTATCGCACATGCAATTGGGTACATTCCTTTGCCATCTGAACAGTAGATCCAGGGTAGATTTGTGTGTGACAATTCTTTCAACAAAGGTGTCATAGGTGTTCATCCCCCAGCATAATGGGTACCAAACAATAAACAACTTACATAAAACTTTGTACCTCCATATTTGGAAGTTTCTGAAAGTTGACTGCATTCTTTAGAGGACGTATAAGAGACAGGACCCCAGCAATGACAGTATCTCCTGGCCTATACAGATTCTTTTCATGGCGTCTTTCAAAACTACATTCAGTAATAACTTCCCAGCAGGCCTGAGAAGGGAGAAGGAGAAACCACAGGAGCAGGAACAACCACTGGACTGCAAATGCAAGCCTAAACCTACTCATGAGCAAGTCACAGCTGCTCACCTGCATCCTGAACTCCGCTTCCTACTTGAATTACCTCTCTGGTAGGATCCTTGCAAGAATGTCACTCAGGAGCAACACAGAAACAGAGCTGTGTTCGGAGGGATTCAGCTCAAAGACTCTGGTCTATGTGATGAACAACTGGGGAGATGCCTGATGAATCTCTGCATCTCCATGGAGCAGCAATTCAGTACTATGTGGCAGTTCAGAGTAAAACCACCTACATTTTTCATGCAGATTAGTTTGTTGTCACTGACTGTATAAGGAGAAAAATAACAGTGGTTTGGATAATTACGGAGTACGTAAATAGCTCCCTGATGGTCAAGATTCTCTATACCACATGAAAAACATACATGTTTTTGAGGACAGAATGAGACAAAGAGTGGGGGTTGATCTGAATTGGGATCATGACAGGTGGCAGAGTGCTTTGTCATCATCTCAATCCGTATTGCCCCCCCCAACTCAGTTTGTATAGCTCAGACAAACCTATCAAAGAAGTGCTACAGCATCTCATCTAGTTTCACCCTAAAGGCCAAATCACATTACTCTAAATTCAGAATGTGACCCAGTGGAAAAACAGACAGGGGCATAAAACAAAGCAGGTATGCAGCAGGGAGCTGTAGGGGTATTTCTTAGGAGTTTGTTTTCACCATAGTTTGGCTTAAGTTCTCACCCTCTAAATCAGTGGTTCCCAAACCAACCAGGGAAGCACTTAGTTCTGGCCCCTTAAGGGACTGGGGCAGGGGGATTGTAGCAATGTGATCCCCAGGATAGCACAGCTGCTGGGGAAAGAGGGGGCATTTCTGGCTTACCTGAAGGCAGCAATGGGGTCTGGGAGGCGCAGTGACACCTCCACAGGGCTCCCCAAGCCTGGAAAACTTTTATAAAACGTTATCAGAAGCCACTTCCAATTTCCGATCATGAAACTGGAAGTGACTTCCAATCATGGTGATTTTTAATTTTCCAGTCTTGGAGAGCCCTGTGGAGGTGTCTGTGCGGCTCCCTGCACCACCCTGACCATACTGCTGGCTTCAGGTAAACCATGAACCCCCCTTTTCCCAGCAGCAGTGCTATCCTGGGGATTGCGTTGCTGAAATTCTTCCACCCACTTACGAGATTCACTCCTACTAAGGTGCACTTTGGGAACCACTGCTCTAAATATAGTCAAAGCTTTAATTGGCTCCATTGGCATTGAGGGCATGATTGGAAGCAGAACCAAGGTGGGAACTATTCTCTCCAAATCTCCTAGCCCATTTTCCACAGTTCTGTTCCATTTCAGATTTCCCCCACCATTTAAACAAACCCAACAAAACACACACACACACACACACACACACACACAACTGTTCTATGTTTGCATTGAGCATAATGTGTGAGTTGGTTCTTAAATTTCTCAAAATCCAAATCTTTTTCTTCAGTGAAAACCTTATTCACGAAGCTTGAATAAGAAAAGCTGACTCACATTGCATGTCTGTGAGGATACGAACATTTATCGTGTGTGGTGCTGGATCACCATACTCCTGAAAAATGGCTCTTGCTCATGTGGATTGTAGGCTGAATCATTGTTCCTTGATCACAGTGGTGGAAAGCAAAGGGCCTTGCATTCCCTTGACTGGAAGAATACATTGTTGTAGCCTCAGTGGCGTGGTTGGAGTATCCCGCTCTGGCTGGCAACCTTGCCTCCATTTCCAAATGTTGACATGCACTCCCAGACTGGGCAGATCATTGTGGAATGTAACGAAGGCTCTATCACCGTGTTCTACTCCGTGTTCTAGCACTGACATAAGGGCAATGCCGTTCTGTGGTAAGGGAACAAACATTCCCTTACTTTGAAGAGGCCTCTATGAGTGACACCCAACTGCAGGATGCAGTACATGTCCAATTGGCACGGCTATGCCAGTGCTGGTAAGCACTGATATAAGGGGTTAGGATTATGCCTGAAATCAATATACAAGGGTTTTTAGCTTTTATTTAGTCCTATCCTACATTTTTCTTGGATGTCCTACATTTTGGGGTGCCTTGTCCTTTTTCAGCAGTTATGACATCTGGTCACCCTGGCTGCATCCAACTCAGAAGGGGGGGGGACTTATAGCATGACAGATTTACCACCCATGATTATTATTTTTCTCACTGATTTCTTTAGGAAAAGAAAAAAAATCACACTCAGAAGATAAAAACTCTCAACAACCACCCATAATTGTGTAGCTGGACTCCTGGGACAAGGGCCTGAAGGTGCCCCAGGAGATATTAATAAAATCTCCTTCACATGCAGAAAACCTTTTAATTCCCATGAGAATAGAAAGAACCCATATGCCAATAAAGGTAAATGAAAAAAAAAAAAGAGATAGAAAGAACCACACAAATAGTGCCAATTTTCAAAGAACAGAAAAGCCTGGCATATGATGCTGATTGATAATCTCCTGAAGGCTTCTGGAACCAGAGATTCAAATACTGTTAAGATACACCAGTTGCAAAAATGTAAGTAAATCTTTTCTACGTTTTCCACATTCTCATCTGTCTGTTGGTCTATGCTTCCTTGCCTCCTTCCATAAGCTTCTCTTAATACTGTATTGTGTATCCTTCCATACTCTCAACCATTAAAGTCAGTCCAAGCTTATTTTGATTCTACTTGACACAAAAGCTGATTCCACAAGTCTCAAGCACCACATAGTCATGGTACACTTATATAAAAGGGGATTGTTGCTCATAATTGCTTATCTCACTAGTGTTAACTCCAGATGAAAGGTTAATTCTCTTCCCCCCCCCCGAGCCCCCAGCCCAGTTTCCTGCAAATGTAGGAGACACCATCTTTAGGACATTCCATCATCTCCATCTGCTCATGCCAACTTTGGGCAGATGGAAAATCTCTGTTTTTATTGTTATGATTCAGGAAGTGATCACATTTCGTTCAATGTCACTTTCAATTGGTAGCACAGAAAGAATTATAGAAACATTGCCGCTGAGGATCTACACATACAGAAGCAATTGCACACATTTAGCCATGTTCGGAAAAAGGATACAATTCTTATTGACTTGTATCCGGAGCAGAGGGGTGGACTGAGCCAGCCTCCCATTCCATCCCTTCATGACTGGTGGATGGAAATCAGGAATTTTATTTCTTCTTCTCTTGGACTATTTGAATGAAATTGCTGCTGCTTCTTCAGTCATCAATCCAGGGAAGGGTGATGCTTTATGGGTCCGTCCCCCCTCCCGTTTTTAAGGAATTGAGGGGGAAGAAAGGATTTCACCTTTGATGTAAAAGCTATGCTCTCTCCTAACACATCAGACTCTCTACTGCAGCAATTTTCAATCTTTTACATCTCATGGCACACTGACAAGGCACTAAAATTGTCAAGGCACTCCATCAGGTTTTTGACAATTGACAAGGCACACCATACATACACACAGTATTCTGTCCAGCCACTGCTTTACAAGAAGTGACTGAGGGGCAACAGGCTCCATGCAATGATGAATCAGCTAAGAGGACATGTTGACTCAAAACAGAAGTATGTCCTACTGTGTTGAGGTTTACTTGCAGATCATTTTCTATAGAAATATGGTGTAAGAGCCCAATCCTAACCACTTTTTCAATGCCGATGCAACCGAAATGCAGCTCTGAGGTAAGTGAACAAACATTGCCTTACTCAGAGGAGGCCTCTGCATAACAGAGTGCAGTGCACACCCTAATGGTAGGGCTGCATTGGCACTGAAAGTTGCCTAGGACTGAGGCATTCATTGTATTTTTAGAACGCTGAATTCCTGCTGATTGATCTTAGGAGCTGAGGCTTCCACCAAAACCTTTCCTGGGGGATGAGTGGAAACTAGATTTCTTTTGGCCATGTGTTTGGCCCCGCTGCTTCTGCTTCTGCACCTTATCTGTCCTGGGAAAGATCACGTTCCAGGTTTTTAAAAAGTGAATGGTTGAAAAAAAAATCTGATTTTGGTATTAGAAGAAAGTTGTGTTTCATCCCCAAAGGCTGGACTTATAATGTTCTAAGAGGGCTTTGACTGAATGACAGATCTGCTTTGCAGCTTGACATAGTTGCTGTGTGGAAGTCCTGGGGCAGGATGATGTATTTAATGATTCAGGTTTTTTGTTTTGTTTTGTTTAATTCATATGAGCTACAGCAAACCCATGTTATCGGATCATTCAGATGATGTTATTCGCAGGAATTTAAGACCAGACCATGATCCATCTTGGGGCAGACTGAAATGAAAGCACTGCAGCTGTTGTTACATGTAGGCAGAAAAAGAAACCCAGGAGTGGTCCATCAGATTGTGGGAGAGAAGGAACCAACAATGTTTTAAAGTAACAAGCTTGACTGATGATGGCCAATAATTACAAGGTTTCTGATGATATACACTTAGTGGCTCATCTCACATGCTGCCACTCTTCTAACCGTCAACTGTGTGTCAGCCTGTGCATCTATCTATATAGACAGACATGTTGTTTCCACTGAGTGCAATGGAATTGTAGCCTAAATCTGGGTGCCTTACTTTAAGGGTGCAATCCTAACCCCTTATGTCAGTGCTTTCCAGCACTAACCTAAGAGCAATGCAGCTCCGAGGTAAGGGAAAAAATATTCCCTTACTTTGAGGAGACCTCCGTGAGTGACACTCAACTGCAGGATGCAGCACACATCCCATTGGTACTGCTATGCCAGTGCTGGAAAGCACTGACAAAAGGGGTTAATATTGTGCCCTAAGAAAGATGCAGCCAAACTGGAGTGGATTCAGAAGAGAGCAACGAGGATGATCAGAGGGCTGGAGAACAAGCCCTGCGAGGAAAGGTTGAGGGAACTTGACATGTTCAGCCCAGAGAAGAGAAGGCTGAGGCGGATAGGATAGCGCTCTTCAAATACCTGAAGGACTGTCATAAGGAAGAAGGCACAAATTTGTTCTCAACTGCTGCTGAAAGTAGAACTAGACTCCATGGGTACAAACTGCAAGAGAAGAAATTCTGATTGAACCTAAGAAAAGATTCCTGATGGTAAGGGTGGTTCAGTAGTGGAACAGATTGCTGAGGGAGGGGGTGGACTCCCTCACTGCAGATTTTCAAGCAGAGGCTTGACAAGCATCTGTTGGAGATGCCGTAGAAGGATTTCCTGCTACAGGCAGGGGGTTGGACTAGATTACCTATTAGGAGCCTTCCAACTCATGATTCTATGATTATATGTTTCTGTGATAAGTCCAAAAGTCTAACTGAGCATAATGGTTGAGCAAAAACAAAAACAAAACAAAGTAGTAAAAACAAAAACTAAACTAAAAACACCATTTTCAAACACATCTATATAGAGGTGTGGAAGGGAGCAATATTGCAGTTTTGGAGAGAAGAAATACATCCACAGCCTTTCGTAACCTACTTTAATACTAGTCTCAATAAGCCCCTAACTTATCCAATTACTCTTGTTATCTGTGGGGGAACCCATTCCAAGATCCTGATAGAAAGGACTTAGTTCTGAGAATAGACCAAAACTTTGTACCATGAAGATGCATATGAGGAGGTCTAGGATTATTTCATAGCATTACTCCATATGCAACAGACATTTCTTTGCAGAGTGGATCATTCTACTCATTGCATGATCCATGGCCTTAAACTGTCTAAGTTCAAGCAACTCTGCTTCATTTCATGAGGAAAGTGTCTTTAATGGAATTCAGTTTATCCTCCCACAGGTAGCATGATATTTCCTGATGCAGACTGAAGACCCAATCTTACCTCCATTTCTGAGTTTCTGCTCCTGGAATTTGGCTTTAATAGAATTTGGTTTATCCTCCCACAGACAGCATGGAGTTTCCTGTTACAGATGGAAGACCCAATCTTACCTCCATCTCTGATTTTCTGCTCCTGGAATTTGCAGAGGTCCGAGAACTACAGATCTTGCATTTCTTTGTGTTCCTAGCTTTGTACTTGACAGCCATGATTGGAAATCTTCTCATCATTATTTTAGTACGCCTTGATCATCACTTGCACACCCCCATGTACTTCTTCCTGATGAACTTAGCCCTGATGGACATGGGCACCATTTCAGTCATGGTACCCAAATCCATGACTAATTCACTCATGAACAGCAGAACCATTTCTTATTCTGGGTGTGTCGCTCAAACGTTCTTTCTTTTCTTCTTTGGAGGCTCCGACTTTGCACTGTTGACCATCATGGCGCATGACCGCTATGTTGCCATCTGCAATCCACTACAATATGAAGCTATTATGACCAAAGGAGCTTGCATTCAGATGGCAATGAGTGCATGGATTTGTGGTGTTCTCTATGCTGTTACGCACACAAGCGGCACCTTTACAATTACTTTTTGCTCGAACGTTGTTGATCAGTTCTTCTGTGAAGTCCCAAAGTTAATAAGACTCTCTTGCACTGACTTGTACCTAGTTGAAGTTGGGCTTCTTGTGCTTAGTTGCAGTGGAATGTTGGGATGCTTTTTTTTCATAGTGACATCATATGTGTCGATCTTCACTGCAGTGCTGAGAATTCCTTCTGCACAGGGACGTCAGAAAGCCCTTTCCACTTGCCTTCCTCACCTCACTGTTGTCTCTTTGCTTGTATTCCTTGGACTCTTTGTCTATGCAATGCCTTCCAGTAATAATTCATCTGGCCTGAATCTTGTTATTTCTGTCATATATACCACTTTACCTTCTATGCTGAACCCATTCATTTACAGCATGAGAAATAAAGAGATCCAGACTGCATTGTGGAAGTTTCTACATCAGAGTAGTTTTCCTAACAGGATCTCAAGATTGTTGTGAGTGTAATCTTCTTCTTTAATGGAATAGTGGGAAAAGGTTATATGAAAATGATGGTCGCCAAATATATGCAGGTTGTCCTCTCTCTTTACCTGAATTTGCCTCACTCTATTGCAGAGATCAGCCAGGATTCCTGAGAAAGAAGCAGACATTCTTGTTGGACTTTCCTTATGCTCTCCACACGTGCATCATTATTGTTGTTATTACACAATTTATTTATATAATCTTTGAACTTGTTTTTCACTGAGTAGCATAACAATATCCTCCAATGTTTGGGAAATCTATTATTTAGTTGGGAAGGAAGATTCTCAAGAATAATGAATTACTTGCTCTTTGATATAGTGGAGATTCACTTGTGAAATATAGTGAATCTGTATTGTGAATCTATAGTGCAGTGGTTCTCAGACGACTTAGAAGACCTAGAGCAGGGATGTCAAGCATAAGACCTGGGGGCCAGATACAGCTTGCAGAAGCTTTTTATCTGACCCTCAGGCTCTCAGCTGCAGAGCAGTGCCGAGGTGTTACTGCTATAAGGACAGCCCACATGAAAATTGGGCTCTCCCATATCTTGAAATATGATCAAGATTTTGTATTCTCTCTCTCTCTCTCTCTCTCTCTCTCTCTCCAACGGAGTTCATTTATTTATTACAGATACGGGTAAGGTAAATAGGTTAGACTTAGGGCTGAGACTACACAGGTTGCACATGAGGGTATTGGCCATCAATTACAACACACATTAGCCCAAAAGAGAAAAAAATTATAATGTCTAAAAACAGTTATTAATCAATAAAAAAGTTATCATATCATACTAAATTAATAATTTAACTAAACAATATTCTTTATCTAGAATTATCTATCCAATTATAAAAAGGCTTCAAGATTTTGTATTTTCTCTTCTGTCATTTGCAGTTAACGAGTTCCTTCTGGCCCTTAGCATGCACCATGAATGCTGTTTGGCCCTTGGTGTGAAACGGGTTTGACACCCCTGACCTAGAGGCTACTTCCTGATTTATAAATGCTGAGGGGTGTGACTATAATGATGATTCATCAGTAGTACTCCCCCCAAAGAGCAGCTTGTTTAACCCTTGATGCACAAAGCCTAATCTGCCCTGTCAGTTTCACAAACCACCAAAAATTGAGTCATGACACACTGATGAGTCCTGGACCCACATTTTGAGAACTGCAGGTATAGAGCATATGTCATACCCTATTATAACGAGAGATTTGGTACCTCTGAGAATTACTCACATATTGTCTATAGCTTGAAAGGTATGAGGCCTGTTCTTCTCAAATGATGTATCTGCCAGAAAGCCATGCAGTATGAGCCGTGTCACATGCCACCAGCAGAACTTCACCCTGAGGTGGGATAAAGCAGAACTGGCGAAAGTCACATCCTGAACCCCCATCCTTAGCCTGACATGCCCCTTGGAGCTCCTTGGAGTTATGCCAGTAAGAGAGCTGGCACAGCTCTGAGGAGTCACATTGAGGATCACACAATTGGAAGTTTGTCCCCTTCCAACCCCTCTCAACTGTTGTCTTCCTCAGTTAAGTAAAGAGGATGCAGAAGACACGGTGGCAATGGCCATGCCTCCTATGTACCAATGGAAGATGGGATTTGGCTATTAATCGGTCATAATTTCCAAACTTTATGTTATTAATTGTCTGGGGTTGTTTTTTTCCGATTTGTTGGTATAGGGTGCCAGCTGGCTGAATGATGTTAGAGCTTTTCATAATGTCATTTGTTCTGTGTCAAAGGATAAACGGTGTAACACCATATCCATAATATTAAAACATGTTGTTCTGTAATATCTAAAGCCCTATGTCCCAAAGAAAAGAAGACTTTCAGGAATTTGTCAAGTATTTGGTGGTGATCATTCAGGGTGTCTTGGATGGAGCCTTGCCTGCTCTTTAGGAAATTCCGTGAGTAACCCCACTTTTCTTGTACACCATGTTTGGCCCTGGTAAGAAGAGCCACCTTCTAATAGCTTCCTGACTTGAAGCAAGCAATTTGTTACCAACACAATTTGTTTTGCACTTTGACAACACAAAGCATTTATGAGTGGGCAGTGCCGACAGGAAGGCCTGTGCCATCCCAGTGGTGCTGAATCCAGCCCGATAAGATGACTGCCAGAGCAGGTAAATGCTGCACTGAGGGGCAGACAGTAGGAAAGGGTGGTAGAAGGGTGGAACTGAGGCAGGAAGGGGTGTTTTAGGGCAGGGAAGAGGATTAGGCCAGGGAGGGGGTCAGGGAGAATGGAAGAGGCCATTGTATCCTAATCCCCATCCCAGACCTAAAAGCCCAACATGGTGTTCCTTGGATTTATTTATTTATTTATGCAGGTATTTATATACCGCCTTTCTTTGGTCATCAGATTTCTCCTCAGACTTTAATCCAAGGCGGTTTACATAGGCAGGCTGTTCTAAAACCCTGTAGGGATTTTTACAATTGAATAGTTCTAGTCTTTCATAGAACTCCTCGTTCCAGCTGGATTCCTTCCCAGTCTGGCCTCTCTCTGGCCCTTCGCCTCCCACGCTCCACTTGACAGCAACTCCTCTCTGCCACCGAGATTCAGCTCATATCAGCATGTCATCAGTTCTTGAGTACTTCTGGTTGTCTCGAACTGGCAGCCTCAGATCTTCAGGCATACAAGGTGGCAGCTCTATCAACTGAGTCAGACCTCCTGCCAGTGATTTTGCTGCTGCAAATTCAAGCAGTCTCATTGGGCAGGCTGAGGCTTGACATTGGATTAGAGAATAAATATTCCCTTATCCCGGGAAGAACTCTAGCCTACCAATATCAGTACTCCAGAAATGGAGGAATTTCCCCAATCTACAAACATATGTGAGGCTAGGTTATGGATTTTCAAACATAGGAAAAAGGCTGCTTGCAAGGTATGACTTTTTCTTCAGCGTTACAATTGTAAAAAAAAAAAATCACAATTATAAAAATAAAGATTGTGTTTAAACTTGTTTAAGGTAGATAGGTAGTCTGATCTTATCTTTAGAGTTTTCTTTACTCAGATGCAGCTTGATGATGACAAGGATTCTTTAGGCTCGTTAGACACAGAGAAATAAATCAGGACACAAAAGTCTCCTCAATTATTTTTATTTTTATTTTTAATCAGATGTGCTGGACTCCTGGGAGTAGGTCTCAAAGCAGTCAAAGGAGATATTAATAACATTTGTTTTCCATGCAGAAAGCCCTTTATTGCAATAACAGAAAGAACTACACACACAGTGCCAAATTTCAAAGGACACAAAATGATCTCTATTTCAATGAATAGAGAACTGCTGACACAAAATGGCCTAAATGCATTTAGAAAAGGATTATATCTACTATCCTGTAAATACTGTTAATAATAACAATAATGCTATTGAAAGATATCAACAGAAGAAATTAAAGATATTGTTATGCAATTGATATATGCTGATGAACAATGACCAAACAGCTTTCGAAAAGGGATTATACCTGCTTTTGAAAGATGCCAATGGGGAAAAGTAAGTACATTTTTCTCCCACTTTTCTTTTTCTTAGCTATCTATTGCCCCTCCATCCAAACAGCTCCCCCCCCCCCGCATACCATTTTGCATTGTACCTTCCAGAGCTTAGCTTCAGTTCATATAATGTCACATTTCTGTGACAGCCGGTACAACACTGATTCCACAAGACTAAAGCACTACTTTGTAGTTGTGAACCTGTGTCCAGTTGCGGACCTATCATAGATGAGATGGGGCAAAAGCCCCAGGAGCCAGCCTCTAGGACCCTGCGGAAGCCTCTCTGAGGTTCCTGACGGGGGTGGAAACTGTTTCTGGTTTTATAGCATCAGGGAACCTCACAGAGGTTTTTCTGACACAGCTGGAGGTTGTGCGAGGCTCCGTGAGCCTCAGGTGAGTGGGGGGGTGGCTTTTCGAGTAAGGGGGTTGGCGACAGCCCATGGGGGCATCATTACAGACCTTTGCCCCAGGTGTGGGGCTGGGGAGGTCCGCCGCTGCCTGTACCAAAGGGAAAGAGTTGGGTCCACCAGACCTCACAGTTGCTATGTGACTACACATCAGTTGAAGTGCAATTTCACTCATTGTTGCTTCTGCAAGTGTAGAAGTCTCCACCATGAGTAGAAGTCCCCCCCCCTCTTTTGCTCTCACCCAATTTGGTCACATGAGTATCCTTTTTTCTATGATTTGGAAAGTGATTGCATTATATATTTCACTTTAGACTGAAAGCTCAACAATACAGTAGTATAAACTATTTCTAGGCTGCACCTAGGAAACAATTCTTCACATGTAGCCCAGGAAGGCCCAACTATCAGGCCAGTTGAACTTGTCCCTGAATGAGGTCTGGAGGGGTTAAACTGCTTCTAAAGCAGCACAGGTTGAGGCTTGTTACTCGTAAGGGTTCCATTCCCAGAACTCAAGTAAAGCCTTTCTAAGCGCCTGGAGAGAGACTGTAATGATTCTGTCTTACATCGCAAAAGTCAGCAAGGCTGTTTTTAAATCGCCTAACAAAGCGACATTGTTTTTTAAATGGATTTGCTTTAATGTGATTTTTGCCATCCACATGAGTTCTGGGAACGGAACCCTCATGAATAACGAGACTCAGCCTGTATTCCATTCACCCTACACTTCACGAGAAGTGACTGAAGAGCTCCACGTAAGGATGTGTCAGCTGAAGATTGTAAGATAAGTGCATAAGGGATGGAAAAGCTGTGTTCTGCATCAAAGTTCTGACTTATAATGTTGTAAGAGATGGGTCTGCTTTGCAACTAGACTGAGTGGCTGTTTGGATGTCTTTGGGGGGAAAGGAGTATCTAATGATTCACTCTTTAAATTGGTATGAGCTACACTGAAAACAAATGGTTATGGGGTCATTCAGATCACACTGTTCCCAGGAATTTAAGACCAAACCAAACCATGGTCAGTATAGGCAGAATGATATGAATGAACTGCAGCTATTCTTACTCACAGGCAGAAAACACAGGAAATCCCCAGTGACCCATCAGATGTAGGGAGAGAAGTAACTCACAGGTTTTTAAACAAGCAACATCTATTGGTGAAGGCTAGCATTTGCATGTTTTCTCACTATGTACACCTGGTGGCTCAGCTCACATGCCACCACTAACAGTAGCATGGTAGTACGGGAAGATACTGGGGAGAAGAAATGCATACACAGCCTTTCTTAAGCTGCTTTCATCCTATTCTTGACAAACCATTGGCTTTTGCAAATTCTGTAACAGAATACTCCTGATAGAAAGGACTTATTTCAGTGAGTATTACTGACCAGCACATTGTACCATGAAAACTAGATTGATGATGACTAGGGATATCTCACACCTTCTCCCAGATATTTCCTTGCAGACTTCATTCTATCAGGGCACAATCCTAACCAACTTTCCAGCACTGGCATAGCTGTGCCAGTGGGGCATGTGCTACATCCTGCAGTTGGGGGGCAGTCATGGAGGCCTCCTCATGGTAAGGCAATGTTTGTTCCCTCGAAGTTGCATTGCTCTTATGTCAGTGCTGGAAAGTTGGTTAGGATTGTAGCCTTAGGGCCCAATCCTATCCAACTTTCTAGCTCCGGTATAGCCACAATGTAGCCCCATAGTAAGGGAACACATATTCCCATTCCTTTTGAAGGCCCCGGTGTCTGCCCCTCCACCACAGGATGCAGTGTGCAGTTCACTGGCACAATTGCATCAGCACTGGAAAATTGGATAGGATTGGGTCCTTAGTCATTCCATTGACTATGGACCAAAGTGGTCTAAACTCAAGCAATTCTATTTCAATACATGGAGAAATTGGTTTTAATAGAATTTGGTTTATACTCCTGCAGGTAGCATGACATTTCTTGTGGCAGACAGAAGACCCAATCTTACCTCCACCTCTGATTTTCTGCTCCTGGACTTTTCTGAGGACAGAGAACTACAGATATTATACTTCTTTCTCTTCCTAGTTTTGTACTTGACAGCAATCATTGGGAATCTTCTCATCATTACTATAGTAGTCCTGGATCATCACCTGCAGACCCCCATGTATTTCTTCCTCATGAACCTAGCCCTGATTGACATGGGCACCATTTCTGTCCCCATTCCCAAATCTATGGCTAATTTACTCACAAATAGCAGAACCATTTCCTATTCAGGATGTATTGCTCAAGTGTTCTTTTTTTTCTTCTTTGGAGGATCAGATTTAGCCCTCCTGACCGTAATGGCACACGACCGGTATGTCGCCATCTGCAATCCACTGCAGTATGAAGCTATTATGAACAAAGGAGCTTGCATTCAGATGGCAACAGGTGCATGGATTTGTGGCATTATCAATGGTATTATACACATAAGTGGCACTTTTAGCATGAACTTTTGCTCTCATGACATTGATCAGTTCTTCTGTGAAGTCCCAAAGTTAATGAGACTCTCTTGTGATAATTTGTACCTAGTTGAAGTTGGGCTTATTGTGTTTAGTTGTAGTGCAATGTTTGGATGTTTTGTCTTCATTGTTACAACTTATGTGTCAATCTTCACTGCAGTGTTCAGAATCCCTTCAGCACAGGGACGTCAGAAAGCCCTCTCCACTTGCATCCCGCACCTCACTGTTGTCTCTTTGCTTGTGTTCGCTGGACTCTTTGTCTACACAAAGCCTCCCACTAATATTTCATCTGATCTGGGTCTTGGTATTTCTGTCATATATACCACTTTTCCTTATATGCTGAATCCATTCATTTATAGCATGAGAAATAAAGAGATCCGGACTGCATTGTGGAAGTTACTACATTAGAGTTGTTTTCCTAACAGGATCCCAAGATTTTTGTGACTTTAACCTTCTTTAATGGAATAGTGAGGAAGAAATTATTAGCCCTTATTATATGAAAATGTTAGTCTGCCACATATACTTAGGTTGTCCTCATTCTTCACCTGAATTTCCTCTCACTCTTCAGCAATTACAGAGCACAGTCAGATTCCTGACAAGGAAGTATACATTCTTGTTGGACATTCCTTGTGCAGTTCACACATATGTTAACCCACAAATGTCTATATTGTTCTTATTAAACCATTTGTTTGTGTAACTTAAGGTGCAATCCAAATTGTGCCTTGGGCCTATGCAAGTCCCTTGCGCTGGCCCAGGAGGGTTGCAAACATGCCATAGGGCATGTTTGCACCTCCTCGAGTGTCAGCTGGAGCAGTGCAGGGATGCACGCTGCTCCACAGAAGCTGAATCCAGCCTCCACGCCAACCTTGATGGGGAGCTTTGCTTTGGCCAAGCTCGGTTGATGCAAGGCTCTGGGGAGGGCAGGGAAGAGGTGGGAGGGAGGCGTTCTGGGGCAGGGGGAGGGCAGGGAGAGGGTGGTCCTGGGGGCAGATAGGTGGGGAGGGGGATGCAGGACTGGGACCCAGCAATTAGGGCCCAGACCTCAACCCCCATTCCCAAGCAGTGTGGAGAGGCTGCAAGTCGCTCCACTCGTCTTGGACTTATGTCACCTCTGGAGGTGGCACAAGTATGAGGAGACCCATTGGGTCTGCAGTGGCTTACACAGGGGTAAGGGGAAGAGTTTCCCCTTACCTTCAGTTGAGTCACTTTGGGGCCCTTACTTGCGCTGGATACGCATTTTGATTCTGTCTTTATATTATTAATGGGTTGGGTTGTTCCTTTTTAGTTTTATTGGTATAGGGCACAAACTAGCTAAATGACTCCAGAGCGTTTTATGATGTCGATGCTGAAGTTTGATAGAGAGATTTCTGGGACTTGGTCTCTGGGTAAAATGCTAAGCAGACACAGACTCATTTAAAAGCATATAGAAAGTTTATTTACATGCTATTTAATATATTTAGGATGGATACAGGTTCGAAGTTACACCATGGTGGACCATTGATTTCTCTCCGAACCACACCCAAAACTCCTTTACTTATACTTTGTCACAAACAACTGACCCACGTGATATACATGTCATTTCCCTCTCCTTATTTGGCATACTGGTGCATGGTTCCAGTCCTAACTGGGAAGTCTGTTAGCCATGTATGGAGAAGTTCTGGCCTGCAACTTTGATTTCACAAGACCCTGGAATGTTCCATTTGGGAAAGCTATGACGCACATGTTTTTCTCTCTCTCTGCAGGTCATCTTGACATAATGACTTTTCCTATCCTGGTTTTAACAGAAAACCAGTCACAATTTTGGCTCCTAATTTCACATGTTTTTCTTATTTGAAGAGAAGTTAGGTTAATCCTTAAAATCTATATCAAGTTCCATATCAAAGGATAAATGATGTATCACCATACCAAGATTTTAAAAACATGTTGTCTATAATATCTAAAGTCCCAAGTTCCAAAAAAAAGAATGCTTTCGGTAATGTATCAGGTATTTGGTGGTGACCATTCATGGTGTCTTGGATGGAGCCTTGTCTGCTCTTTGGGAAATTCCATGAGTGACCACAGCTTTCTTGCATAACATGTTTAGCTCTGGTAAGAAGAGCCACCATCTAGAAGCTGACTGATTTGGAACAAACAATTTGTTAACAACACACAAAAGAAGTCTCCAATCTCACTTGGCCTCACCATCTCCATGGCCACAGCCTAATCCTCTCCTTTCACTCCCCTGTCTATTGCAAGTTCAAGCGGACTTGGGAAGGTGGATTGGGGCCAGGAAGGGGAATAGCATATTGGTGGTGTTGATATTGCCCCCTTCCTGGTTGCGATTCACCCTTTTCTGCCCCCTCCTCACCTCCCTCCCATCCTCCAAGCTGACTTACCAGTGTTATGGGACATGGAGAATCCATTGGCATGGCACCATGGGCAATCACAGTGAGCAGTGGCATCCTGACTCCATGGAACAGCATGTCCCATTTTGTGACATTCATAAAGGATGTTATGCTGCTGGAACACTAGTTCTGGCAATGTATGGCCCACAAAGGATTGGGCCGTCAGTCAAGAAGCTTCTCAAAAGGCGGAACCAACCTTCAGTGTAATGGAAGGGGATTCAGGCATTCATCACATTCCCCCTCTAGGTCATGTATTGGGGGGCAACCTTAACCTGACTTCTTAAAGCAAAACTTCTTTACAGTCACAGGAGGTTCCTAGGAAAGAAAATATTAATGTATCAGAGAAAATAGCATATTTCAAAGCAAAATATTAACTGCATCAGCAATAAAGCATGTCTGAATTATAACCATGTAGCATAACCAAATTGTAACTCGCCGCAGAAGCCACCACAGAGGCTGGATTCAGCCTATGTGTGCTGGCGTGCCTTCATGAGCCAGCGCAGCTTACTCCCGAGGAGACGCAAACGTGCTTTATAGCACATTTGCAACCCTCTTGGGCCGGCACAAGGGACTTGCGTCAGTTCAAGTGAAGAGCAGGATTGTGCTCTAAATGGTTTTCCAAGTATTGTGCTAGCATAGTGGACACATTACGAGAGACTGTTTCTGTTACCCACCTCCACATTTTACGGTTAGGAGATGTCTGTCATTGTCTGCAACTGGTGCCTTTTCCTCATGTCATGAGGAACTTGTTTCCCTGGTCCCAGACACATCAGGCTGACTTCTACTAGAGTGCTGCATCCAGGGTGACCAGACATCCTCTTTTTCCAGGACATGTCCTCTTTTTTGCCTTGTGTCCTGGAAAAGAACTTTAATGGCCTCCTTTTCCCTGTGAGCGGGCCCCTGCAGGCACTCCATAACTCCTGCATAACCTTCTTGCAATTAATAAATTATATATAACATAGTTTTAAATTTAATAAAAAGTAGTATAGAGTGTAAATTAAGTACAGTGGTGCCTTGCATAACGAATGCCCTGCGCACCAAAAAACCCGCATAACGAAAGTGGTTCGCGAAGTTTGGTAACTCGCATAACAAATTTTTGTGACTTATGCTTCGCATAACGAATTTTTTTTTATTGTCCTGGTTTGTTTTAAATCACACACCCGTTAATACCCAGGATGCATTGTGCCTGGAAGTTTAAAAAGCCTCCCCAATGCAGCCTGGGCTCACTTCTCCACATGCAGTTCCAGGGTTGACTTCCAGGAGCCTGTGCTGTGGGCGAACCCTGTATTTGGTCAACTGTTCTGAGCAGTTCTGAGCAGTTCACCAACTCCTTGGGGAACCTACTACCAGCAGTTAAGGTAAGTTTCTTTGAACTTTTCATAACTTTTGGGAAGTGGTGGCCAGCATTTGAGGTACGTTTTGGGGGGCCAGCTGGCCAGTTGGCCAGTTTTGGCCTGCTGTTTTGGGGAGGTTAGGGGAGTTTTTCCAGCAGTTTGGGGAATCTGTGGAACTCATTTGCAACCGTTTTTCCAGACCAGGATTTAAGGAGCTTCTTCACAGGGACATCTCAAGCAGTGGAAAGGTAGGGAGCGTAGTTTCACCATGTGCATTTGTTCTCCTGTGTTGGGGTGGGTGGGTGTTATGCCACTTTTTTGTCCCAGGCAGGTTTGGCCAGATAGGGAGCGTAGCTTCACCATGTGCATGTGTTCTCCTGTGTTGGGGGGTGGGGGTGGGTGTTATGCCACTTTTTTGTCCCAGGCAGGTTTGGCCAGGTAGGGAGCGTAGCTTCACCATGTGCATTTGTTCTCCTGTGTTGGGGGGTGGGGGTGAGTGTTATGCCACTTTTTTGTCCCAGGCAGGTTTGGCCAGGTAGGGAGCGTAGCTTCACCATGTGCATTTGTTCTCCTGTGTTGGGGGGTGGGGGTGAGTGTTATGCCACTTTTTTGTCCCAGGCAGGTTTGGCCAGGTAGGGAGTGTAGCTTCAACATGTGCATTTGTTCTCCTGTGTTGGGGGTGGGGGTGGGTGTTATGCCACTTTTTGGTCCCAGGCAGGTTTGGCCAGGGGTGGGAAGGTGTGCATGAAGCGGATGTGAAGCACTGCCTTTTGTTTTTGCGAACGTAGCAACTGCTGACATGGGTCCCAAGAAGGCTGCTCCTGCAGAGGCCGGGAAGAGGACAAAGATGACACTAGAAATGAAGAAGGAGATCATCCAGAAGCACGACGGAGGCATGAGAGTGACAGACCTCGCCAGGGAGTACAGGAGGAATCCATCCACCATCGGGACCATCCTGAAGATGAGGGAGAAGATCCTTGTGACAGATGCAGCCAAGGGTGTCACCAGGATTGTGAGGAACCGGCCAGCTGTTCTGGAGGAGGTGGAGAAGTTGCTGCTCATCTGGATGGAAGAGAAGCAGCGTGCAGGGGACACAGTGACTGAGGCTGTCATTTGTGAGAAGGCCAAGGCCTTGCACACTGACCTCGTACAGCAAGAGCCAGGAACCTCAGCCGAGCCAGAAGTCTTCAAGGCAAGCAGAGGCTGGTTTGAAAGATTCAAAACCAGATCTGGAATCCACAGCGTGGTCAGGCATGGAGAGGCTGCCAGTTCCGATGTTCCTGCGGCTGAGGACTTTGCCTCAGAGTTCCTGGAGGTTGTGACTACACAGGGCTACCTTCCACAGCAGGTCTTCAACTGCGATGAGACCGGGCTGTTTTGGAAGAGGATGCCCAAAAGGACCTTCCTCACTCAAGAGGAGACCAAGCTGCCTGGCCACAAGCCCATGAAGGACCGTCTGACCCTCCTCTTCTGTGCCAACACCAGTGGGGACCTGAAGATAAAGCCCCTGCTGGTGTACCACTCCGAGAACCCACGGGCCTTCAGGAAGCACAAAGTCAACAAAGACCGGCTAAGCATGTTGTGGCGATCCAACACTAAGGCTTGGGTCACACGCGTCCTGTTTGTGGACTGGGTCAATCTGGCTTTTGGCCCTGCTGTCAAGCAGTACCTGCTGGACAACGACCTGCCGCTGAAGGCCGTGCTTCCAATGGACAATGTTCCTGCTCATCCTCTAGGCCTTGAAGAAGACTTGTTAGAGGACTTCTGCTTCATAAACATCATGTTCCTGCCGCCTAACACCACCCCACTACTCCAGCCAATGGATCAGCAGGTCATCGCCAATTTCAAAAAACTCTACACCAAGGAGCTTTTCAGGCACTGCTTCGAGGTGACCAATTGCACCAACCTCACCCTGCGTGAATTCTGGAGAGACCACTTTGACATCGTCAGCTGCTGAAGATGATCACCAAGGCCTGGGACAGGATCAGCCAGAGAAATCTGAATTCCGCTTGGCGCAACCTGTGGCCAGAGTGTGTGGCAACAAGTGACTCTGATGCTTCTGCACCTGCACCAGAGTCAACAGTGCTGGAGGACATTGTTTCCTTGGGGAGGACCATGGGCCTCGAGGTCACAGAGGAGGACATCTGCGAGCTGGTGGAGGACCACGACCGGGAGCTGTTCACCCAGGAGCTGGTCGAACTGCAGGCAGAGGCTACGCAGGAGCAGGCCTCTTTGAAAGAGGAAGAAGCGACAAGTGAGGAACAGCTGTCCTTCATGGAACTGAAGGACATCTGCCAACAGTGGCAAAACGTGCAGACTTAGGCACAGCGGCACCACCCAGACAAGGCTCTGGCACATGACCTTGCGAACATGTTTGATAGAAGGATCATGTTCTCTTTCAGAGGGGTGTTGAAAAGGCGGCTGAAGCAGCAGACCATGGACAGGTTCTTCATGAAGAAGCAAAGAGTGGAAGAGGAACCTGCTGCTTCTACCAGTGGTGCCCAGTTGCCTTCCTCCTCCTCCTCCTCGTCCTCCTAGAAGCCTTGAAGTCAAGCCTTGAAGCCTTCTCCCAGTTGTCCAAGTTGTTAAGTTAAGGTAAGTTAGAGCAGTGATGCTGAGACTTGGGGGACAGAGGGGTCTGTCTCCAGGTTGTCTTTGGCTAACTGCAAACTGCTTCTGTCCTAGCTAGCCAGCCTGAGACCATTCCCAGTTTGCCAGTGTCCCTGCCTACTTTACTGCGCCTTCTCCCAGTTTGCCAGCATTGTCCAAGTTGTCTGGTAAGTTAGAGCAGTGATGCTGAGACTTGGGGGACAGAGGGGTCTGTCTCCAGGTTGTCTTTGGCTAACTGTAAACTGCTTCTGTCCTAGCTAGACAGCCTGAGACCGTTCCTGCATGCATCTTCTCCACGTTTGCCAGTGTCCCTGCCTACTCTACTGCGCCTTCTCCACGTTTGCCAGTGTCCCTGCCTACTCTACTGCACCTTCCCAGTTGACCAGCGTTCATGCCATCCCCAGAGAGACCCTCCGCAGCTCTGGGAACGTAAATGACTGCTGCTGTGATGTGGAGACAGTTCTGTCTGCCTCCAGTTTCCGGACTTAAAAGACTGGTCCTGTAGGTTGAGACACTTCAGCCTGACTTGGTCACCTTAAAATGTTTGTGTACAAGGGTCCCCTAGAGCCTTAGAGAGTCCTTTGGCGATTTTAAAAAGTTTCTGTATTGGTTTCTGTATGATGTCCCTGCTTACATGCCTTAAAAATGTACTTTCTGAAGAGTTTTGCACAGTCCAAGGACTGTTTGTGACTGTTTCTGTTCAGTTTCAGTGTTGAGCCTCAAGTCAGATGGTCCTGCCTCATGTTTGCTGATTTTTAAATGTTTTTCTGTCATGTTTAAAAAGTTGAAGTTTTGTGCTTGAAATTTTTGAAATCCTCTGTACAGTATGTATGCCTTTAAAGAGCACTTAATAAACACTTTGTAAAACAAATTTGACTTTGTTCTGACTTTTCTTGCCCATAGGAATGCATTAATTAAATTTCAATGCATTCCTATGGGAAAACGCGATTCGCAGAACGAAAAATTCGCATAACGAAAGGACTCACGGAACGGATTAATTTCGTTATGCAAGGCACCACTGTACATGAAGGGTGCAATCCTAACCCCTTATGTCAGTGCTTTCCAGCACTGACATAAGGGCAATGCAGTTCTGTGGTAAGGGAACAAACATTCCCTTACTTTGAGGAGGCCTCCGTGAGTGACACCCAACTGCAGGGTGCAGCACATGTCCCATTGGAAAGCACATGTCCCAGTGCTGGAAAGCACTGACATAAGGGGTTAGGATTATCCCCAAAATCAATATACAAGTGTTCTTAGCTTTTATTTAGTCCTGTGCTACATTTTTCTTGAATGTCCTACATTTTGGGGTGTCTTGTCCTTTTTCTGCAGTTATGACATCTGGTCACCCTGGCTGCATCCAACTCAGAAGGGGGGGAAACTTATAGCATGACAGATTTACCACCCATGATTATTATTTTTCTCACTGATTTCTTTAGGAAAAGAGAAAAAAAAATCACACTCAGAAGATAAAAACTCTCAACAACCACCCATAATTGTGTAGCTGGACTCCTGGGACAAGGGCCTGAAGGTGCCCCAGGAGATATTAATAAAATCTCCTTCACATGCAGAAAACCTTTTAATTCCCATGAGGATAGAAAGAACCCATATGCCAATAAAGGTAAATGAAAAAAAAAAATGAGATAGAAAGAACCACACAAATAGTGCCAATTTTCAAAGAACAGAAAAGCCTGGCATATGATGCTGATAGATAATCTCCTGAAGGCTTCTGGAACCAGAGATTCAAATACTGTTAAGATACACCAGTGGCAAAAATGTAAGTAAATATTTTCTACATTCTCATCTGTCTGTTGGCCTATGCTTCCTTGTCTCCTTCCATATTCTTCTCTTAATACTGTATTGTGCATCCTTCCATACTCTCAACCATTAAAGTCAGTCCCAGCTTATTTTGATTCTGCTTGACACAAAAGCTGATTCCACAAGTCTCCAGTACCAAATAGTCGTGGTACACTTATATAAAAGGGGATTGTTGCACATAATTGCTTATCTCACTAGTGTTAAGTAACTCCAGATGAAAGGTTAATTCTCTTCCCCCCCCCCCCGAGCCCCCAGCCCAGTTTCGTGCAAATGTAGGAGATACCATCTTTAGGACATTCCATCATCTCCACCTGCCCATGCCAAATTTAGGCAGATGGGAAATCTCTGTTTTTATTGTTCTGATTCAGGAAGTGATCGCATTTCATTCAATGTCACTTTCAATTGGCAGCACAGAAAGAATTATAGAAACATTGCTGCTCAGGATCTACGCATACAAAAGCAATTGCACACATTTAGCCATGTTTGGAATAAGGCTGAATTCTTATGCACTTTTATCTGGAGCAGAGGGGTAGACTGAATTGATTTTTACAATACAAAAGAATTGACAGGTTCTATCTTCCAAGAACCACAACATTCAGATGTTTCTTTCTGATCTGGTGTCACATTCTGGCCTCCATCCTCCCACGCTCAGAGCAGAAGGAATAACTCAGCTCAGCTTGTCAGCTGCTTCAAGGTCGCAAGGTGCCGGTGGCCTCGAACTGGGGACCTGTGGATGTTATCTTCAGGCAAATGGAGGCTCTACCCTCTAGATCAGACCTCCTGCCCACACACACACACAGGTGTCACCTTTGTCTGCACCCCCTACACTCCCTAATGTTGCCACTGACTATGGACACTGCCTCAAGTTCCATGATGGGAGAAATGTGGCATCTAAATGTAAGAATACTTAGCATTTCTATAGTGCATTCTGAACATAGACTTCACATATACTGGGGTAGTCGTCAGTGCAGTCCAAAGGGAAATATTATTATCCCCAGATTGCAAATGGAACTAAGAGGATTGCCTGAGCAAATGGTAGGGATGAAAGTCAAAGTAAAAAAGTCCTGATTCACAGCTCAGCCTCTTTCAGCCTAATCCTATTGGCCTTTTATGACAGCTGGACTGATGCACAGGCCCTGCAAGGGCATGAAGGTTGTGCTGCTGCTGAACCAATCAGCTACAGGCTGAAGCAGCAGATCCCAATAGCTGCTGACCCTGGATGGCTCCAGAGCAGGTAAGCTGGTGCCAGGGAAGGCGGTTTGTAGGCAGGGAGGAGGAGGAAAATGGGTGTAACAGGGAGGGGAGGAGAACTGGATCTGTATCAAGGGGGGAGAGATTTGCCAGATCCTATCTGCCATTTTCCAGACCTGCCCCCCTCCCCCACTCAGCTCTCCTCAAACTTGCACAAGCAAAAATGGCTCCCATTGATGCTTGGGCAGCTTACCAGGACTTTATGCAGGATGTCCAATTGCCCCCCCTCCACCTTAGGATGCTATGCAGTGAGCATTCATTGGCACAGGTGCATACTACAGTGCAACAGAGGATAGGATTGGGCTATTAACCACTTTGTTACTTGAGCTGTTAAAGACATCAGTATTATACATAAAGCAATGAAAAACCCTGTCATTCCCCAAACAGTAGCAACTAACCAATCATATTGAAAGAAAGGTCTTATAGGCTATCACTTAATTTGTGTAGGTTACAATCAGATTGGTTTGTTATGGGACAAAATAATCTCAACAATCACAGTGGTTTTCTCTCTCTCTCTCCCCCTGATCAGCTCCACTGAGACTCCTGGGAGCAAACCTCTAGGAGGGCAAGAGACAGGTGAATAAAATGTTTTGCATCTGCAGAAAACCTGTTTATTGCCAATGTTGTGGGAAGCCCTAGACAAGGAGTGCCACATTTCAAAGGAGAGATGAAAATGCTTCAAGGGGAAGGGGAACGTCCTGCTGACTGCAGGAAGAGGAATTGTATCTATCTTTGAAAACACACCCTCAGGACAAAAGTACGTATATAATTTTTTCAATTTCCCCCTTCTTCTCATTCCCATTCTTTCATCTATTTCTCTCATGGTATGAAAGACCACTTATTTAGGGCTTTCAAAATGGGCCTGTTGTCCCAGTCAGAAAAATAATACTGGTCTGCCAAACAGGAGGGAGAAATATTTGGTATATATTACGCTTCCTAACTACCAACCTTTTTCGACCTCAAAGCTTTTTTTCGACGCCTCACCACTCTTCACTTCAAAGAGTGTAAGATGCATGCTTATGTGGGAGAAAGAAAGTATACCTTAGTTGTGGCTACTTTTGAATAAGAATGTGCAGGCTGTGAAGTTTGCTTCACAACAGGAGAGAAATACCTTGCCCTATTTTCCACAGGGAAAAAGAACTTTCCATCAATAATGTAGTGTAGTAACGTAGTGGGAATGCTTGTTTCCTTATCTTGGGGCTGCTTTGTGGCTGCATCAATGCTGGAAAAGTTGGCTAGGATTGGGCCCTTCATTAAATAAAATTTATGATTCCTCCTACAGGCAGCATGAAATTCCTGATTGGGGATACAATACCCAACCTTACATCCACCACTGACTTTCTGCTTCTGGAATGGTCAGAGAACCGAGAACTACAGATATTGCATTTCTTTGTGTTTCTAACTTTGTACTTGACGACCATGATTGGAAATCTTCTCATCATTACCATAGTAGTCCTTGATCATCACCTGCACACCCCCATGTACTTCTTCCTGATGAACTTAGCCCTGATGGACATGGGTACCGTTTCAGTAATTATACCCAAATCTATGGCTAATTCACTCATGAGCAGCAGAACCATTTCTTATTCTGGGTGTGTCGCTCAAACGTTCCTTTTTTTCCTCTTTGGAGGATCAGATTTTGCTCTCCTGACCATCATGGCATATGACCGTTATGTTGCCATCTGCAATCCACTACAGTATGAAGCTATTATGAACAAAGGAGCTTGCGTTCGGATGGCAGTGAGTGCATGGATTTGTAGTGTTCTCTATGCTGTTATGCACACAAGCGGCACCTTTACAATTACTTTTTGCTCCAACATTGTTGATCAGTTCTTCTGTGAAATCCCAAAGTTAATAAGACTCTCTTGTACTGATTTGTACCTAGTTGAAGTTGGGCTTCTTGTGCTTAGTTGTAGTGCAGCATCTGGATGTTTTGTCTTCATCATTACAACTTATGTGTCAATCTTCAGTGCTGTGCTCCGAATCCCTTCCGTTCAGGGGCGTCGGAAAGCCCTCTCCACTTGCCTCCCCCATGTCATCGTTGTCTCTGTGCTTACGTTCACTGGAGTTTTTGCCTATACAAAACCTCCCAGGAATACTTCACCTGATCTAGAAGTTGGTTTTGCTTTCGCATATATCATATTCCCTCCTATGCTGAATCCATTCATCTACAGCATGAGAAATAAAGAAATTCAGACAGCCTTAAGGAAGTTACTATGTCATAAGTAGTTTACCCACGCCCCCCCCCCCAATAAAGACACTAGACGGAGGCTTGGGTTTAAAATTGGGTCACTTTAGAGGCTGAGTTAACACTCAGTGCAGTAGCAGAGAACTGCTAAATAGATGTGTTTTCCAGAGGACCTCAATAATGAGGAACTCTTCATTGCCAAGAAGGAATGAAGGCTGAGAGCGTGAATTGGGACTATCTCTAGAGACGGCAGTTTCAGATATATCCCAATTTTGCTCTATGCTGGATCACATCACATCCCGGTCACCATCTTGGAGAGATTTGGATAGTTGGTGACTCCCCCCCCCCCATGGTCCACTAGATACAACATGAGAGCGAACAAAGGTTCTAAACTGTGAGTAATCAGTTCATTAAAAGGCTATAAAAGAATTGCAATCAAGAGGTTGGAAGGAGGGAAAGATGAATTTAAGATTATTTATGTTGGCTGGCAGCCACCCAGAGGGGAAAGCGGTGAACTCGGATGTAAAGAAGCCCCTGCTGAAACATTTTTTTTCTTCTTTTTGTAATAAGGGTGATTGGAAGAAAAGACGAAAGATAAGACTAAATAAATAAGGGAAGATAAAAGATCAACCTGTTGTAATGGTATGCATAGAAAAAGAATAAACAACTAACTTTTAACAGTTGAAATAATTCTACTTTCATTTTCATTGCAAAAGGCTTGGAACTGGATTTAGACCTGTTGTTGCAAGAGGTTTGAAGTTGGATTCAGGACTGAGTATTTAAAGAGATATTGATTTGACAGTGTTATTGACTTGATTTCCCCTGGGGGCTGGGGATAAGAATAGGCCCTCAGTTTTGGCTGTACTTGTTGTAAGAGGTGACTAAACAGCCACCGGGTAGATGGGACTTGTTAGCCTGGGAAGGCAACTCATCTGAGAGAAGGAAAACTCTGATCCCAAACCTCCACTGCCTTGTGGCTACATCCAGTTATGGAAAAGGCTTCAGGAGTCAACCTCAAGGCCAAATCCGGAGCCGGAGTCTCTAAGGCAGTTAATGGCTGAACACAATCACGTTCTGGCAACTCCTGCGACGCCACTGGAACCAACCATATTGGCCTCTGCCTTTCCATTGGACCATTTCAGCGATGTGGAGAGGGGGGATTTACTGCATGGGAAACAGTCTATCTTCCATATCTACTTTACCCAGGCTTCGCGCACTGGAGAGGGCACTCTGTTCCAGAACACTATTCAGAGCACGATACCATAGTCTTCCAAGACTGAAGGATGCCTACAAGATTGACTTGAACTGGACTACTGATCCACCCTTTTGGGATATAAGACTTGGATGACTTGGATTATAAAACTTGGGGATTAGCCTTATAAGAAGGTGAAGCAAGAAAATATGACTTGGTGGATTTTTTAACTGCTGGAACAATTCATTTTTGTTATTATAGCTAGAGACCTGAGACAGAGCTTTTAAAGGCACATTGATTTGAATTGATATTGGCATTGATTTGAATTGGATTATTGATCCACATTTTTTGGATATTAAATGTGGGGATTAGCCTTACAAGAAGGTGAAGCAAGATACCCTCTTCGGATATAAAATTTGGGGAATAGCCTTACAAGAAGATGGAGCAAGATATCCTTTTTGGTTATAAAACTTAGGAATTAGCCTTATAAAAAGGTGAAGTAAGAAAATCAGACTTGATAGATTTTTTAATTGCTAGATTAATGTAATTTTTGTGTCTATAAGTGTTTGTGCTTATTGAATTGTGACTATTGTGGTTTCTGAATTGATATGTTTCTAGATACTGAGATGGTCATTTTAAGGGACTAGATGGATTAAAAGAACCACTTTTTTATTAAGAATGAGAAGAATAGTAAAAAGGAAAGAATGACATCAAAAAAGAAAGTTAGTAAAACTACACCTAAGACATCACCATTAGTTGGATCACTAATTGCTACATATGCAGCTATGGAGCACAGGAGGGAAAGCCAGACTTCATTACTGGATCTGTTGAAAGATTTTAGAAATGATATGAAAGAAGAGATAGGCAAACTCTCTGAACAAATGAAGTAAATAAACTCCTCTCTGATAAGTATGCAGGATCAAATTACAAAAAATAAACAGTATGTCAAGAATTTAAAGAGAGATAAGAAAACAAATAAAAGTATGGAGGAGATAGAAAAGAGAATGGATCAAATGCAAGATGAAAACAAAGAACTAGAGACTTCTGTAATGAGACAGGGGATGGAAAAAGCAGCATTTATTATCAGAATACAGAACCTTAAAGAAAAATCTTCAGAAGACACCAGAAGTCGAATAGAAGAATGGTTGACGATGGAGTTGGAACTGGAGGAGGATCAGATTAAAGAGATAATAGATACTGCATACAGAGTCAATTCTAGATATGTAAGATTGAATAACAAGCCAAGAGAAATAGTGATAAAGTTTACGAAAAGAACTTCAAGGGATAATATATTAAAAAGATTGGAGAAAAAACAAAGAGTAGTGGGGGGAGTGCAAGTGAGTGTTTTGAGAGAAGTTCCCTGGAAAGTTTGCCAAAAAAGAACACCTTATAGAAATTTTGCTGCAATACTAAGAAGAAATAGTGTGAAATAACATTGGCAAATTCCGGAAGGCCTTCTGTTTGTTTATAAAGAGAAAAGATTTAATATAAATTCAACGATGAAAGCTCAACAATTTTTATCAAAATATGGAGAAAGCCTAGGACAGGGATAGGCAACCTTAAACACTCAAAGAGTCATTTGGACCCATTTTCTGGAGAAAAGATCTCGCCCAGAGCCAGAGGGCTGCAGCCCGCCAGGCAGTGCCGCCAGCTCTCCCTGCCTGGCCACAGGGGTCCCTGCGAAGCGCCCCCATGCCCACCACCAGCGGGGGGCAGCCATGTACTGGAGCATGGCGTTGGGCGTCTCTACCAGCAGTGGGTCCGGGCCAGGGCTGCAACAGAAGGTGGCAGGGGCTGTGGGTGGCGGGAGCCTCCCTGCCAGACACTGAACCAGGAAGCCCCTCGGGCCCCCACCCTCCCCGGCCCTGTCACACAGTTCAGCCCCCTGCCCGCTACAGGGCGAAGGGGCCGTGCCTGTGGGGAAGAGGTGCCCTGCTGCCCCCCACGGGAGGGGCCCTGCCCCTTGCACAGCAGGGTGCCTGCTTGCAGTGGAGCACAGAGGGCAGGTCCGGGAGAGCACCACCACCACCAGGGCACCCACCTGGGTGCTGGTGAGTTGGGGGCCAGGCCGGGGTGAGTGCCCCTGCACGGCTCTCTGCACGCACTCAGAGGTGCGCCCGCCCCAGATGGCAGTGCTGCAGGTGGGTGCCCTGGGGGCGGTGGCACACTCCTGGACCTGCCCTCCACACCCCACTGCGAGCAGGCGCCCTGCAGGGTGAAGGAGCCGTGCCCGTGGGGAAGAGGTGTCTGGCTGCCCCCTATGGGAGGGGCCCGCCCCCTTGCCCAGCAGGGCGCCTGCTCACAGTGGGGTGCAGAGGGAAGGTCCGGGAGAGCACCGCTGCCCCCAGGGCACCCACCTGTGCCGCTGCCATCCGGGGCTGGCGCTGCTGGTCCGGGACTGGCGCACCTCTGCGCATGTGCAGAGAGCCATGCAGGGGCGCCCACCCTGGCCCGGCCCTGCACTCACCAGCACCAGCACCCAGGTGGGTGCCCTGGGGGTGGCGGTGTTCTCCCTGACATGGAAATCCTCAGGGCTGGGCTTGCTGGGCGGCGGCTACTAGGAAGGCGCCCCACTTCCAGCCCCCACGGGCTCTATCACTTTCACCTTATAAAGGCATTCAGGCCAGATGCCGTCACCACATCCTGTGGCAAGGAGTTCCACAGACCAACCACACCACCAGTGTAAATAAGTAAACATTTATTTTAGTAAAGCTTGCTCCCAGGTAAGTGTGGACAGGATTGCAGCCTAAGGTACTTCAGTCAAACCTCAGTCAAACTAAAATAGAGGAAAATTGTTCTATACTAGCTGGATCTTCTACGGTCGCATTTAAAATTGTTTTAATCTTATACATGAAGCAAGAGCAGCCCCATGGAAAACAATATTTTAAATGATTAAAACAATCATTTAATTTTTTTGACATAAGTTGTAGGCAGAGGAGAGGAAAAATGAACAAGCAATGCAAAAACAACATGGCTTGTGTCCCTGGTGCATCAGCCTTGCTTCCATCCAAGGGGCTTACTGTTCACTTGCAATAGTTCTGTAGATCTTTTTGTCTGCAGTATCTCACATACTCCACAAAATCACTGTCAGATCCAACAAATATTTTTCCCCTCAATGGATTCAAAAAATAATCTCAACGCAACAAAATAATCTGGAGCACTAATTTTGAAAATGTATAATTTACTTCAATTACTAGGAATCGTCCTCCATCTAGGCAAATCTCACATGGAAATCTCATGTGGATTGTCCATAACCACACAATCAATGAAAGAATCTGAATGTACATATAATATACCACCTGGGTCTGTTCAAAGCTGGACTGAGGCACTACGACTATGGAGGGCTGCGGCAGTCTCATCGTCATCGCTAACTGATTTAACAAAAGACTTGGGAGCCACTGAATGAGGGAATTGCAGCCCAACTGCTCATGGGAGACACGAAAAACATTCAGAAGCAAGACTGGGCCAACATGGCAGGAATATTGATGTTTCTGCTGCTGCCAATTCTGGGCCTTCCGTTTCCTTCAGCTGATTGCAAAGCACAGCCTGTCATGTGCACCATCACCGATCCCTCCCAATTGCCTTATAAGTATCATCAGAGAGGAGGTGTCATCATTGGTGCAATTATTTCACAGTCAGCCTGCCTATTTGATGACATTTCTTTCAAGGAAAACCCCAAAAACAAGCTGATGGAGGAACTTGTGTAAGGAAATCTTCATCATTCCAGAATGTTCAGGATCTTCAGAATCAGCTTATGGTCTTTGTGTGGGGTTTTGCTTTGTTTGGAATATGCCTTGAGCTTTATTAGCATGATTCTTGTGGGGGGGGGGGGGGAGAAAGGAATATATTTGCTTTTAGATGATGTGCCTGGAATCTTGCTTGTGTCCTCTATGCACTATTCCAGCGATTTTCATTCAGTGTGGCACAAATGGTCCACAGGTGTGCCACGGGAATTTGAGGGAAGGGTCATTAATTAGTACTTTCATGTACCCGTTCAGTTAGGCAGTATGCCATTTTATTTATCCCAGCTGTATAATCCGCAGTTAAGAAGAGCCTCCATGTTGGTAAGATGTAATGCCCTTCCTTCAGCCCTTCTATGGGGCCAGTTTAAAGGGATACCTCTTTCCACAAGGCTCTGTCCTTGTGATCTGAACCATGTGGAGTCAGTTGAACACATCCTTTTGTTCTGTCCCTTGCATAAGACCCAGTGTCAGAAACATCTTATGCCCACCCTAGCACGCTTCCAAGGATGGGCAGAGGCAGATGTGCTACAAGCACTTTTGTAGGTAGAGGAGGGGGAAACTCTTATCAACATCTCATGCTTTGTCGCCACAGTCATAAGTATGTGGGAAATGAGACTGGAAGCTTAGCCCTGTATGAGATCACTTAATGGGGGCACTATTGGATTTTTTGTGTGTGTGCCATGTGCCACTTTGTGTAATAAAGTGTAAATTTGAATAAATTTACATAAGTTAGCATAAATGAATATATTAAAGACGAACTTATATGAATGAATCAAGGTCTTGCAATAGCTCAAGGCCTATAAAAGGCCTTGTACAAAGCAAGGCTGGTCTTTCCTTTGCTGCCACTACAGCATCACAGACATGAAACAGCAAGAAGTGGAGGGAGCCCTCATCCCACAGCTCATGTGAGAGGTCTAACAGTCGCCCACATGCTGCGAGCAGTTGCGTCGGGCCAGTGTGGGCTCCAACAAAACTCTGGAGGGCCAGAGGGTCATTGGAAACTGGGGGCTTCCTGAGGGCCGCATTGAGAGGCCTCGAGGGCCGCATGTGGCCCCAGGGCTGGGGTTTGGGCACCCCTGCTCTATGTTGTTGTATTTATGACATAGATTCATGTGTCCTTCAGGCAGAACTGACTTCTGTGGCACATAGTTAAGTGCCTTCTAACAAGCCAAGCCACTGGCCCACATATTTCAACTCTGTCAACCACATCTGCTAGCAGAACTCCATGTTTTCTTTCTCTGCCCTACCTGGAGCATCCAGGGGCTGAGCCAGGTACTTTGTGCATGTAACTTATGTGCTGTACCACTGAAATCCCTTCTGATAATTAACACCAGGTAATTTCAGGGCTTCCTCGGTACCTCTGCAGATCTCAGGCACTGTCATTGTCTATCCTTTAATCAAATATCAAATATTGTGAGCTACTTATATTCTGTGGGTAATAGGGCTGGATTTCAAATCACATGAATGCTCTCCTTTTCCCACTATTTTCTGAGCGTGTTCTTAAATCATAGTATATCTGTGAGTCTTGCTGTAAATGAGGTCCTATCAGAATACGCCGAGTACATTTTCAATTTTGTGATATATGTTCCTTGTTATACTTTAAAGAATATCCATGGAGGGTAATTTTATTTTATATTTTATTTTATATTTTATTTTATATTTCTTTTTCCGTATTATGTGTAGAGCATGTAGGACAAAGAAAATCCTGGGAAAACACTGAAGAATTTTATGATATACTTAGAAGTTAGAAAGGATAATCTGTTTCATGCAAAATCTCCTTTAGTTCAGTTCCAAAGAATTATCAACTTGTCCTGTCCTTGGTATTTGCTGTGAAGGAGATCAATGAGAACCCGAAGATCCTGCCCAACGTCAGCCTGGGCTTCCACATTTATGACAGTTATGCGAATGCAAGGATGACACACCAGAACACCCTAAAACTTCTTTCCACTCAAGAAAGGATTGTCCCCAACTTCAAATGTGACAAGCACCAGCATCTGATCGCTGTCATTGGGGGACATGATTCTCAAATCTCCCTTCACATGGCTACCCAATTAGGCATCTACTAGATTCCACAGGTACAGCTGCATGTGAGCCAGGAAGGCTTTGAATCACTGAGCGCATTTATCCTTTCACCTCTGCTCAGTGATATTCATGAATTTATATGGCTGATGTGGATTTGGCAAAAATGAAATATTCTTCATGAAAACATTGGCTCTTAGGGGGTATTTCTCATTTATTCTTCCCCAGATGAATGGTTAGACCAGTGGTTTCCAAACTTTTTAGCACCAGGACCCACTTTTTTAAACAACACTCTATTGGGACCTACCTAGGTTTTCCAGACTTTTTAAAAAGGACATCTAGAAAGACCCTCAGAAAAAAGACCCTCAAATATTCATCTTCCTATATTTACACATACTTGCAAACTTCAGGAGCTCAACCCCTTGCCCCAATTAGCAGCTATCTTGCAAACTGCAGGAGCAGAGCTCTTTGCAGGGTAATTAGTAGCTACACAATCTGATTTTTGAATAGCCTCAGGGCTTGAGGCAATCAGTTATCTGAGCTTTCTATCAGCCTTTGGCGACCCACCAAAAATCAGGTTGCGAACCACAGTTTGGACACCACTGAGTTCCTTAGCACTCTGATGGCTGTTACCGTTTACCACACAGCTCAGAATCATTTGGACTCTCTCTGGAAAAGTTTTAGAAGTTGTTAGTTCAAAAGCTATAGGTGTAACACACTGATAAGTACAGAAAAAAGGAATTAAGGACAGAAAATGTCACCATCATACATTTTTCAAGTGCATAAAGATGCAGCAAAAGAGATATTTCATGAATTTACAGCCAAATCCTATATGTGGGGCACTGCCAGCAGAACACTTGTTCCACCATTGAAGCTGGCAGGATCCAAGTGGACTTGCCTGGATCCTGACAGAAGTTGTGCAATGGTGCTTTGCACTCTGGCACCCCCAGAGAGCGCAACAAAGCCCCCAGCATTGTTCCCGGCAGCCGTGCATGTGGACCAGTGGCGAGACCTCTGCCTCTTGCCTCTTGCAACAGTGAATCTCTGTCCACTGGCATGAGGTGAGTTGGCAGTGGGAAAGAGCAATGGAAGGATGGGGAAGGATTGCAGTTGTTTCTTTGTGGGAAGTGTAGAGGAACAGGAGGCAGGAGGGAATGGGTCTGGTGGCAATGGCATATCCCCACTGAGATCAGGACAGCCCCCTCCTTGTGAAGGGCTGTGATTGCTAGTGCAAGCCTTCCATTGTTTTAGTTTCACCCGAAATATTTTACCAGCCTCTGTTCATTGCTTTTGTAGCTTTGGTGTTTCTCTGTAATGTTGCTTTGGCTGATTTTACTGCAATGATGATTTTGGCTGACTGATTCAGAGCCCAATCTTATCCTTCCCTCCCCCCATCATCGCCGTGTTGCCAAACTGGCGAATGCTGCATCCATGGTGGGGGGGGGGGAGGAGAGGAGGCTTCAGCAGGGAAAGGGGATTGTAAACTTTCCTTCCCCCTGTATAAGCCTCCCAATCCACAATGGGTCTCCTCAGACCTTCAAGTTCGAGGAGAGAAATAGCTCAGGGAAGCTGCTATCGGAAGGGATAAGATCCATCGTGGTCTCCCATGACTGATCCTCCCTCTCCGTGGCCTCCCCTCCCCCATTGTGCCTCCCTCCCTCCCTGGTTCCACCCCTCCCTGCTTCCATTCCGCCCTCCTGCCTCCCCCATCACCATGCCTCCTCCAGCGAGCAGCGATTCCCTCACTAGTGGGGGTGGGAAGGCCTCCCCACCGGTGCTCCCCACAGCATGCTAACTTGTGTGCCATGGGAGCATCTTTTGGAACAGGCACTGGCTGCTTTACAACAGTCGTCACCGTCAAGAGGAGCCTCGCTGCATTTGGGCAGCAAGGGAAAGATTGGGCCATCATTCATATTTCTAAACTGTGCTGAGCTTTCCATTCAGCTTTGAAAGTTGGGACATTTAAAAAACATTGAAATGTTCACACATTTTCCAATAATTTGTATTACTTCCATGGAAGCTTTCTTCTGCTTCAGAACTGGGTTTCATCACAGTAGCTGTTTGGTCAGATTCATTAGTCTCTTTTGAAATGCTTTACTTTTTTATTCCTTAGATTGCATACTGTACATTAGCTCCAGTGGTGAATGTTAAACTGCAGCTTCCTTCCTTTTACCGGATGGTCCCCAATGAAGCACATCAGTACAGAGGGATTGTTCGTCTACTTCAACATTTCCAATGGAAGTGGGTTGCAATCCTTGCATCAGATGATGACAATGGGGAAAACTTTGTGAGCATCATGACGTAAATGCTTTCTGAACATGGAATCTGTACAGCCTTCAGTGAAAAAATGTGAGTTCTATCTCAACTGACAGAAGCAGCACAAATGTTACATGCCATTGATGAAACAGACTCAGCTGTGTCCACACTCATGTCACGAATCAAATCTGAAATCAACGTATATATAGTAAATGCAGAGATTGAGACGATGTCAACTTTGAAATGGGTGATATATTTTTATATGATGATGGAAGGTATTACAGAGTTTTTGAGAGGGAATGTGTGGATTATGACAGCTCAGTTTGGTTTCTTGACACCACAAATTAACAGGGATTTCAACATACAAGTCTTCCATGGTGCCTTGTCTTTTGCAGTTCACTCTAATGAAGTGTTGGGCTTTACGGAATTCCTTCAGTCCCTGCATCCTGACACACAAAACGGAGATGATTTTATTAGGACCTTCTGGGAACAGACGTTTGGCTGCTTTTTTTCTGATTCTGAAGAGGGTGAAGACAGCAGCGATGCTTGTACTGGCCAAGAGAGGTTGGAGAGTCTCCCAAGTACTCTTTTTGAAATTAGCACGACTGGCCACAGCTATAGCATTTACAGTGCAGTCTATGCTGTAGCACATGCATTGCAAAATATGTCTTCATTGAAAACCAAACCCAGAGCAACTTGGGACAAATGTAAATTGTTTCCTCTGAATCTGCAATGTAATCAGGTAATATCTCAATTGTAACTCAGCTCTCATGTTCATGATGATATTAGAAGAGTAGAGAATTAAAACCAGTCCAGAATGGTAGTCTTTGAAAGTGGATCAATCAAAAGTCTGCAAACGTTTGGAAGTATTGTCAGAACTATGAGTCATTTGTGTGCAGTCAAATTAGGCAAGGTCCAGGCAGCTCAATGAGAACCCCATTTAGGTCAACTTCCTGTATTACATGGTGACCCACTAGATGCCTCACGGAGTGTACAAGACAACACAATGCCTATATCCTGTTGCCACTCCCCAGTTTCTTACATTCACAAATAGGCTACCTTACTTTTCAAAATGACACTCTATTGGAACCCAACCAGATTTATGAGGCTAAAAAAAAGTACCAGCTGGTCAAGCTGTTATCTTTTTAACTATTTGGGAGAGGGGCACCTGGAGTGTTTGCTGAGCTCCATGTTTATCAAATAGGGACCATTCTGATGGCCTTGCATCCTTCCCCACCTGCCCTTCAAAGTGGACCAAGGCATGGTCACCTACTCATGAGCAAACATGTATATGCTGCTCTGTTTTGGTTTCCTTAGGACTTTTTTTCCTTATCAACTATCAACTTTTCAGTTTTGTGTCCCACTAAAATTAGACCATGACCCACTGGGGGGTCCCAACCCATAGTTTGGGAACCATTTTTCTAGATTAAACACACCAATATTTTCTACTTCTCTAGAATAAGGATCTACATCAAAGTACAGATGCTTATAAATGGTAGGGGACCATTGAAACAAAAGTTCTTGAAAAGTGTCTTTACTTCTTTCACCCTAGTTTCTTCCTTTCCTGAGAAACATTTCATTTAACAACAGTGCTGGAGACACAGTGTCTTTTGATGAGGAGGGTGAGTTAGTAGGTGGATTTGACCTGATCAATTGGGTGACTTTCCCCAACCAGTCCTTCTTGAGAGTGAAAACGGGAATGATGGATCCATGGGCTTTTCCTGACAAAGAGTTCACCATTACTGAGGAGGTCATCACATGGCACTACATGTTTAATCAGGTGAGATCTGTCTGTAGGCATAAGATAGAAAGAGAAATGGGGAATGTTCCTGTACTTTTTCATGATCCTTGATAGTCACTCTCACCCTTCTAAGGAATTCCATTCAGTCACAAATGGGCTTAATTCTAGGCAATTCTTAGGCACCTGTAGATTTAGGGCACACTGAACAGAGGCACTGATTCCAAAGACAAAAGGCTACAACGGCCCACATCTCCAACACCAAAGGCCCAAACCTATCTGAACACTGCAGCAACATCACATGCATGCCAGCCCATCATCTGGCATATCCCAAGCCCTGGCCAGTGAGAGGGGAGGCAGTGAAGAGTGAGCCATGGGTCATGACCACATACACAGCCAGTCACAGCCATCGGTTGTTGGTCAATGTTCATGTGTGGTTTGGTTGCCTGCACAGCTGTGGACAGGTGACCCAGTTGTGCCTGCACAGCTGCTGTGCAGTTGACAACAGGTCATCAAACTGAATACATTTTGCAAAAGCCCCCTTAAGGTTCAAGTCAAATGTTCCATGTTCTGTAGGAAAGTAGCAGCAGCAATACATGTCCTCCTTTCTTTATATCCAGGTTCTGCCTATTGCTCTGTGCAATGACCACTGCTATCCAGGTGACAGCAGAAAGAAGAAGGAAGGGAAGCCATTTTGTTGCTATGACTGTGACCCATGTCCAGCAGGGAAGATTTCAGACCAGAAGGGTAGGGAAAATAATGTGTCATATAATCCCACAATATAGATATTGCACTGTTTTTTTTCTTTTTTGGTCTCTCTGCTTCCATGCACCTCAGTTCAGAAACTATCAAGCACTTACTAAACATTCAATTTAATAAGTGCTTAGCAGTGATGTGCCTCTTCTCCGGAAATTAAATAGCAGTGGGACTGGCAACTTATTGCAACTTATTGGAACACTGCTATGGGGGAGGGGAATATTCGGGTGTTCTCTTGTCTTGTTGTTCTTTGTCATGTGCTTCTCAGGGCACTTCTCACAACAAAAGGATCTCCTTCTATTACATCTTCATCTCCACCATTACCGGTTGAGCACCCCTTATGTGGAATTTCAAAATACGGAATATTCCAAAATACAGAACATTTTTGGGCGCCAACATAACTTTTTGTTTTACTTTTTTGCCTAAAGAAATAAAAACACAAACTCTGTTTCCTGCACATAATTATTACAAAATATTGTATAAAATTACCTTCAGGCTATGTGTATAAGGGGTATTTGAAACATAAATGAATTTTGTGTTTAGACTTGGGCCCCATCCCCAAGATCTCTCATTATGTATATGCAAGTATTTTGAAATATGGAAAAAACCTGAAATCTAAAACATTTCTGGTCCCAAGAATTCAGATAAGGGATGGCCAACTTGTACAAGAATTATTTTATTCTTCAGACTGTCCTCTCACATATCCTATGATGCACTTTCCAATCCCTTTTTCTGTTGTACTAATTCAGTCAAACATAATCCGTAACTCAACAGAATTGCTATTGTTGGAGCATTGCTTCTTTATTCATCAGCACGTACTCTCCCACAGCCATTGTACACAGGAGAGGTATGATGAAATGCCTTCAGTAGAGCAGCAGGATTCTCACCCTTGTATGTCAGACACCACCATTCCCACATACCTGCATATGGAGACCAGAGAGGCCCATGCTTGGTGTGCAGTTACCATGTTTTGTGTTGCTTTACATAAGCAACATTTCAAAGAAAAGTAGATTGAGTTACAAATACCAAAATTTAAGGATGGATCTATCCACTTAAGTAGATATAGGGCAATAGAAGGAAAAGATGGCATGGCTAATTCATTCACAGCCCAGTCCTAAAGGCAGTGTCACCGCCGAATTTGGTGGCACCAAAGCAACGATTGTTGGATTCTTCAGCCCAGCAGCAGCCGCTGGAAGGGGAAGGTCCCAATCCCTGCAATGGGGCTTCTCAAGTCTGTGCCAGCTATGTTTCTGGCGCAGACTTGAGAGTCTCTGTGTTGGGCACAAGAGTTCAGGATCCAGCAGAACAGAACTTACCTAGCTCATACCTGGCTCCAGGCTGCATTTGGCTGCACTGAACCCAGCACCAACTGGCACTGGGCCAGTGCTGTCTTGACATGGGGTTTGTGGGCATGCCTTGCAGCATGTTTGTGACACCCAGTGCCTGTGGTACACTTGTATACTGTCAGTGCTGAAGAGCTGAGGACTGGGCTCTAAAACTGCAGTTCTAATTTTTTTTTCAGATGTGGACGACTGTTCCAAATGCCCAGAAGGTCAGTTTCCAAACAAGAACCGGAATGACTGTCTTCCTAAGGATCTGCATTTTCTCTCTTTCTTGGAACCTTTGGGAATGGTATTAAGTGCCTTGGCTTTGTCTTTTTCCTTGATCACAGCTTTGGTCCTCAGGATTTTCCTCAAGAACCAGGACACTCCCATTGTCAAAGCCAACAACAGAGACCTCACCTACTCCCTGCTTATCTCCTTATTGCTCTGCTTCCTCTGTAGTTTTCTATTCATTGGGAAGCCTCATGAACTGACCTGCTATTTGTGACAATCTTTTTTTGGTCTCATCTTCTCAGTGGCTGTTTCTTGTGTCTTGGCCAAAACTATCACTGTGGTTCTGGCTTTCATGGCCACCAAGCCAGGTTCTAGCCTGAGGAAGTGGGTGGGGAAAAGACTGGCCAACTCCATTCTTCTTGGTTGCTCCCTGATCTGTGCTGTGTGGCTCTGCACTGCTCCTCCATTCCCTCATTTGGACATGAACTCTTTGGCTGAAGAGATTGTAGTGGAGTGCAATGAAGGCTCCATCACCATGTTCTATTGTGTTCTGGGCTACCTGGGATTTCTGGCTACGGTCAGCTTCACTGTGGCTTTCCTAGCTAGGAAATTGCCAAATAGTTTCAATGAAGCCAAGTTCATCACCTTCAGCATGCTGGTATTTTGCAGTGTGTGGGTGTCCTTCATTCCCCCCTATCTGAGCACCAAGGGGAAATCCATGGTGGCTGTGGAGATCTTCTCCATCTTGGCCTCTAGTGCTGGCTTGCTGGGCTGTATCTTTTTCCCCAAATGCTACATAATTCTCCTAAGACCTGAACTGAACAGCAAGGATCAACTTATAAGGAGAAATTACTAAGAATGCGTTTCATTTCTTCCCCATTTGGTATTATCTGGAAGTAAACATGGTCAAAATATGTATGTTCACCCCACTCTGAGTCCTGCTACCAAATGGGTAACTAGTTCCAGAGGTACAAAATAGACGTTGTTCACTCCCTACAGTAGGCTTCTGTAGGAATACAAACTTCTGTATTTTACATTAGTAAAAGTGTCTAAGCATTTTTTTCAAAGGAGTTCAGACATGTTTCAAATAGACCAACCAAGATTTTACCAAAGTCCTAGTTATCCGGTCTTGATCAGATCCCTCAAAACAAGAAAAAAAGAAAAATAATGTCACTAGCACAGCACTAAATATAGTAAAAGGTTCATAGCAATTGTTTTCTCCTGAAGTTCTGAGCTACGAAAAAGTCAAATAGGCCGTTAGCACAGTGCTCCGCCCCGCTTTGTGCAGGCAGGCTGATGGGGCAGGCTCCCATTGGCCCACGCAATTTGGCAGGTAGGGAACTAAGCTTGCGTGGGCAATTCCTGGCTGCTTGAGCTCAGTCTGGGAGCAGCAGCGACCCCACCCGCACTCCCTTGGCACAGTCTGAGACTAGCTGGTTGCTGTTGCAGGGCTGGGTAGGAATTTTTTGCTGTCACCTTGTTTGGCTGTAGATCTGTGACAGATCAGGAGAGAGATCTTGGGGTGGTGGTGGACAGGTCGATGAAAGTGTCGACCCAGTGTGTGGCAGCAGTAAAGAAGGCCAATTCTATGCTTGGAATCATTAGAAAAGGTATTGAGAACAAAACGGCTAATATTATAATGCCGTTGTACAAATAGATGGTAAGGCCACACCTGGAGTATTGTGTCCAGTTCTGGTCACCACATCTCAAAAAAGACATAGTGGAAATGGAAAAGGTGCAAAAGAGGGTAACTAAGATGATTGCTGGGCTGGGGGACCATCCTTATGAGGAAAGGCTACGGCGTTTGGGCCTCTTCAGCCTAGAAAAGACATTAATATTTACCATTTCTCAAAACTCCAAGGCAGTGATGCTTTTAAAATGTACTGAACCAATAAAAGAAAATGTTTTCTTCCAATGTACTCTTCCTACTTCTCCCAATGTAGCTGAAGAGCATCTCATTCAACAACAGTGCAGGAGACATGGTGTCTTTAAATGAGGAGGGTGAATTAGCAGGTGGATTTGACCTGATCAACTGGGTGACTTTCCCAAACCAGTCCTTCTTAAGGGTGAAAGCAGGAACGATAGATCCACAGGCTCTCCCTGGCAAAGAGATCACTACTATTGAGGAGGCCATCACATGGCACAGCAGGTTTAATCAGGTGGAAACTAACTATAGATTGTAAGATGGAAAGCTAGGTAGGAAAAGTTTTAGCTTTGATAATCCTTCTCACCCTTCTGAGGAATTCCGCCCCAACTAGGGTTAACTCATTTTTTGTTTGACACTTTTAGGTTTAAGTCACCTTAAACACCATGGTAGTTATTCCAAGGACATTGTCAAATAGCATTAGTGCCATTCCTATCCAACTTTCCAGTGCCAATGAGGCTGCAATGCAGTCCCAAGGTAAGGGAACAAACATTCCCTTGCCTTGAGGAGGCCTCAGTGACTGCCCCGCTACACTGCAAGATGCATCACATGCCCTGTTGGTGTGGTTGCATCAGTGCTGGAACATTGAATAGGATTGGACCCTTAGACTACAAAAGCTCAAATCTCAAATTCAGTCTGATCCAAGTTAAATTACCCTCATTGATACCGCTGTGCCAACAGGACACAACCCACAGGGCTGATTCTAGTCCCCAAAGTTTCATTGAGGAAAGGGAACATTTGTTCTTTTGCCCTTGTAAAAGCCTCTGCTGTCCTGATGGGTCTACTAGGATTTGTGTCAGCTACTTTACTGTCACAGGTTCAAGGGAACCCAGAAGGTAGATTGCAGCAAGGAAAGGAGGATAGGATATCAGTGAAGTTGCTACCACTGCTACTGCCCCCTTCCCAGCCTCAATGCACAGCCTTCCCTGGTCTCCATCCCATTCTGTCATAACATTGCCTGGATGAGCTTAAGGTATGATGTATGTGGCATTGGCATCAGGGTGCCATTGATGCAGCATCTGAATAGGACTGGACCGTAAGGCAACCACCTTCCTTGGTCTGTTCATCATATGCCACATTCCTTCCTTTTACAGATGACTAGTTAATCAAGAGTAACTACTGTCACTACATCTGAACATACCAAGCTGGATAAAATCTCAACCACCTATCCAATGGGCCTTAGACTGCCCAGGCCTTTTCCAACACTTCTACATGTAATCCATCTGGCCAAAAATGTTTGAAAGTAAACCCCCCACAATCACAGAGAGTAACAACCCCACAAGCTCAAAGGCTGATACTCATAGGATGCACGCATTGTCTCAGGGTGACAGATGAAATATGACTGCATGAATCACTCAGCTGGGCTTGTCAGCTGCTTCAAATTCTCGCCATTCTCAGCCATTTAGGTAGCTGCTGGTGTCCTCGAACTGGTGACCTTCTTATGTCATCTTCAGGCTAATGGAGGCTCTACCCTCTAGACCAAACCTCCTGCCCATTGATTGATTGATTGATTGATTGATTGATTGATTGATCTACTTATGTTCCTGGTGACCTGGTCTCAACAACCACCCCTAGAACAGTGGCACAGAATCCTCAGCTGCCCCAGTGTCACGTGGAGAAACAGTGCCGAAAAGGCCTCTGCTGTAACTTGTGGGGCCGGGGCAGCCACCAGAGTCTCCTTGAGGTAAAGGAAGAAATGTTCCCTTACCCCAAGCTGAGCCCTGTGCATGGCAATGGGTCTTCTCAGTTCTGTGCTCACTATTTAGCGGCCACAGAACTCAGGAGGCCCATGTTGGGCTTTTGGATGTGGGAGGGGGCACAGGAGTCAGCAGCAGACTCTGCCACCACCCCCGCCCCCTACCAGGTCTGATCCTCCCTTTGGTATGCCCTCTCTTCGCCCAGTTCCACCCTCCCCCGCTTCCACTGCCCTCCCCTGCCCTGAAAAGCACTAACCAAAGGAAGCACATACCACTGGCTGCTCCAGTGACATGTCTTACCAGTGCTGAGGCTCAGCACCAACTGGTGCTGGCCTCTTCACCGGCGCAAGCAGAGTGTCTCCCATCAGTGAGAAAGTGCCTTATGGCACTTTTATCACACTCAGCGCTGGCAGTGTGAGTGCACTGCTGGCAAAGGCTTAGAAGGATTGGGCTCTCAAGGAAGTTGCTGTTTGGACCAAACTTCTACTTACATTACCTAGGTTTTATATAAGTGTATGAGGATGATTGAACACTAGTGAGTATGTGCTTTTTAAATTATGTGTAAAACATGTGTAAAACAGGGGTAGGAAACAATCATATACAGAAAACCTATATAGTGGCCAGTTGCACAGCTGTTCAATTTGGTGACAAAAGGGCAATTGAATTGAGGGTGTAAAGTGCAACAAAAGCATTTATTGTAGTGGTCCAAACAAAAAGAACTCAAAACCAAGACCTAGCCAAACTGGCAGAGACCAAACTCGCTCACAAATAAACACAAGGCATTCACAGACAGAGGAGAAAATAACAAGCTCTAGGGGAAATATTCAGCACAGACTTCACACTGCTGTGGCAAGTGCTGTGCTGGTCCATACAAAAGTACCATAAAGCACAGTGTGAAGGCTGTGCTGAATTTTTCCTCTAGAGCTTTTTGTTTTTATTTTAATAAATATTTATTTATTTATATTTATTTTATTTATAGTAATAGTAAAAGAAAAACAATGAACAGCAACAACATAAAGTAAAATACATAAAAGACAAAAATAGAAAAGAAAAATAAAAAGAGAAAAAAACTACATAGAATATCTCTAAGAGTGTAGCAAGAGTGAAGTCAAAAATTTCCAGTTGCTTACTGCATTATATTAATGATCTAAATTTCTATCCTAACAAAAGCAATATCTCCAACAGTTCCTCTTATGACTAATCTTCAAATCCAGAACTCATTAAGGGCCTAATCCTATCCAACTGTCCAGCTCCGGTGTAGGCATAATGCAGCCCAGTGGTAAGGGAATGCATGTTCCCATATGTTGAGGAGGCCCAATGACTGCCCCTCCACCACAGGACGCAGCACATTCCCCACTGGCACAACTGCACCGGCACAGGACAATTGGATAGGATTGGGCTTGGTCAGTTCAATCCTGAGCTCCCATGGCATGCAGCTTCGGCGACACCAAAAACGGCTGCCGCTGCATCCTGCATGCCACGGGCTACCACGGGCGGCACCTTGGTGAAGGGGACTTTTGTCCCATTCTCCCAGGTAAAGGAAGTAGCCCAGCAATGGGGGTACTCAATTTATCGCCAAAAGATTGTGTAGAGTGCCGAGTTCCAAATGACCGAACAGGACTTTTCTTTAAGTAATGTCGTAAGTTTATCCATTTCTGCAAAGTCCATCACTTTTATCCACCATTCTTCTGTCAACGGTATATCCATGGTTTTCCAATATTGTGCATAAAGTGTTCTAGCTGCGCTTGTCATATCTTTTCCCCTCATATTCATCTGTCATGCCCAACAAAAATACTTCAGGTTTCAATTGTACATTTGTTTTTAAAATCTACTGTTTCTGTGCTTATATATGTGACCAATATTTTTTTGCTTTAGAACATGTCCACCACATATAGTAAAAAGTTCCCTCCTGTTTTTTACATTTCCAACACCTATCTATCCGAGACAGGAGGTCTGGTCTAAAGGGTAGAGCCTCCGTTAGCCCAAAGATAACATCAGAAGGTCGACAGTTTGAGGACACCAGCAGCTTCCTGAACGGCTGAGAATGGTGAGACCTTGAAGCAGCTGACAAGCCCAGCTGAGTGATTCCACCTGCTCTTGCTGTGAGCAAGAAGCATCTTGGCTGCCCTCCATGTGAGAGATGGAGCTGCTTATCAGCCTGCGTGGAAGAACTGGAGGGCAGAAGGGAGACCAAACCAGGAAGATCCATTCTGAAATGTTGTTGGTCCTTGAAAGAGAGAACCGCTATGATTGTAAAAATCCCTTTGAGGGATTTAGAAACGCCTGCCTATGTAAACTGTCTTGAATAAAGTCAGAGGAGTAATCTGATGACCAGAAAGGCAGTATATAAATACAGTGGTGCCTCGCATAACGAAATTAATCCGTTCTGCAAGTCCTTTCGTTATGCGAGTTTTTCGTTTTGCGAAGCGCGTTTTCCCATAGGAATGCATTGAAATTTAATTAATGCTTTCCTATGGGCAAGAAAAGTCAGAACAAAGTCAAATTTGGTTTACAAAGTGTTTATTAAGTGCTCTTTAAAGGCATACATACTGTACTGAGGATTTCAAAAACGGGGGGGGGATGCTGAGTGGGGAGCTTGAAGGCTGTAATCCTGTGCACACTTTCCTGGGAGCAAGCACAATGGGACTTACTTACATAAACTGAAATGAAGATCCTCCCCTTACTAGGGTGAAAGGGATCATGAACTGACATGAAGATCCTCCCCTTACTAGGGTGAACGGGATCATAAACTGACATGAAGATCTTCCCCTTAAAACAAACCAAAGCAAAACAAAAAAAAATTCGTCTTGCGAAGCACGGGTCATAAAAATTTGTTGTGCGAGTTACCAAACTTCGCAAAACGCTTTCGTTATGCGAGTTTTTCGCTGTGTGGGGCATTCGTTATTCAAGGTACCACTGTACCGAGTTGTTGTTGTTGTTGTTGTTGTTGTTGTTGTTATCTGACATATTTTCATACAATTTTGCTAATTTGCTTGGTGTCATATAATATCTATAAATCATCTCGTAAACATTTTCCTCAATACTGACATTCAAAGTAAATTTTATTTGCTTTGTCCATAGTTTCTCCCATTTTCCCAAAAGTACCATAAAGCACTTTGTAATGGCCTAGCAGTTCCTGGGGTTGGCATGAAGGTCAGGAACCCTGGCAGCATACGCCAAGGAATGTAGGTTCTACACCGCGTAGTTGGAGGTGGGGGAAAGGCAGGTGATGGGTGGGGTATAATTGCCCTTAAAACCATATTTATAATCATTGTTTTTCAAGCCTATGTAATCAGGGTGTCACTATAGGGTAACTACTGGCATACCATACAATTGAAAGATGCAATATGGTGTCTATCACTATGGCAACCAAAGTTTAAACAAACAAAAATAATCACTCCATAGTACTTTAAATTATCTTGAGTTGTGGAAATAAACAAGAGTTGTGTTTGGAGAAAGTAAGGAATGAATCAAATTGGGAGAAAGTGGTCAGCTAATAGTCGGAATCAACGTCTCATCAAATAACTGCTTAGATGTTCACCAACTGGCCTTTCGAAGGGCTTTATTTTTGAAATAAGATTTAAATTACCAGCGTCCACTTGACATTTAGCACTTGCAGGACACTGTATGTTGAAGGAAAAACTGGATATATTCCCTTCATTTAAAAAAAAAAATCAAATGTAGGAGTTAAAATTGTTCCCATTGGGGGGACCTCATGCAAAAGTTATAATTATGGAATAAATTCAGCTAATATGTTTTTACAACAATGCTTTGGATTCAGCATTTTCCACAGAGCAACCTTTATCTCCTTGTTTCTCATGCTATAAATCAATGGATTCATCAGGGGTGGCACCACAGAATATATGACAGCAAACATCAAATCCAGGACTGGTGATGACTTAGAGGCAGGTCTGAGGTAGACAAAGACTCCTGTGAATACCAACATGGAGACCACAGTAAGGTGGGGAAGGCAAGTCGAGAAGGCCTTTTGCCTTCCCTGCACAGAAGGCATGGTCAGCACAGCAGTGAAAATGTGCACATAAGTTACGATAATGAAAATGAAGCAGCCCAGCACTATTATAACACTGACTGCCAGAACCCCAACTTCGACTAGATATAAATCAGAGCAGGTCAGCTTGAGCAGTTGCGGGATTTCACAAAAGAACTGATCAACAACATTGGAGCAGAAGGAGTTTGCAAAAGTGCTACTGGTGTGGATGACTCCATAGAGAAGGCCACTAGCCCATGCAATGGCAACCATTTGCATACAGGCCGCTTGGTTCATTATCACCTCATACTGCAGTGGGTTGCAAATGGCAACATACCGATCATGCGCCATCACTGTGAGGAGGGCCAGATCCGATGCAATAAGAAACAGGAGGAAGAAGACCTGTGCAACGCATCCAGGATATGAAATCAGCCTGGAATTCAAGAGGGAATTCACCATGGATTTGGGTATGGTGACAGAAATTGTTCCGAGATCCACCATGGCCAAGTTCATCAGGAAGAAGTACATGGGAGCGTGCAGGTGGTGATCAAGGACTATTGCAATGATGATGAGAAGATTCCCTGTCACTGTTGCCAAGTACAGCACTAGGAAGACAAAGAACTGCAAGTACTGCAGCTCTCGGACGTCAGAAAACTCCAGCAGTAGAAAGTCAGTCACAGAAGTTGTATTGTCTGTATTGTTCGTGATTACAAGTTGTACGTTGCCTGAAGGAAACAAAAAAATGGACATGTTCCAATTCACTAACATCCATTAAAGAATGAAGCAACCACAATTAATGTATCCCATTTTTCCTTCTCTTCCTTTTCACAGTTTAAGTTCTCAGTTGTGTGCCTGACATAGGGTTTGATGGGGCAAATGCCCCAGGTGCCAGCTGCTGGGACCCCGTGGAAGCCTCTCTGAGGCTCCTGACGGGGGTGGAAACTGTGCTTCTGGTTTGCCGCAAGCACAGTTTATAGTGCTGGGGAACCTCACAGAGGTTTCCCCAGCGCAGGAGGAGGTCGTGAGAGGCTCTGTGAGCCTCTGGTGAGTAGGGGGAGCAGATATCTGCATGGGGGCGGCAACGATAGCCTGCAGGGTGGGGTGCCAGCACGGAGCTTTGCCCCGGGTGCGGGGCTGCAGAGGTCCACAGCTTTAAGTCCTTACAGGGGACAGAGGACTGCATCTTACATTCTGTCACCTTGCTTCCTCCCAGGCCACCCAGGCTACAATGTGAGAGGGATCTTGGAGTTGCAGTGCATCACAAGATTAACAAAGTCAGCAGTGTGATGCAGCTGCAAAGAGGGCGAATACAATTTTGGCCTGCATCAGTAGAACTGTAGCTACCAATTTATGAGAAGTTGTTGTTCTGTTTTACTCTGCATTGGTCAGACCTCGCCTGGAGTACAGTGTCCAATTCTGGGCATCTCATTTTAATAAAGATGCAGCCAAACTGGAGCAGGTACAGAGGAGAGCAACAAGGATGATCAGAGGGCTGGAGGATAAGAAAGGTTGAGGGAACTTGGTATGTTCAGCCTGGAGAAGAGAAGGCTGAGAGGGGATATGAGAGCGCTCTTCAGATACCTGAAGGGCTGTCATATGAAAGAAGGGACAAATTTGTTCTCAACTGCCTCTGAAAGTAGAACTAGATCCAAAGGGTACAAACCGCAAGAGAAGAGATTCCAAGTGGACATCAGAAAAAATTCCTGAGAGTGGAACAGATTGCTGAGGGAGGTGGTGGATTCACCCTCGCTGGAGATCTTCAAACTTGACAAGCATCCGCTGGAGATGCTCTAGGAGGAGTTCCTGCTACAGGTAGGGGGTTGGACTAGTTGACCTTTTATGTACCTTCCAATTCTAGGATTCTATGAAGTTGTGGGAGTTGAAAACTAGGCTTACAACCTTTATTATCCATTGAGATAATAAATACTGCATAATTAGAAAAGAGTTGTGTCTACATCCACCTTAGGTCCATCTAAACCTGGTTCCTCTGCCCCCTGCAATTTGGAGAGTGACAGCAGTTTGAACATGTGCAGCAGGACATTGAGCTGTCTGGCTCTATATTGCCTACGTGGCCTCACAGTCACTTTTCAGGGTTTCAGAGAGAGAAGGGTCTTTCCCAGCCCTACCTAGCCAATAATCACAAATGCTGACCATTGCTAAGCCCATATGTAATGCTGCACGTTACAAAAAGCGTTTATATTGGGGCTGTAGTCCCAGGATCTTGGCTGGGCATATGCTGTAGAAATGTTGCAAGCTAAGACTCTCCTGTGTTTAAGGGAAAGTCTGCCACTGTCTCTTGAAAGACTTTGAACATCATGGGAAGCTTTAAGCAATTCTTTTGTTTTAAAAAAATAAAGTCTCATTACAATGAGAGAAAGAAAGGCATTAATGCCTAACAATAAACAGATGAGACAACCCACATCCATTAAGAAATGCCATGTGACAGAAAACACAAAGACTGAATAAAATGTTCAGACATGAACACAGACATCAAATAGAGCTTTATAAGGAGGGGAAATGGAACTGGGGAAAGTGTGAGAATTCTCCCTCCTCATGCACCATGACTTGAGCCCCTTTCCCACCTAGGTTATTTCTAAAGAAAAAAAGAAGTAGGATTACATTTTAAGGTGCAATCTGCTTTGGTCATCATAAAAACAGTGTGGGAATCCAAGATACACAAGCTGGAGCAGCACAATAGATGAGCCACCAAGCTGAAGGGATCTCACAAACCAGGGACAGTTCCCCTTAAGCAGCTCGATAATCCTCTTGTACGCTTCTGGTCAAGACTGGAGAGAAGGGAAGGGGAAAAGCTCTTGGCAGATCACGCACTTGTCTAATGGGAGGCCTTCAGCTTGTGCAGTCCAAACATAGACAGCGTATTCTCTAACAGAACCCACAGTACTGTCTACGTGGTGCTCCATTGTAGCTGGCAGTATATACTCAGTATATACATCTAGTAATATATGTAATATAAACTTCATTCCAGTCTGCATTCAGGTTCATTAAACTTTACTGATTACTATGAAAGTTCTCAACATGCACCTGAATAGCTATTACTGGAAGAAACTGGACTTTAAAATGATTAATCTTTGGCTGGATTGAGGTTATGTATGTATGCATATCAGCTCCATGGCATCTTATGAAACATGAAGTGCCCCCCCCCCCAAATGCCCTACTAGTTGCAAATCAATGACTTACTTTTCATTCTTTATCAAAGTTGGAATCACCAGCAGCACTTCCATCAGGCACTTTCAAGCACTGTATATTTGCCCAGCTCTCCATGAAACTTTATAGAAGTCATCCTCCCTTTTTCTTTTCTTACTTTGAGATGTAAAATGGTCTACCTAATAGCAATTTAGAGATTTCATTAGATTTCTGAGCCTGGAGACTTGGTCTCATGGGCTTTACACAACTCTCCAGTAGAGGCATATAGAGAAATGTTAACACTTTGCTCTGTATTTCCAATATTAGCTTATAGTTCTGCTGATATTAATGGAGAGGCTGTCTTTGTGTGAGAACATGAACATGATAGAGCACTCATGACAGCAACATGCTCCTCAATCACTGCCTCATAGTTTTCTTCTCCTGGACAAATGGCTCTTCTCCAGGGTTTAATAAAAGATATAGAGCTCCATCCTATGACTTGCTACAACAGCATTTGAATGTCAAAAACAGGAAGAAACACCAGGAGCAGAAAACTGGAATTGTTTTCAGTCCAGATTACTCCAGAACAAATATGATTCATTTGGATCCCTACCCTTGAAACTAGCTTTACAATCATGGTCATTGATGTCTGTGCAACGGGGTGCCATGAGTATTGGTATAAAACAGGGTTGTCCAAACATTTTGGCAGGAGGGCCACATCATCTCTCTGACACTGTGTTGGGGGCCGGGAAAAAAAGAATTAATTTACATTTCAAATTTGAATAAATTTACCTAAATGAATATATTAGAGATGGAACCTATATGAATGAATGAAGGTCTTGCAATAGTTCAAGGCCTTGCACAAAGCAAGGCCAGCCTTTCCTTTGCTGCCACTGCTGCATCACGGATGTGAAACAGCAAGTAGCGGAGGGAGCCCTCAACCCACAGCTCAGGTGGAAGGTCGAACAGTCGTCCTCATGCTGAAAGCAGCTGCGTTGGGCCAGCACGGGCTCCAGCAAGTCTCTGGAGGACCAGAGGCTCATTGGAGACTGGGGGCTCCCCGCCGGCCTGATTGGGAGCTCCTGAGGGCCACAAGTGGCCCCCGGGCCGGGGTTTGGGCACCCCTGGTATAAAACATCAGCAGGATATTTAAATCAAAATGAAATTTGAAGTTTATTTTGTTGTGAAGGAAAGAGAGTTGTTTCTAGGGCTCAGAAGAAATAGTGTTATTCTAAGGCAGTGTTTCTCAACCAGTGGTACTCATGCCACTGGTGGTACTTGAGGTGGTGTTTGGTGGTACGCATGGTACCCCCAGAATCCCACTGCCTGGCAGCAAGACCAGTAATGCAACATAACAAGCACCAGGAGGCTCGGCTCAGTGGGCAGAGCTCCAGCACGTGCTTTTCACTTGCTGCAAAAAGCCTCCCCTCCTTCTGCCCTGAGCCTCTTATTTAAGCTGGTCAAGTTGCATCTGGCCTCCCAATCTGTAAATACCGACAATGACCATCAGCATCAGTTACTTCCAGTGGTACTTTGAATAGGTGGACCATGCAAAGTGGTACGGTGGGGGACAAACTTTGAGAAATACTGTTCTAAGGCAAAGCATTTGTGTTACAGCAGGGTTGACCAACAACTACGTGACTCCTGATGTGGCAGGGCAAATGTTTTCCCCCTTGCCTGATGGTGTGTGAGCCTCTGACTCCCCCACTCCTCTGACCCCCCCCATGCGCTAGCTCCGCACTCTCCTCCTTTCTACAGTTCTTTTCCTCTCTGACACCCCTCTTCCTTTCCAAAGCAGGGAATAAGTAAAAGGAGAAGGAAAAACTGTAGAGACAAGCAGGTGGAAAGAGGGGTGGCCGCAACCCAATTCCTGCTTTCAGTTGGCCTCATGAATTGGCCAGCTGTAAGAATCCTGACTACTTGGCGGAGGAATGAAAGTTAGCTTGGAGACAGTCTTGATTTGCAAACTTGAAGAAAGAGGACTTCCCCCAAAGAGGGTTGTTAATGAAGAAGTGAGAAAGTAGGCCTGAGGAGAGGGGGGGGGGGCAAATTCCTGGGGCCCAGGGGGTCTGGGTCATGGCAAAACAAACTATACTGCTAGGAGACAGTAGTTCAGTTGACATAATTCCTAGACCCCAATATGCTCCACCTCTTATTGTGGTTTACAGTGTGCCTACAACACATGGCACTATATCAAGTCTACATATGTTTTGTCATTATTTTGTTGTCTCACTACCCTGGGGCAGTGCCAGTTTAGCCAAAAGTGACTGTGTGGTTTTGTCCAGTACCACTGAGGTCAAAGCAGCACTAGAGGTGGAAGATTGTCTCACTGGACTGCGACACTAAAGGCCTATGCAGGATCCCTGCATAGGGATCTCTGAAGGGGAGAGGGCAAACCAGCAAGCAAAGAGATATAATGCAACTTTTTCCCCCCAGTACATCAGCCCTGCTTCCTTTCCAGGGGCTCACTGTTCACTTGCCATTTTTCTCTGGATCTTACTCTACAGCAGGGGTGTCCAAACCGCAGCCCAGCAGCCACTTGCGGCCCTTGACGACTCCCAATCTGGCCCGCAGGTAGCTCCCAGTCTTCAATGAGCCTCTGGCCCTCCAGAGACATGCTGGAGCCCTTGCTGGCCTGATGCAACTACTCTCAGTGGGAGGATGACTGTTTGACCTCTCGCATGAGCTGTGGGACAAGGGCTCCCTCCACTTCTTGCTGTTTCACGCCTATGATGCAACAGCAGCAGCGAAGGAAAGGCTGGTCTTTCTTTGTGTAAGGCCTTTTATAGGCCTTGAGCTATTGCAAGACCTTCATTCATTCATATAAGTTCCACCTATAATATATTCATTTATGTAAATATATGTAAATTTATTCAAATTTGAACTGTAAATGAATTCTTTTTTTATTCCTGGCCCCTGACACAGTGTCAGAGAGATGATGTGGCCCTCCTGCCAAAAAGTTTGGACAACCCTGCTCTACGGTATCCCCAATGCTCCACAAAAACTCTGTCCAACAAATATTTTCTTCTCAATTGATGCAAAAGATGATCTCATGCAGCAGAATATTCTGGAGCGATAATTTTGAGATGTGCAATTAACTTCAATTACTACGACGCCGTCTCCATCTCAGAAAATCTCATATGAATTTTCTAAGGATGCAAAAACAAACAGTAACCAAAACGGATTGTGGATATAATAGATCAGCCTGTTCCTGCTCAGAGCTGAACTGAGGATCGATGAAAGTAACTCCATCATTGTATTCGGAAACTAAATCAGCAAAATTAGTTTGGGAACTTCTAAATGAGGGAGTTGCGGTCTGGCTGCTGGTGTGTAACAGGAAGAACCTGGACACTGAGAATCAAGATCGGGCCATGATGGCAAGAATATTTATGTTACTGCTGCTGCTGCTCATTCTGGGCCTGCAGTTTCCTCCAGCTGCATGCAAGGCCCAGACCGCCATGTGCACCATCTCTGATCCCTCCCTGCTCCCGTACAAGTATCATCAGAGAGGGGATCTCATCATTGGTGCAATTGTTTCACAGTTTGGATGCCTTTTTGATGACATTTCCTTCAGTGAACACCCCAAAACCAAGTTGATGGATGAACTTGTGTAAGGAAATAATGAAAGCTCTTCATAATAGCCAGTAATCCAGATCATATCCATTTTATAAAGATCAGAAAGTTCAGGGCACAGCCAGCAGTGTGTGTGTGTCAGTATGATTGTGTATTTTTCTTGAAGATGCATTTTGCTTTATTATTAGGATCCTTTAAACAAATTTTATGAATATATTTTCTTCCATATGATGAGTCTAGTATCTTGCTTTCATTCTCTTCTCCATTCTGTATTCCTAATTAAATTTATGACACTGACTGGCAAGCAGGTCTCCGTGGTGTCAGAAGAGAATCTTTATCTGCCTTCCTAGAGCTGCCAGGGATTGAACAAGTGACTCTCTGCATCTAACTTTACCGCAGTGTAATGCTTGACCATTGTGAATGACCCTCCCCAAGTTTAATAACTCCAGAGCATTTTAACAAAATTTAATAACTCCAGAGCATCAGAACTCCTCCTGTACCTTCACTCTGGCACTGATATTTCTGGCACTGATATTTTATATCCTTAAATCACAAATCTTGAGTGACCTAGAGCCCAGACCTGGGCTGGGCCAGTGCTGGGTATCACAAATGTGCCATAAGGCACACCTGGAGGAACCAGGGCAGGAGGGGGATGGGACAGAGCTCTGCAGGATCCTGAACTCTGTGTTGGGTCAGAAGGCCCAACATGGAGTCTCTCAAGTTCGCACCAGTAAAATACCCAGCATAGACTTGAGAAGTCTCACTACAGGGCCTGGGTCTTTCCCCGAGGAGACCTCCGGCAGCTGCCGCAGGATACATCAGCAGCCGCTTTGGCACTGCTGCACCTGGGGCAGCCCCTCTGCACCCACTGCCATCTTTAGAACTGGGCCGCCTGTCAGAGAAAGAGTCAGAACTGTAGGAGTAATTTGAAGGAATTCGTTTCATGCACTCTTCAGCAACCTGTGAGCCTGTATTCAGGATTTTAGGATTTTAAAATCTTTTTTTTTTTGGCTCAGTGGAAACTGAACATACTGATTCTAGAAACCCCATAATTCTTCAGAATACCAATGGCATGATTCAGATCAAGTTAAATACTCTTTTGGTAACACTGATTTCAATTGTGGGGGCGTGAGTCACAAGAGATAAGTTTGTCCTTAATTTTTCCCATTGAAATCAACAGAACTGATTAGGGCTTGACCTTGTCTGTATCATGTCCGTGAATGTTGTTTAACTGCATAACTCACAAGTCACCATCATTTTGACTGTCTTATACAAGCTTGAACATTTATAATATATGATACTAATAATATTTTAGTCTCTGATCATGTATACAGTATAATGGAATGCTTTCAGATAGATACTTCAGAAAGGGTATCTGTTTCACACAAAACCTAACACTTCCTTTAGCCCAACTCCGAAGAACTACCAGCATGTCCTTTCCTTGGTATTTGCTGTGAAGGAGATAAATGAGAACCAGAAGATCCTACCAAATGTCAGCCTGGGCTTCCACATTTACGACAGCTACTTAAATGCAAGGCTGACTCATCAGAACATCCTGAAACTTCTTTCCCTTGACGAGACGATTGTTCCCAATTTCAAGTGTGTCAAGCAAAAAAACCTCATAGCTGCTATTGGGGGACTTGATCCTGAAATCTCCTTCTACATGGCTACGCAACTGGGCATCTACAAGATTCCACAGGTACAAATAGCATGTGAGTCAGGAAGCTTTTTTAATCACTGAGGGCATTAATCCCTTTGCGTATTTCCCGTTTGTTCTTCCCAAAACGATTGAATCTATGGAACCAAGTTTAACATTTCCTTAGCATTGCGGTGGCTATTTATGTTGAAAAGACTGCTGAGAATATGAACTTTTTCCAGAAGTGTTTTAGAAAGTTCGAACTAAGGCTTCTGTGACCAGAGTTGTCACCTAATAAGAAATTCATTTTCCGGGTTTCAAGGCCACGTTCACCAAGTCTAGATAGTAACCTGAGGTTTTGCCCTAAACTCTGTAGACTAGAGCAGTGTTTCTCAAACTGTGGGTCAGGACCCACTAGGTGGGTCATGAGCCAATTTCAGGTGGGTCACCATTCATTTCAGTATTTTATTTTTAATATATCAGACTTGATGCTACCACGGTATGTGGAAATGTGGAAATACCACGGCATTTGTGGAAATGTGACAATCTCTACCCTTAACAGACTACTATGTATAAGCTGTTAACAATGATAGTAAATGGGACTTACTCCAGTGTAAGTGTGGGTAAGATTGCAGCCTAGTATTGTTTAAACTTTTCCTGCTTGATGATGTCATTTCTAGTCATGACATCACTTCCGGTGGGTCCTGACACATTCTTAATCTAAAAAGAGGGTCCCTGTGCTAAAAGTTTGAGAACCAATGGACAAGAGCAGGGGTGTCCAAACTTTTTGACAGGAGGGCCACATCATCTCTCTGACACTGTCAGGACTGGGAATAAAAAATAATTCATTTACATTTCAAATTTAAATTTGTTGTTGGCAACCTTCAGTCTCGAAAGACTATGGTATCGCGCTCTGAAAGGTGGTTCTGGAACAGCGTCTAGTGTGGCTGAAAAGGCCGATTCGGGAGTGACAGTCCCTTCCACACCGGGAGCAAGTGCAGTCTGTCCCTGGTCTGTCTCCCTGGCTATGGGCCTTCCTTCTTTGCTTCTTTGCCTCAGACTGTTGGCCAAGTGTCTCTTCAGACTGGGAAAGGCCATGCTGCACAGCCTGCCTCCAAGCGGGCCGCTCAGAGGCCAGGGTTTCCCACCTGTTGAGGTCCATTTATGTAAATTTTAATAAATTTACATAAATGAATATATTAGAGATAGAACTTATATGACTAAATGAAGGTCTTGCAATAGCTCAAGGCCTATAAAAGACCTTGCACAACGCAAGGGTGGCCTTTCCTTCACTGCCACTGCTGAATCACAGATGTGAAACAGCAAGCCATGGAGGGAGCCCTTGTCCCACAGCTCATGCAAAAGGTTGAACAGTTGGCTGAGAGCTGAGAGCAGCTTTATCAGGCCAGTGCAGGCTCCAGCAAGTCTCCAGAGGGCCAGAGGCTCATTAGAGACTGGAGGACCCCTGAGGGCCGGATTGGGAGGCCTCAATGGCTGCAAGTGGCCCCAGGGCTGGGGTTTGGGCACCACTGGACTAGAGTATTATCAAGGGAATAAAGAAAGATACAACTAAGCTAAGCCACTGGAAATTCTGAAACCTGCTAGGAGCAAGAATATCATGCTTTAATGCATGAAACAAAAAACTAAGGTAAATATCCCTGGCAAAAGCTCAAAAGAACCCAAAGTATAGACAATTGCCACCTGCATACAGCAGAGCCTACTCAGAGCTTTGCTGTATGTTTACGACACCTCTGAGCCAGTTCAACGCACTTGCGCTGGCCAAGCGCACAATTTGGACTTGCGCTCTCAGATCATTCATTCATTTTACATCAATTATACCCTACCATCTGAAAATTTGTATTATATTTTTACTTAGATTGCCTACTGTACATTAGCTCCACTGATGAATGTGAAAGTGCAGCTCCCTTCCTTTTATCGGATGGTCCCCGATGAGGCACATCAGTACAGAGGGATTGTCCATCTACTTCAGCATTTCCAATGGACATGGGTTGGGATCATTGCTTTGGATGATGATAGTGGGGAACATTTTGTGAAGACCATGAGGACAATGTTTTCTGAACATGGAATTTGTACAGCCTTCAGTCAAAAAATACCACTTCTATCTCAGTTTACAGAGATAGCGGAGATGCTAAAGTCCATCGATGTAACAGACTCCATGATATCCATGACCATGTCACGAATCAATGCCAAAGTCAATGTATATGTCATAAATGCAGAAGCTCTGACCATGTCAGGTTTGAAATTGGCAATATATTTTTATATGATGATGGAAGGTATTACAGAGATTTTTACAGGGAAAGTGTGGATTATGACAGCCCAGAATGATTTCTCAACACCACTAGTTAACAAAGATTTTAATATTCAAATCTTCCATGGTGCCTTGTCTTTTGCAATCCACTCCAATGAAGTGTTGGGCTTTTCAGACTTCCTTCAGTCCCTACATCCTGATTCACAAAAAGGAGATGATTTCATCAGGATCTTCTGGGAACAGGCATTTGGTTGCATTTTTTCTAATTCTGAGGGGAAATCGAGCAGTATTATGTGCACTGGTCAAGAGAGATTGGAGAATCTCCCAGGGACTCTTTTTGAACTGAGCATGACTGGACAAAGCTACAGCATCTACAATGCAGTCCATACTTTAGCACATGCATTGCAAAGAATGTGCTCAATCAGATCCAAGCTCAGAGCAACGGTGGACGAATGTAGATTCTCTCCTCCAAAGCTATCAAGCTCTCAGGTAACGTTCTACTCAGAAATAATCTCCCTTGTTCATGGTAACCTTAGAACAGTGGTTCTCAAACTTTTTAGCACCGGGCCCACTTTTTAGAATGACAATCTGTTGGGACTCACCAGAAGTGATGCCATTAGCCTGTAAGTGATGTCATGGCCAGAAGTGACATCATCAAGCAGGAAGAGTTTTAACAATCCTAGGCTGCAATCCTATCCAAACTTACCCAGGCGTAAACCTCATTGACTGTCGTTAAAAACTTATACACAGTAGCCTATCAAAAGTTCAGGTCTATAACATCTCCCCAATGCAGTCACATGCCATATGGGAGCATCAAGTCTAATCTATTAAAAATGAAATATTGAAATGAATGGGAACCCACCGAAATTGGCTCACGACCCACCTAGTGGGTCCAGCCCACAGTTTGAGAAACACTGCCTTAGAAGGTTAGATCAAAAAATGGAAACAACAACAACAACAACAACAGTATTTATATACTGCTTTTCAACAAAAAGTTCACAGAGAAAATCAAATATCAATGGCTCCCTGTCCCAAAACGGCTCACAATCTAAAAAGATGCAACACCAGCAGGCAGCCACTAGAAAAGACACTGCTGGGGTGAGATGGGCCAGTTACTCTCCCCCTGCTAAATAAAAGAGGAGCACCAACTTGAAAAAGTGCCCCTTAACCAGTTAGCAGGGGTTATGTCTTTGAAACAGAGGTCAAGTCTTTGAAAGTGGATGATTCAAGTATCTGCATAGTTTGAAAGTGCTCGCCAAAATTGAGGGATTTGTGAACAATCAAATGGGGCATTCTCCAGTTCTTCCCATAAAGCAGACTTCTTACGTTTGGAGAGTGTGGAAAGTAGTGGGAGGGGGCAATCCCAGTGCCCCAATAGCATCCTTTTCCATTAGAGACTGTGATGGTAGTTTCATGTCATGAATGCCTGTTGTGAAACAAATTTTATATCCATCATTTGCCCGCATAACCCAATAAAATACAAAAGAAGCGTTAGAACTGGTGACAGTTTATTAATCAAATCTGGAGCATAAGCGTAAAACCTAATAACTCCACTCACTGTTAAATGTTGGCTCCTACACTGAGGGAGACAACAGCCACTAGCTATACCCCCCTTTATGGATTTCCCATACTGACTCAATGCCTAGGATAACCTAATGGCTATAACCAGCTTCTCACTATCTACTCTCATTAGGGCAAGTCTTGCCCTAATGAAGAGAATAAAAAGGAACATAAACTGTGGCAAAAGAAATGTAAGAAGGTGATATGGGAGGCCAAGAGAGACTATGAGGAACGCATGGCCAGCAACATTAAGGGGAATAATAAAAGCTTCTTCCAATATGTTAGAAGCAGGAAACCCACCAGAGAAGTGGTTGGCCCTCTGGATGGTGAGGGAGGGAAAGGGGAGATAAAAGGAGACTTAGAGATGGCAGAAAAATTAAATGAGTTCTTTGCATCTGTCTTCACGGCAGAAGACCTCGGGCAGATACCGCTGCCCGAACGGCCCCTCCTGACCGAGGAATTAAGTCAGACAGAGGTTGAAAGAGAAGATGTTTCAGACCTCACTGATAAATTAAAGATCAATAAGTCACCAGGCCCTGATGGCATCCACCCAAGAGTTATTAAGGAATTAAAGAATGAAGTTGCTGATCTCTTGACTAAAATATGCAACTTATCCCTCAAAACGGCCACGGTGCCAGAGGATTGGAGAATAGCAAATGTTATACCAATCTTTAAAAAGGGAAAGAGGGGAGACCCAGGAAACTATAGACTGGTTAGCCTAACATCTATACCGGGTAAGATGGTGGAATGCCTCATCAAAGATAGAATCTCAAAACACTTAGACAAACAGGCCTTGCTGAGGGAGAATCAGCATGGCTTCTGTAAGGGTAAGTCTTGCCTCACAAACCTTATAGAATTCTTTGAAAAGGTCAACAGGCATGTGGATGCGGGAGAACCCATGGACATTATATATCTGGACTTTCAGAAGGCGTTTGACACGGTCCCTCACCAAAGGCTACTAAAAAATCTCCACAGTCAGGGAATTAGAGGACAGGTCCTCTCCTGGATTGAGACCTGGTTGAAGACCAGGAGAGTGGGTGTCAATGGGCAATTTTCACGATGGAGAGAGGTGAAAAGCGGTGTGTCCCAAGGATCTGTCCTGGGACTGGTGCTCTTCAACCTCTTCATAAATGACCTGGAGGCAGGGTTGAGCAGTGACACCAAACTTTTCCGAGTGGTGAAGACCAGACATGATTGTGAGGAGCTCCAGAAGGATCTCTTCAAACTGGCAGAATGGGCAGCAAAATGGCAGATGCGTTTCAATGTCAGTAAGTGTAAAGTCATGCACATTGGGGCAAAAAAATCAAAACTTCACATATAGGCTAATGGGTTCTGAGCTGTCTGTGACAGATCAGGAGAGAGATCTTGGGGTGGTGGTCGATGAAAGGTATGACCCAATGTGCGGTGGCAGTAAAGAAGGCCAATTCTATCCTTGGGATCATTAGAAAAGGTATTGAGAACAAAACGGCTAATATTATAAAGCTGTTGTACAAATCTATGTTAAGGCCACACCTGGAGTATTGTGTCCAGTTCTGGTTGCCACATCTCAAAAAGGACATAGTGGAAATGGAAAAGGTGCAAACGAGAGTGACTAAGATGATTACTGGGTTGGGGCACCTTCCTTATGAGGAAAGGCTACAGTGTTTGGGCCTCTTCAGCCTAGCAAAGAGACGCCTGAGACGCCTGAGACGCATGATTGAGACATACAAAATTATGCATGGGAAGGATAAAGTGGATAGAGAGATGCTCTATAAACTCTCACATAACATCAGAGCCAGGGGACATTCACTAAAATTGAGTGTGGGGAGGGTTAGGACAGACAAAAAAAATATTTCTTTACTCAGTGTGTGGAACTCCTTGCCACAGGATGTGGTGTTGGCATCTGGCTGGATGCCTTTAAAAGGGGATTGGACAAGTTTCTGGAGGAAAAATCCATTATGGGTTACAAGCCATGATGTGTATGTGCAACCTCCTGATTTTAGAAATGGGTTATGTCAGAATGCCAATGCAAGGGAGGGCACCAGGATGCAGGTCTCTTGTTATCTGGTGTGCTCCCTGGGACATTTGGTGGGCTGCTGTGAGATACAGGAAGCTGGACTAGTTAGGCCTATGGCCTGATCCAGTGAGGCTGTCCTTATGTTCTTATGTTCTTACTCCCCAGGACAAGGGTAGGGTGTCAAGAAAGTTACGAAGGAAATTATTCTTGCCCAAATGGAGCACATCCAGCATACCAACACGTGAAGACCTCTAAAATTGTTCTTGGGTGGCCTTTAATGAATCAGCTGACCTCATGGTACACAACAATATCTACTCTTAAACCTACATCCACACAGAACCTGCCGGCTGTGACCTATCAGAGGTGAACTGTGCTGAGCATCTCTGTTCTCATGTTTGCAACATTTCTAGATACAACAGAACCCATGTTTTCTGTTTTTCTAGAATAAGAAAATACTTGAAGGAACTGATGCTTTTACGTTGGAGTGAACCCATAAAACAAAAGTCTCTCTCTGCAATGTTTATCATTACTTCTTTCAATCCAGCTTCACCCTTTCCTGAGGAGCATCTCATTTAACAACAGTGCTGGAGACACAATATATTTTGATGAGGACGGTGAATTAGCAGGTGGATTTGATCTCATCAATTGGGTGACTTTCCCAAACCAGTCCTTCTTGAGAGTGAAAGCAGGAATGATGGATCCATGGGCTTCCCCTGGCAAAGAGTTCAGCATTACTGAGGAGGCCATCTCATGGCACAGAATGTTCAATCAGGTAGGATATGAAAATAGTTTACGTGGTGGAAAACTAATTGGGGAATCTTCCAGTATTAAATTTTGATTATTCTGACCATTGATAATGCCTCTAATTCTTCCAAGGAATTCCATTATGTTACATGTGGGGTTAACCTTTGGCAGTTTTTGGTTTGATGTACTTAAATTTGAGGCATGTTTAACAAAGTGACACTTTTTTTGAAGGAAATATGCAAAATTTGCCACAAAGGCTCATATATTGAATATTAACAGCCTAAACCTATCCTTAGACACTCCACTCTATCTCCACATATGCTGATGCAACATGATCCAGTTTAGGTTGGGCATAGCTTGGGCATCAGGGCAACTCTGCCTGCAGCCAACAGGTCACAACAGGAAAGAGATCAAGGTGTTACATGGGAGGGAGGTGAAAGGGATTTGGTCAGGAGATGTGCAGCATGAAGGGGGGGGGGTTGGCATATGCCATATTCCAAACCCCATTTAGATGACATGCCTGTGACACTAAAAATGCTATGGCAATGATAGAACAATGAGGACCTGGTGTTGAAATAGGAGTCAACCTTGTTAAGCAACCTTCTTCTTCAGAAAGTTCACCTTAACAAACATTCCTTTCTTTTGTAGGAAGGGCCAGATTCAACCCCTCCCTTCCTCCCCTGACACAGCCCCTTTTTGTTCCCGTGAAATGCCCCATTATACATCTTCACACCTACAGCCCTCTCCAACTGCCAATATACTGGCACTGGTAGATCCTCATGGAGCCACTGTGCCCAAAGTTCACACTGCTACTTTGCACAAAGCAGACAACCCATAGGATTGGCATGTAAATAATATTTCCCAAAAGGCACACTGAACACTTCCTGGCCTCTCTTTGAAGTCAAAATTCACATATTCCGTAGAACAGTGAAACCAGCTGTAACTGCTGTAATCCAACCATCCTTCTGTTAAAGAGAAAAAAAAAATATTTCATGGGAATGAAACTTATTGTAGTGGAGCAATTCATGTTCTTGTTTCTGAATATACAGGTCCTGCCCATTGCTCTGTGTAATGACCAATGCCATCCAGGTTACAGCAGAAGGAAGAAGGAGGGGGAACCATTTTGTTGCTATGACTGTGATCCTTGTTCAGCAGGGAAAATTTCAGACCAGAAAGGTAGGAGAAATAACATGAAGTGTAATGAATCACAAAACATATAATAATTTTTACTCCCCCCAACATTAATGCTTTTACTTTTATGTGCGATTCATTAAAATTGCATTTCAATGTTTTTCAGACATGGATGACTGTTCCAAATGTCCAGAAGGTCAATTTCCAAACAAGAACAGAGATCAATGCCTCCCCAAGGGCCTCAATTTCCTCTCTTTCACGGAACCTTTGGGAATGGTATTAAGTGCCTTGGCTTTGTCTTTTTCCTTGATCACAGCTTTGGTCCTCAGGATTTTCATCAAGAACCAGGACACTCCCATTGTCAAAGCCAACAACAGAGACCTCACCTACTCCCTGCTTATCTCCTTATTGCTCTGCTTCCTCTGTTCTTTACTATTCATTGGCAAGCCTCAGGCAGCAACCTGCTACTTACGGCAATCATTTTTTGGTATGGTCTTTTCAGTGGCTATTTCTTGTGTCTTGGCAAAAACCATCACTGTGGTTCTGGCTTTCATGGCCACCAAGCCAGGATCCAGCCTGAGGAAATGGGTGGGGAAAAGGCTGGCAAACACCATTATCCTGGGTTGCTCCCTGATTCAAGCCAGTATTTGTGCTGTATGGCTCTGCACTGCCCCTCCATTCCCACATTTGGACATGGACTCTCTGGCTGAAGAAATTGTAGTGGAGTGCAGTGAAGGCTCCATCACTATGTTTTATTGTGCTCTAGGATACCTGGGATTTCTGTCTATGGTCAGCTTCATTGTGGCTTTCCTAGCTAGGAAGTTGCCAGACAGTTTCAATGAAGCCAAGTTCATCACTTTCAGCATGTTGGTTTTTTGTAGTGTTTGGTTGTCCTTTATCCCACCTTACCTGAGCACGAAGGGAAAGTACATGGTGGCTGTGGAGATCTTCTCCATCTTGGCCTCTAGTGCTGGCTTGCTGGGCTGTATCTTTATCCCCAAATGTTACATAGTTCTCCTGAGACCTGAGCTGAACAGTAAGGATCAGTTACTAAGGAGAAATTAATAAGCGTCTATTTCATTCCTGGTTATTTATAATATGTGGTAATAAACACCATCAAAATATCTGTGGTCACCCTTCTCTTCTCAATATTGGTAACAAGTAGGAAATCAATGGAAGAGGTACAAAATGGATGTTTTTTACTCCTTATATAGCAGACTTCTCTATGGTTACAGCTTGCTATATTTTATTCCCATCATAATATTTGGACACTTTGCAAAGGATGACCTCAATAGAATATGTGTGAAAACAGTACAGTTGAGAGGTTACAGAGGTACTAGTTACCAGGTCTAGGTGAGAACAATTTAGAAAAGAAAGAAGATAAAAAAAAAAAAAAACAAGCATAGTGCTGGCACAGCACCAAACATCATAAAAGACTCATATTGAAATCTATTTGGGTCTTATGTTGCTGGAATGAGTGTCCCAGCAGCGCAAGGCCCTTTAGGTCTCTTGCAATAGGTATTGAGCCATTTGGTGCAGGGTTTTTTTGGGTAGGGGGAGGGCGGTACAGGGGGAGGTACATTCATGCACAGGAGGAGGGTGGGATTGATGATGGCAGTGCACTCCAAATCCCATCCCCCACTCCCGGTTCTGGCAGCCTTCCACGGGATTCTTGGATTTGCGCCAGCTAAATAGCTAGTGCAGATTCATAGCCCCATAGGGACAGCTGGTACTTGAAAATTAACCCCTTTCCCTGAGTTGCCCTCTAGCTGCCTCCTAACCTGCGCTGGATACAGCGCAGACCACTGTGACCTGTCCCTGCACAAGTTAGGATTGACCTGCCCAGAGAAAGTAAGAATTCTGGCTATATGGAAGCAGAAATAAGTCAAAATTACAGAAATAATTGATTAGAAATCCTCTAGCTGGACTTTCAATAGGTCTAATTTTGCAGAAGAGAGAGAGAGAGAGAGAGAGAGAGAGAGAGAGAGAGAGAGAGAGAGAGAGAGAGACTGAACTTAAGTTTACAAGCTGCATGTTGCCTAAATATAAAAAAATATATATAAGTAATTTGAGACCATGCATGTTGATTAGGCTGGTCATGTTTCATTCCAATAGTAAGATCAAAATCAAAGAGAGAGGATTGCAGTTATTGAACCATAATTCATGTACCCCATTTTTCCTTCCCCCCATTCACAGCTTTAAGGCCTCACAGCTTTAAGGACAGAGGTTTGCAGGTTGTGTCCTGTCACCTTGCTTTATTGTTTTCATCCTTGGCTACAAGATGTGGGAGTCAAAGTCTAGGCTGTGCAACATCCACTGAGATAATGACAGCTGCACAATTATGAAAATCAAATATTGGTGCCATTTATTCTCTTTTTAGCATCCTTCAGTCTCAGAAGACTATGGTATCGCGCTCTGAATGGTTGTTCTGGAACAGAGTTCCCTCTCCAGTGCACGACGCCTGGGTAAAGTAGATACGGAGGATAGACTGTTTCCCATGCAGCAAATCCCCCCTCTCCATGTCGCTGAAATGGTCCAACGGAAAGGCAGAGGCCAATACGGTTGGTTCCAGCAGCATCGCAGGAGTTGCCAGAACATGACTGTGTTCAGTCATGAACTGCCTCAGGGACTCCGGCTCTGGATTTTGCCTCGAGGTTGACTCCTGAAGCCTTTTCCATAACTGGATGTAGCCACAAGGCAGTGGAGGTTTGGGATCAGAGTTTTCCTTCTCTCAGATGAGCTGCCTTCCCAGGCTGACAAGTCCCATCTACCTGGTGGCTGTTTAGTTGCCTCTTACAACAAGTACAGCCAAACTGAGGACCTATTCTTATCCCCAGCCCCCAGGGAAAATTGGTGCCATACAGAAGCACATTCCACCTAGGCCTAGTTCTGATGACCCCTATGGTCATAGCAGTTTGAACATTTGCAGCTGCTTTATTGCAAAGTCAGACTATGGGACTCTGCTAGAGATCTGGCTTAGGTCCAAGAAGACCCATGGAACATCAGGAGCCCTACACAAAGGTAAGGGAACACAAGTTCCTTTATCTTGAGGAGACCTCCTAATCACTCACCCTCCCCCCCCACACACACACACACAATATCAGATACAGGGCACACGTCCATGGCGTAACTGCATCCCCCTGAAATTCTGGAGGCTTCACCAGGCCTCCTAATGTATTATAAGAAAAAAGTCGGTAGTGATGTTTTTCTCCTCAAGGGCTCAATCTGAGCCCAGCAGAGGCCACAGACGGTTGTCTGTGGCCTTTGCTGGGTTCAGAAGACCCTCTGGAGAAGAGGCTCCCATCACCTTCAGAGGGTGAGCGGGTAGGCATTCCCTCGTATCCACCGATTCAGGTTTCCATGGTGGGGGAGTTCCAGAATGGAACTTCTGTGGAGACAGGAGCACACCCATACACAGTACTTCCAACAAAAGAGACATACTAGAATAAACATACAAGTATATCCACCTATTCTTCACGGGCTGTCCAATCCTAACCAATGCCAATGCAGCAGAGCCAGCACGGACACGCTGTATCCAGTGCTAGAACTGAACAGGCTGTAGGTCGTCTACATTTAGGCTACCTACAGGCTGTAGGTCGTCTACAGGTAAGGGGACATTTGTCTCTTTGCCACAGGGAAGGCTCCAGCCTACACAGTGTGTCTACTTGGACCTGTGCCTGCTAATTTGTCAGTGCACACCTGAGTTGAACCATGTCAGAATTTCAGACATGGGAAGGAGGAATGGATATGGTCTGCATGGCTACTGCTGATCCCTGGGACCCAATCTGCCCATCTCCTGCCCGCTCCCTACCCTTCCCCATCATGTTACACCCCTCCTCACCCTTCCCCTGCTCCTGTGCTGCTTGGATGGGATGGCAGAGGCCTTCCTGCCAGCACCCCTATCTTCCATGCTGTTGTAACATGCTGTATGGCCTGATTGCAACACTGTATGCTGATGCAATGGTCTCTGCTCAGCCAGATCTGGGGAACAGGATTGTGCCATAAATTACTTGAACCAAACTAGAATGGAGACAGGGTGGTTCTATGTTAATGGAATCTTCTGAACATTAAAGCAAGAACAGACCCTTGGAGAACAATTTTCAGTAATCATTTTTTTTTCTTTTTGCCACAGGATATGGAGGAAGCAGGGGAAATCATGAAACAATGCAATACAATGCAGCTTCTCAGTACATCAGCCCTGCTTCCTTTCCATGGGTTTACTGTTCACTTGCCATTTTTCTATGGACCTGATTACCATGCACTCCCCAAATAAATACAGCTGACAACAGGTATGGAATTGAAATGGGCCACTTTTATTAAAATACCAAACATTGCAACAGGGCAACAAAAGGGATTAAACAAACCCATCCCAAGTGCAGGGTTCTAGGTGGGGGAAACGGCCTTAGCCCTCTACGTCCCCCAGTCTCATAGTCCCCCAGTCTCATAGGGAGTCCACTATGAGGTAACTTAATTGTTATTAAGCCTGCCTCTCAATGTTGCCCCAAGAGGATAAGTCAGCAGAACTGCTATACCTTCAGGTCACCCCTGCAAGGCCCCCAAGTTCAGACAAGGGGCTAGCCAGCCTGCCTCCTCGAGCTGGTCAGGCATCATGGGAGCGGTTCTGGTTCACCCCATGCCCATTGCTGACTTAGATTGGACACTGAGAAGGTCTATTGCCTACCCACCCCGCACTTCTACCACCACAAGGGGAGGTCAACCTAGCGCTTGGTCTTCCCTGCACCAAAAAAGGTTCTCAAGCCCTTTTGCAAGTCTGTTAAAAAAAGCCCATAACCCATAGGGGAAAGATGCACTCCATCATCACGGTAAAGAGCAGGCTGCCCAAAACAAAATAAATCGTGAGGGGGGAACGATCCAAATGTCGAAATAGCAGGCCCACTCCTGAAGGAGCCAACAAGGAATATTGTTCCATGGCAGATACAGGGCAAAGGTACCACATAGGATCCTGTTTAAGCTGAATTCACTGTCCATGCCCTGTCTGGTCAGTCTTGGACACCCTCAAATAAAGGGGCAAAATCCCCCCCCCACTCTCAAGGAATAGAGGCAGGGCACCCATTAGGTGGGTTAATAATTGCAAAGACACTAGCCTTGGCAAAAGGCCATCACATCTGTGCCTATCTGCATAGGGTTACTGCACCTGGTAAATGTGCAGCAGCACTGCCATGACTGTTAAGCAGGTTACTAAAGGCATCACTCCACTTATGAGGAGCAGGGACAGCACACCCGTTAGGTTGGTAACAGAACATAACCCCCCACTCTCAAGGAATAGAGGCAGGGCACCCATTAGGTGCATTAATAATTGCAAAGGCACAAACCTTGGCAAAGGCCATTACATCTGTGCCTATCTGCACAGGGCTACTGCACCTGATAATTGTGCAGCTGCACCACCATGTTTGTTAAGCAGGTTACTAAAGGCATCACCCCACTTATGAGGAGTAGGGACAACACACATAACAACTGTCCTCCCACATAACAACTGTCACCCCATGGGAGGGGCAATGCGGGAGCATTGTCAACCCACAAATTGGGGAATTATGGGAAACCAAAGTTCCCAGTATTTCCTGAGGGAGGAAATTACTCCTAAGCACTCATTAACCCATCTGAGCCAAATCTGTAGGGGGAGGAGGGGATGATACCGGAAATGTCTGGACAACTAAGAAAGGCTCTCGAAGCCCTGAGGCTGCCAATATCACACCCTTTACTGGGAGCAAACTTCATAGACCAAAACAGAGCCTACTTCCAAGAATACCTGCACAGGATTGGGCTCTTAAGTTCATTCTCCCCAGCAGCTGAGGAAATGGGGGATGAAGGGGGGGCGATAAAAAGAGAGGGGGTGGCCACAACACTTTGGCATGCACGTCTTCCTAGACATTACCCCCAGCAGGTAATGGCTGCATCCTGAGCTCACTGGGCAGCTGTTGCCATCTCCTCAGGGGAAGGAGATATTTGTCCCCTTCCCCCAGGTAAGGGCAGTGCCAAAATGGAGCTAAATAGCCTGCTCAGAGTAAAGTGGTCCCATGTCAGGCCAGGAGCCTGACACAGGGTTCTGGATCAGGCAGAGCAGAGTTGGCATTGAGCCGGTGCCCGCACTGAGCCGGCAGTGAGTGTCACAGGTGTGCCATATGGCATGTTTGTAACACTCAGCGCTGATGGAGGACTGGCACTGGCCTGATAGGAAAATAATTCATGCCCCCAGTGTTTTTTTAAAAACCTCCCACTAATGTTCTTCTCTCCTATTGGATAGTCTTTGGCCGAGAAAATTAAACCCTGTTGGCAGCCCTGCAATCACTCTTTTGCCTTCTCTCTTTCACTTAATCTATATATATTCAAAGAAACTATATTCAAAGAAACTTTGCAAATATTCTTGCTATTTACAAATATGCAAACATGCATATACAGATATATGCAATATACATATTTGTATATGCAAATACGCAACATCTTTATAAACATGCTTTCATTCATAACTACTTAGATCATTTTGCAAGCCAACATTCCCTTTTTCTTGTTTGTCTATATCTCTTAATAAAACTGATATTATTTTGGGAATCTCGTGGTTACTGTTAGGCTAATGAAAGACACTTTGAGGTTGGTCATTCTGCTATCCAATCAACATTCCCCAGTCATAAACTACATTTTGACCTCTTGCGTATAAATTCCCCAAAATTGATTTAATTCTGGGCCAGGCATATCTGGGGCCAAGATTATATGTTGTGGTAAACACGTGTGTATGTGTGTATGAGAGCAGAGCTGGAACAAGTTATTAGGTTTTGAATTTCCCATTTTAAGTCCCTATTTAAATGAGTGTGCAACGTCTTGATTCATCTCTGAAATTCATCTCTGATAATGAAAGTTTATTGGGAGAGCCTGAGGGATCAGAACGAAGAAGAGTAAAACAAAGAAAATAACACAAAGTCTTTTTCATTCACACAAAGTCAATGCTGTCTCCAATAATAAAATCTGCATTTAATATTAGTGAAGAATGTACAATCACCACAAGCAGATATATCACAGTTCACCTAAGTACCTATTTCCTAATATATACAGATATTGACATTCATTTTTATAACTTACATTCCACAATACATTACTCTAAATTCGTTCACATGGCAATAACTATTAATCTTTTCGGTATAGGCACAACATAAAAATTACACAGATGTATAAAGAAGGCACAAGTTACAAGATAAGGAAAAGTACATGGCTCAAAGCCAGAGTCAAATTACAAACCCTTAATTTACAGACCAATCCAGGATTGCACTGCCAGCTGTAGCCCTTTGCAACTGTGGAAGACACTTCTGCTGCTGTAAAATGGTCACCAACCATGCGCAGAGCACTCCATCGGTGGTCATTTTGGGAGTGTTTCCGCAAGAGGCAGCAATGCTCCCCATCCATTGCTGGACCTGTTCGCAGCTGCTAGAATAGGTAAGGCTGCAGAAGAGACCGTGAGTGGCTGAAACAGGGCAGGGCCAAAATGGGTGTGGAAGGGGGAGGGACAAGGAGGCTGTGGGAAGGGGTGGATATGGCAGTGATTGCACTTGCCAGATCCTATCCTTTTTTGTAACCTCCCCACTCCCTTCCTCTCCTTGGACTAATGAACTGGCACAGATCTGGGGAGACCCATTGCAGAGTGAGAGGCTTAATGAAGGGTAAGGGGTAAATTAGATAGGATTGGGCCCTGAGATGAGTATATGTGATAGCGGCTATTACTCTTATAGGAAACTGACATGAGAAACAAAGGGCCCAATCCTATCCAACTTTCCAGCACTGATGCAGCTGTGCCAGTGAGGTATGCGCTGCATGTTGTGGTGGTGGGGGAATAAAGGGAGGTCTCCTCAAGGTAAGAGAATGTGGTTCCTTTACCTCAAGGTTGCGTTGTGACTGCATTAGTGCTGGAAAGTTGGATAGGGTTGGGCCCTGAAAACACCAATTCTGTATTTTTTGCATTTGTTTCCTATTTATTACCAGGACTGGGAAAGAGAGGGGTGACGGGAGATATTATAATCATGTTTACTTCCAAGTTTAATAAAAGATATGGAACAGATTTTTATTAATTCCTCCTTATCAGCTGATGCTTACTGTTCAGCTCAGGCCTCAGGAGAATTACATAGCATTTGGGGAAAAAGATACAGCCCAGCACCCCAGCACTAGAGGCCAAGATAGAGAAGATCTCCACAGCCACCGTGTATTTTCCCTTGGTGCTCAGATAAGGTGGAATAAAGGACAACCAAACACTGCAAAACACCAACATGCTGAAGGTGATGAACTTGGCTTCATTGAAACTGTCTGGCAACTTCCTGGCTTGGAAAGCCATAGTGAAGCTGACCGTAGCCAGAAATCCCAGGTATCCCAGAACACAATAAAACATAGTGATTGATCCTTCATTGCACTCCACTACAATTTCTTCAGTCAGAGAGTCCATGTCCAAATCCAGGAATGGAGGAGTGGAGCACAGCCACACTGCACAGATAATGGCTTGAATCAGGGAGCAACCAAGGATAATGGAGTAGGCCAACCTTTTCCCTACCCATTTCCTCACCCTGGATCCTGGCTTGGTGGCCATGAAAGCCAGAACTACAGTGATGGTTTTAGCCAAGACACAAGAAACAGCCACTGAGAAGACAAGGCCAAAAGATGTTTGTTGTAAATAACAAGTCACTTCCTGAGGTTGGCCAATGAACATCAAGGAGCAGAGAAAGCACAGCAATAAAGAGACAAGCAGAGAGTAGGTGAGGTCTCTGTTGTTGGCTTTGATGATGGGAGTGTCCTGGTTCTTGATGAAAATCCTGAGGACCAAAACTGTGATCAGAGAAAAAGACAAAGCCAAGACACTTAATGTAATTCCCATGGGTTCCATGAAAGAGAGGAAATTGAGGCCCTTGGGGAGGCATTGATCTCGGTTCTTGTTTGGAAATTGACCTTCTGGACATTTGTTACAGTCATCCACATCTGAAAAAAAATAGAAATTCAATGTCAATGTATCAGCAATTTCGGTGAAAGTCATATTTGGAGGTGTAGATTCCCTCTACTCATACCAACATCAGTCACTCGTCCCAAGACAACTAATTCCTGGTCCACCAAGACATCTCCCTCTGAACGAACAAGGCTTTTCCACTTGGCCTGTATAAGTATGTTGGCATCCCAGTGGGTAATCTCTTCTCCAGCATTCACCAGCCCAGGACCCACCCATTGGTGCCTCAGTTGAAAAAGAAGAGGAGAACATCTGAAGAGCACATGTTATCTTTTCTTCCTCTGCAGGGCAGCCTCTTTGGGTCTCAGGTTTCTCCCTAGCCAGCTTTTCAGGCCCTCAGCTTTTCATCCTGCTGTATTTGCCTCATCACTGGCCACAGCTGGGGTTTTATACACTCCTGGACCTTGTGAACAAGACCAGGCCATCCATAAAGCACATGTTGTGGCACATGTAAGCATTCAGTGGTGCAAGGAGCAGCAGACTTGGGGTGACCTTCTGCTTGAGATATGAGGTACCCATCAGCTTTCTTGTCCCACTTGAGTCTGCTGCTGCTTTCCTCCAGGCCACACTAGATTGAGCCACACAGATACTTTTCCTTACCTTGCTCCTTCCTTGAATGCTTTGATCCAAACAAGGAAGTGCAGGCCTTCCTGCTTTATTTAAAGGGTCCGTGCAAGGAAAAATCTTCCATCTCCTGACTTGTTCCTCACGTGGTTCTTTTAAATGGAACAGGGAGTTCCCTGTTTCCTGGTTTTGGAAAAGAACCATTCAAGGAAGGAGCAAAGTAACGAGGTTAGAGGCTGTTCTGCTTCCTGGGATTCTTGAGGGGGGAAGGTGTGTGTTAGTGCCTGTAAAGTACAGGGGCAGTGGATCTGGCATGAATTGTGCAGAAGACCCAGGGCCAAATCCTATCTAATATTCCAGTGCTGTGCCAATGGAGTGTGCATTGCATCCTGTGGTGGGGAAGCAGTCACAGAGGCTCCCTCAAGGTATGGGAACATTTGTTCCTTTACCTTGGGGCTGCTTTGTGGCTACACTGGTGCTGGAAAGTTGGATAGGATTGGGCCCCCAGTTGGGCTGTTCCTTCTTGCTAGTATGTATAGTACCACTGCTCAGACTTTGGACTTGCTACTCCTCTTGCCCTGGCAACTCTTAGAGCTACAATACAGGCCTGTAGCAAGGGAAGGTTTTGAAGAGCCTCTACCTAGCTTCTAAAAGGCACCTCTGGTGGTATTTTGTTCCCTTGGAAGTTGTTTTCTTTCCAAGGATAGTCACCAGCCTCGCTTCTGGTGGCAAGAGGTCATGATGAGGTAATCCAAAGCAGTTTGGATTAACTGTGATTGGACATGCACTGTTTTACCTACTTGTTGATGTTGTTTGTTTACTTGTAAGGGGAGGAAAATGTGAGGGGAAGGGGATTTACTCAATTGCCAAGTACAGACTTCTGCATACTGAAGTTTACAAGTAGATAATGTATGTGATGCAGACTGTGTGTAACATATTTGAGATCTGTTAAATAACCATGCAACCTATGGTGATATGAGCTCTGATAAATCTAAAGCAGGGGTGTCCAAAGTTTTTGGCAGGAGGGCCACATCTTCTCTCTGACACTGTGTCGGGGGCCGGGGGGAAAAAGAATTAATTTACATTTAAAATTTGAATACGTTTACATAAATGAATATATTGGAGATGGAACTTATATGAATGAATGAAGATCTTGCAATAGCTCAAGGCCTATAAAAGGTCTTGCACAAAGCATCACAGAGGTGAAACAGCAAGCAGTGGAGAAAGCCCTCATCCCACAGTTCACACGAGAGGTCAAAAGTCGCCCTCATGCTGAGAGCAGTTGTGTCGGACCAGTGTGGGCTCCAACAAATCTCTGGAGGGCCAGAGGCTCATTGGAGACTGGGGGCTCCTGAGGGCCGCATTGAGAGGCCTCAAGGGCCGCCCCCGGCCCCAAGTCCGGGGTTTGGGCACCCCTAATCTAAAGCAATGGTGACTTGTTGAAAGCGACGAGAGCAAATTGGCATGGTGTTTTTAACCTTACGTCTTGGAAAGTTAGTCAGAAGTGACATGAAATAATATACATATCACTGAGTAGTGCCCTAGAATGCCTTGCGGCACCACAATAAATATTGGGTTCACTACTGTCCATGATTTTGAGTATTCAGGGTAGCAGTAGGAACAAATTTCCCACAGATATGGGAAAAAGCTACTGTATTATCCAGTGCACCTATAACATATTATGTTTGTATTCCTATGCATGCTTACATGGCAGTAAGTTCCATTGAACTCACTGTTAATTAAACAGGTATAGCAATGGTTCCCAAACTTTTTTGCATTGGGACCCACCTAAAAAAAAAGTTTCACTTTACTTGCCATTCAAGCCTCTCTGGCTATAATGGTGATTGGGCAGCAGTGTTTCCCCCAAGTAGCAGGTTGTTTAACCCTTGATGCACATGGCCTAATCTGCTTTGTTAGTTTTACAACCTACCATGCTGATGGTATGTTTTACAAACCAACATGTACGTATGTCATACCAACTGACAACTGCTTTGTCAGTTTTACAACCTACCATGCTGAACTACTGATGTATAGGATTATGCTGTGTGCCTCTCACCCTTCTGATATGAAATCTTCCCTTCTGGGCATGGATCACAGTCATAGCAACAAAATGGCTTCCCTTCCTTCTTTTTTCTTCTGGAACCTGGATAGCAGGGATCATTACACACAGCAATGGGCAATACCTGTGTATAAAACAAGAGGAACATGTTTTGCTCCTCCACCAAGTAAACAAATGACTAGGAGGTTATGCATTTAAGACTGAACACCCTTTAGAAGAGATTGAACTGATCTACCTATAGCACAGGCTTGTACGTTAAGATTTAGGGACAATCATCATTCTGAATTAATTCATTCTGTATAAAACAAGGAATCTTTTTCTTCATTGTTTGAGAGGTGGGCTATTGTAACCTAGTGCTATTTTACATATTCCCTGGGAGTAAGTGTCACTCTCTTCATTGTTCTTAAACCTAAATGTGTCCAGAATTCCAGATATAAAATATTCTTCTTCTACACAATGCTTATTTATCTAGAATTAATTATATTCAGATGCAGTAACACACACCGCAGACTCTGGGCTTTGTTAGATGGTTATGTATATTATGCATTTTGACATACAAGGAGTTGACTGGGGAAAGGGGAGAGTACATTTTATCTGGTGTCTCATTCATATGAGATCATGAGATACTGGAATATTTCCCATTTAGCTTTCCATTTTACAAATTATCATCTGAGCCCACCTGATTAAACATGTTATGCCATGTGATGTCCTCCTCATTAATGGTGAGCTCTTTGCCAGATAAAGCCCGTGGGTCCATCATTCCCACTTTCACTCTCAAGAAGGACTGGTTTGGGAAAGTCACCCAGTTGATGAGATCAAATCCAGCTACTGATTCACCCTCCTCATCAAAGGACACCAAGTCTCCAGCACTGTTGTTGAATGAGATGCTCCTCAGGAAAGGGTGGAGCTGGATTGATAGAGAAAAACAATGACATTTTGGGTTAGGTTGTTTCTAAAGGTGTTGGGGACTGTTTAAATGGTTGGGAGCTGAAGTGATTCAAATACAGCCCTGCTCACAGTGGCTTGAGCTTTGGTAGGTAATCAGACTGACTTTTTGTAACTGCTGAAACAAGACAAATACAATGCAGTTTGCATATGTTGGAGGTGGGCTGTGGAATCTGCTAGCATCTTGAGATGTGAACTAGCTCAGCTTCCCCTGGTCACTTGCACATGGAAGGGGCTTTTCTCCTTGACTAAAATTGTAGTTGTAGTCAGTGGGGGGGATGTGCCAGAGCCACTCCTCCTAGACTTAAGGCAAGTCCCAAGTTTTCTTCCCCCCTGACTCAAGTTGCAAACTAGTCATGATGGGTGGCCTTCGTGACTTGTCCAGAGCCATTTTTCAAGTCACTCATGTTTGAATTTGAGTCTTTTTGAGAAGTAAGTTGACTTGCAGAAGCGGTGAAAGCAACCAAGCACGCATGCAAAACAGAGCCACAAAAGCGAGTCTTGACTCAAGTCTATTTGGATCTTCCTCCTTTCAGGGTAAAACTCCTGAGTCAGTGCCTGAGTTTTTGGCATGTGTGACTCGAATCCCCACAAGTTGTGAAAAACGTGTGTTCTCTCAGTGGCATAGCTAGAGGGAGTGCAAAGTACTAAGTTTTGGAGGCGCCTGAATGCACCGTGCAAGCAGCCCCTCCCCCCTTCTGAGTTATTCTGGGCGATGGGAGCAAAACAGAGGCGTTCCTCCGAAGAGGGGGAGGCCGCTTGCACAGCACTTTCAGGTGCCTGCAAAACTTAGTGCTTTGTACCTGTAGCTACGCCATTGGATTCTCTATTTTTCCTAGAGTCACCATGAACAAGGAACCTGATTTACAAGTGAAATGTTACCTTATTACTTTGCATATTTGGAAGATGCTGTGTGAATATGTTGCCCGTCACTCTGAGCTTGGGCCAGAATGAAGACATCTTTTGCAATGCACGTGCTACAGCATGGACCGCATTGTAGATGCTGTAGCTTTGGCCAGTCATGCTCATTTCAAAAAGAGTCCCTGGGAGATTCTCCAGTCTCTCTTGGCCTGTGCAAATATCGCTGCTCTCCTTGCTGTTAGTAGAGTCAGGGAAAAAACAGTCAAATGCCTGTTCCCAAAAGATCCGGATAAAATCATCTTCGCTTTGTGACTCGGGATGTAGGAACTTCAGGAATTCTGAAAGCCCCGGCACTTCATTGGAGTGAATTGCAAAAGACAAGGCACCATGGAAAACATGTATGTCTAAATTCCTGTGAATTGTCATTGTAGAGAAATCCCACTGAGCTGTCATAATCCATACTTTACCTGTATTTGTTTTTGTAAAATCATCCATGATTGAATAAAGACATAGCATCCATTTCAAAATTGTCATGGCCTGTACTTGTGCATTCACGACATACACACTGACTTTGGAACGGAATAGAGCCACAATCCCGGCCTCTGAACTGTCTGCAATGCTATTAGTCTCCAGCAATTGTGCAACTGCTGCAATCACTGAACCCATTGAGAGTGTTTTTATTTTTTTACTAAAGGCGGTACAGATTCCATGCTCCGAAAGCATTTTTGTCATGGTTCTCACAAAGGTTTCCCCATTATCATCATCCCCTGCAAGGATTCCAACCCACGTCCACTGGAAACGTTGAAGAAGATGGACAATCCCTCTGTACTGATGTGCCTCTTTGAGGATCATCCGGTAAAAGGAAGGGAACTGCATTTTCACATTCATCGCAGGGGCTGATACGCAATAGGCAATCTAAGCAAAACAAAAAGAACAGTTATCCTTTTCTGAACGGGGGAAGAACTGATGTCAAAGTGTAACAAATCATGCCAAATATCTGTTGAGAAGAAATTAACTTCTGAAGTTATACGCTTCCTACTGACCTGCACAGATGAAATGCAGATGAATTTAATGGTAAATTACGAAACATTGTGAATATATATTTTAAAGAAATGTTCCATGTTTCCTAACCTAATAGAAAGCAGCTTACACACTAAAATAAAATCAACACAAAATAAGTGTTGTTATATTAAACCAATACAAAAGTCATTCATAACAATGTGGCATAGGAAAAACCAAAGTGGCCCAAACAAGATGGACAGCCCAATCCTAACCTGTGCTAGAATAGACAGGCCAACTGGCTTGTACCATAACCAGCACAGTTTGAAGGTGGAAGGAGCACAACTTGGAGTAAGGGGACTTATGCCAGGCTGTTCAGGAGTGGGATTAAAATCCAGCCTAAATGCCAGAGGCCAGTCCCACCCCTCTCCCAGGCCTGGCCCACCTGCTGCCTGCTTCCCCCTGCCCCAAAATATCCCCGTTCCACCCTTCCCCATCCTTCCAAACCGCCCACATGGCCTGCCCTCAGCTGGTACAACTTTACCTTTGGTAGGAGGCACAGAAGCTGGATGCAGCCTCTGTGGGCCGGCATGCGTCTTTGCACCGGCTCAGCTGACTTCTGAGGAGGTACAAACGTGTCTCACGGAACATTTGTGAACTCCTGGGCCAGCACAAGGGGCTTGCACCAGCTGAAGTGCACTTTTGCATTGCACTTTCAGGTGCATACTCAAATATTCCTCAAGCAAAACCAAATTAATGGAAGGATTGCTAAAAGGAAAAAAAGAACTGTATGACTTCCAAGACTTTGGAACATCAAAGAGGGGGCAAGAAGGAGGCCTTGTCAGTGGTATAACAAGGTCTGCGCCGGTTGCACCAGGTAATGTGCACAGGAGGGTGACACCACTACTAGCCAAAATTTTTACAGTCTTGATATTTTTGAATAATGCCATTGTGTTATATATCATCCAGTGCTTCATTTCATGCGAATGAAATGAAACAAACCACGTTGAAATATCTCTATTCTATCACAAGTTATAGCCAAAAAACCCAGTGGGGGCAGGGCAATGGTGCATCAACATGCCCACTGCCTTGCCCTGCCCACTGCATGGGAGGAGCTCCATCATGGGTCTCAGGCACTGGGTGACACAAAAGCCACTTGGACCTTCTCATGAGTTTTCTCTGACTGTAGTTTCACTGGTGATGGTGCATTAGCTGTTCATGTGAAACTTCCCATCTTTTTCTAAATCAATAACAAATTTTGTGTTTATTTTTAGTCACAAGACTACTCTGAGTGAATCTTGCTTTTGCTACTAAACATTTTTGTTTTAACTACATGCTAAAATCAGTCATGAAATATTTATGATGTCTTTGTATGTGTGTCTGTTGTATGTGCGTGGCAAATGTATTCCAGCATGTTGAGTTCTTAATTCTTTTGTTTTGTTTTCAGGTTCATCATGGCTTCTGATCAACTTTTTGTATATTTTTCAGAGAAGGTTTGAAGCTGAGCCATAAGGCAAACAGGAACAGCCATCACAGTGCAAAGAAAATGGGGGGAAATGGTCAAATGGACTGTAACCCCAAGGCAAGAATGAATAATTCTAAGTGAAAATGTTGACTATTTAGTGCAGGAGTTCCCTGATTAAGTGGATATTTCTAATTTCTTTCTGCCTGGGTGTCTGAATAATTACAGTCTGCTTGGGTTTAAACATTTGGATGGAATGGAAAGAGACAAAATTCACCTTGCATTGTCCCTAACATCCTGACGTATACATTAAAAGGATCAATACCTTTTCAGATGAAAAATAGTCCTGACACACATGTTCCTTGTACCTGTGGAATCTTGTAGATGCTTAATTGAGTAGCCATGTGAAGAGAAATTTCAGAATCAAGTGCCCCAATGACAGCTATCAGATGTTGCTTGCCACATTTGAAGTTGGGGACAATCCTCTCTTGGGTGGAAAGAAGTTTCATGGTGTTCTGATGAGTCATCCTTGCATTTAAATAGCTGTCATAAATGTGGAACCCCAGACTGATATTCGACAGGAACTTTGGGTTCTCATTGATCTCCTTCACAGCAAATACCAAGGACAGGACATGTTGGTAGTTCTTTGGAGCTGGACTAAAGAAAATGTTACTTTTTAAAATGAAACAGATATTTAATGTTTCGTCTATCTAAAAGCATTTCATTTTGTGATTGTGTGTGGTCGTAGCCTCAAATGTTATACATCGGAATTTTAGAAAACTTCAAGCATATATAAAATGATGGAGGCAAAGAACACCTTGATCATTACAATAGTGCAATCTTTCCTAACTTGTCATACATGGATAAAATTTTTATCTAGGCAAATTGTTTTCTCAGGATTTTTCCCCCAGCACACTACATGCTATAAAGAAATGCATATTGATGATGTCTTGCCAGTTTCAAAATAAAATAAAATTATTAAGGTGCAGATTCAGACCAAGTTAAGCACATGCAAATCCTGTTGATGTCAATGAAAATACAAAGGACAGATTCATTTTTTGGAACCCCCACCTCCACTTGAAATGACTGCTACTAAGAAGTCTTTAACTTTGGTTGCATCAGTATATAGTATCTTATCAAAACTGATGTGTTAATTTTCAACTGATGACTAACATAAAACACCCTGACAAGGGATAGACAAGCTGCTAAAAGGTGCAAGAGGTTTCATCAATTTTGTCACACTCTACAGTTCTGCCCTGTGTGGGATTTGACCATCTCCTCCTTCAATAGTTTCTACCAGGAGTCAGTCCTAGGAGGAAGAACTCTTGAACTGGTTCTTTGGTGGCTGTCACCTCTGAAATTTGTACTGCCAGGGACAAAGGTAACTGGTGAGCCATTGCACAGAGGAATAAACCAAAGCACATCAGTAAGAACCAGATCTCTCACTGAAACATTCCAGTCTCCATCTCTTTTCAGCTGACTCCAAGAAAATGTATCTGCTTCCTGAGTCTTGCAAAATTGATGGCACCTTTGGCCACTCCTGGACATTCTTTAATAGATGACAAGAATGTGTTAAAAATGGGAGATTCTGTGCATTGTAATGGAACTTTGTAATGAGACTCCGGGATCTACTGTGACCTACAGTACAGGTTCAGAAAACAGTTCAAAGCACAGAACTCTGTGTGATTTGAAATCAATTCAAATTGCTCAAAGGCTATAAGCAGCTCAGCACTTACGATTTCTAGATTTTTTTAAAAAATAAATAATAAATAGTGCCTGAGATCTATGCTGGTCTGTGGGAAATTAGATGTTTGCATATCTAACTTTAACATAAACTGAACATGGGGAGGTGCTGTCGCTCACTGGTAGAGTACATGAAGTTCAATAGTCACCGGTATAGTCCCCAGAAGCTGTAGACAGAGAAATATTTTTGTCCAAAACCTGGAGAAGTCCCAGTCTTTGACAACAGTTCTGGACTTAATGGACCACTGATCTGACTTGGTGTACAAGGCAGTTTATTGTGTTCCACAGAAGCCAGAAGTGCCTGAAAGGCCACAGGAAAGACACAAAACTAATGTGGTATTAGGGAAGGTGAAGAATAGACAAAAGGAGAATGAATCCAAGCATTGTAGGATGAAATATATTCATACAATTGGTGAAAGAATTCTGATAATAAAGCTAAATGGACTTGCAAAAAGAAATCACAACTAGATTTTCTAATGAACATGCCAGTTCTGGTGTGATATGTTCTTAACGGATATGATCCAGGCTTCTGAATATCATGGGGGGGGGGGAATGAATTTCCTTACTTAACTTCATCCATCAGCTTGGTTTTGGGGTGCTCTGTGAAAGAAATGTCATCAAAGAGGCAGCCAAACTGTGAAACAATCTCTCCAAGGATAAAATCTCCGCTCTGATGATACTTGTATGGGAATTGGGAGAGATCAGTGATGGTGCACATAACAGACCATGCCTTGCATTCAGCTGCAGGAAACTGCAGAATCATCGGCAGCATTAACAGAAGTATCTTTCTCATCTTGGCTAAATCTTGGCTGAGAAGGTCCAGGGTCTCTCTATCACCCACCAGCAGCTTCAACAGTTTCATCCAATGCCTCCAAAACGTTTTGATGAATTAAGCGGCCAAAGATTAGGCTGGTGCAGCCCTGGCTGTTCACAGTTCCTCAAGCCAGCTCTGAACAGCACAGGAATGATATTTTATGTAAGCTTTCACACTTGGTGATTGATGGTGGTTTTGGTTTTAGGGAACCAAGGAGACCTTTGACAAGATGGAGCTCGACACAAAGCAATTAAAGTTAATGATGGGTTTCCAAATCATCACTCTGTACTATTGTGCTGGATGAACTAATAATTAAGGGCGAAGGGGAAAAAATGCTTCATTGCTTATCACATTGTATTACCTCCTGTTTGAATCTGCTTGATATCTTTTCTCTCTATTTACATTTTGCCTTTACACCTGCATTTTGGAGGTCCCTATTGAAATATGCTTCTCTTGCATCTTTGCATTTTGGTATCCAGACCAGTGGTTCCCAAACATTTTAGCACCAGGACCCACTATTTAAAATGACTCTCCAGACCCTCTTAGCTTTACGAGACTTAAAAAAAAATTCACCTTACTAGCTGCTCAAGCTTCTGTTTTATCTCTTTTTACTATGGATAAAAAGAGTTGGGAGACTGCCTTCTGGATTGTTTGTTGAGCTCCGCATTCATCAGATATGGACCATTCTGGTGGTCTTGAGTTCCCCTTTGCCTGAACCTTGATAGGAGCCAAGGCACTCACAAGTAAACATGCACATCTAGCTCAAGTTTTGTTTCCATAGGGAAACAATGTATATTCTCCTTGTTGATTTGAAGGGGACGACGACTTCCTTTTCAAGTGTTTTGGGGGCCTGCGTTCATCGGATCGGGACCACTCTGGTGTTGTTGCATTTCTCTCAGCCTGCCTTTCAAAGTGGATTGAGACATGTTTGCCTACTCATGAGTAAACACACACAAGGCTCAGTTTCACTTTCCATGCAGGCGCCCCCCATATCTGTGGGGATAACTTCCAGATGCTACTGTGGGCACCTAAAGCTGTGGAGAGTAGAAAACCCTACAAGAAGTGGTTCACAAATTCCCCCATCACACAAATGACTTATCTGTACTGGTTTTCTCCTGGGTCTCAGTATCTCTTTGTTTCTGTCCTCCATGCTGTCTGCAACAGGAAGCACTGCAGTCTGTGTTTTCTGTTCTGTCTGCAAACATTAACAGAAAGGAAGAAGCACTAAAGGAATTGGGTTGGAGGGTTGTTTTCAGCCCTCCAACTGACTTCCTATTAGTGCTTCCTGCTTTCTGTTAGTGTTTACAGCTAGCACAGAAAACAGAAGCAGCGAGGCATAGGAGACAGCAACAGGAGGGCTGCCATCAGAGACAGATAAGTCATTTGCATGATGGGGGAAATTTGTGAACCGCAGATTAGTGAAACCACAGATATGGAACCTGAAGATACAGAGGGGCTACTGTATTTGAATTTTGGCTCCTCTGTCAGAAATATTCCTTTAATTGGCTAAAATACAGAAACCTCAAAGTCCATTCACACCCCTGGTAATTAGATTAAAGCTGCAGTCTGATACAGGGTGTGCCTTGTTATCCACAGGGTTTCTGTTCCAGAACCCTCAGTGGATAAATAAATCAGTGGATACCAAATCAGTGGAAAAATAGCTTTAAAGACCCACTTCCAGGTTTATCGCTCCTCCATTGTGCCCCCAAGTACATTGGTTTAGATGCTATACCGCATTCAGCCACTAGATGGGGTGAGTAATGAAAGCTAATGGAATGAAATTATAATTATCTAATAGTGTGAAGGTGGGAAATTGGATTTTGTTACAGGCATTTAAAGGTGGACCTCAGTATCAGTGGTGTGTCAGATCAGTGGATATCAAATCAGTGTATTCCTAGGTCCCACCTATACACTGTCTCCTGGCCGTAAGCCACACTGAACACAATGGAACTTACTTCTGAGTAGACACATGATTGTGCAGTAAGGCTGCAATCCTATATGCACTTTTCCAGGAGTAAACCCAATGAGACTTCTGAATAGACATTCACAGGATTGTACAGAGCTTCATGCAACCCCAGAACTCTTCATAAAATCCCCCAAACCCTTAATTATTGAAGCACTTCGATCAGTAAACCGTTACTCCAACATGGTACAATAGCCCCTGTATATGTAGGGTCAAATAAGGGTGTCCATGCCACTCAAATCCTCTGCACTCCTGGGAGGCTTCTCAACCACACTGGACTCAGCTAACTATTATCACACTTTGAACGGTCTGTTATGATCTTGTAACAAGTCCCTCTATCTTACCCCAATTCACATGCCGTAGTTTTTGGGTTGGGGTAAAAGAGAAAGACTGCCCTTATACCCCTTTCCTGAGTGCCATCTTTTCCCATCTTTTTGATGTATCAAGTACATACAATGTCAAAACCACCACAGCATTAGGTACATTCACAAAATTTTTGTGCTTAACGGAGGTTTATTATTTTATTTTTTGGGTGTCTGCAGTTTTTGTTATTTTACAATAAATTGGTGTACTTCTGACTGGATGCTCTACCACATTCATGCCCAGGTTTTGCTTTGGAGGGGTTAAATTTTCTAGTTTTTTTCAGAATGCTAATTTGCACCTAGTCTGAACCCTTATCAACATTAGCCTGGAACAGGGATGGACTCTATCTTCATCCTGAACAGATTATTTATTTAATCATACCACAAGTAAGCTCCTCCACTGTGGTTCTGGAGATCAGGTGAGATGGCCTTCCGTCCGGGAACCCTGAGTCCACCTCCACAAGAAGGTCCTGGAAGAGGTTGCTCACAAAAGGCTTTCTTTCTCACTTGGGTGACATTTCTCCATAGGTTTAAGGTTTGCTTAAGCCTTCCTTGCTGGAAGTCTTCCTTGCTGGAAGCCTATAAGTTCTCTAGCCCATCTAAAAGAACCTCCCCTATTCTATCCAGAAACTCCTCATTCTCCCTGACAAGATGAAGGATGACTGCTAGCTGCCATTCCAGGCCATGCACCTTCTCCTCTAGAAGGGCCACCACAGTTTGTACTTATGCATACTTCTCTGCATACGGCAGCAGGAACAGGAACATGCCATATTCTGTACAAACATGGCTGCTGCTGCTCCATGTGGGCTCCTTTTAGCTTGTGGAGTCTCTGGAGTTGCTGCCAGGTACTTCTGCTTGACCACACTCTTCCCTGTTCAAGTCCAATGTAAAACTTAGTGTTTTGCAACCCTCTTCTCAAGTTCAGGTCACAAGCTCCCTTGTCCTGGCTGCCTTCAGACTAACCAACCATGATGTGACCTTTCACATATTCATATGCTACTCCAACTGCATTTTTGTTGCTGTTGTTGCTACTACTGTTGTAGTTGTTTGAGTGACATCTGATCTAGGGACAGTGATATACAACCTGGTACCTCCCAACTGGATGATTTGACACACACTCTACCTGTGTCACTTATTGAAATGTGCTCAGAATGTGCAACTGGTATATAAGATAGCAGTTAACATTCTTAAAGGAAGTTTCTGTGGGACCCTAGAGCATCCATTTTGTATATTTTGCATTGATTTCATTGGTTTGCTACCAGGACTTGGGGGGGTGGAGCCTACAAATAATTTGATAACTACTCTTGGATGAGACAAAGGGGGGGGGGGAAGACAATTGAGAAGTTTATTAATTTCTTCTTATAAGCTGACCTTTGCTGTTCAGCTCAGGTCTCAGAATAATTATGTAGCATTTGGGGAAAAAGATACAGCCCAGCAACCCAGCACTAGAGGCCAAGATAGAGAAGATCTCCACAGCCACCATGGATTTCCCCTTGGTGCTCAGGTAAGAAGGAAGAAAGGACAACCAAACACTGCTAAACAACAGCATACTGAAAGTGATGAACTTGGCTTCATTGAAACTGTCTGGCAATTTCCTAGCTAGGAAAGCCACAGTGAAGCTGACCGTAGCCAGAAATCCCAGGTAGCCCAGAACACAATAAAACATGGTGATGGAGCCTTCATTGCACTCCACTACAATTTCTTCAGTCAGAGAGTCCATGTCCAAATCTGGGAATGGAGGAGCAGTGCAGAGCCACACAGCACAGATAATGGCTTGAATCAGGGAGCAAACAAAGATAATGGAGTTGGCCAGTTTTTTCCCCACCCATTTCCTCATCTTAGATCCTGGCTTGGTGGCCATGAAAGCCAGAACTACAGTGATAGTTTTGGCCAAGATGGAAGAGACAGCTACTGAGAAGACAAGACCAAAAGATGTCTGACGTAAATAACAGGTCACTTCCTGAGGCTTGCCAATGAATAGCAAGGAACAGAGGAAGCAGAGCAGTAAGGAGACAAGCAAAGAGTAGGTGAGGTCTCGATTGTTGGCTTTGACGATGGGAGTGTTCTGGTTCTTGATGAAGATTCCAAGCACCAAAGCTGTGGTCAGGATAAAAAACGAAGCCAAGACACTTAATATAATTCCTAAAGGCTCTTTTAAAGAGAGGAAATTGAGGTTCTTGGGCAGGCACTTATCGTGATTCTTGTTTGGAAATTGACCTTCTGGACATTTGAGACAGTCATCCATGTCTGAAACAATAGAACAAATTCCATTTCAATGTATTAGCCATGCCTTCTCTTCCCTTTTCATGCTATATCCTAGGTGAGTCGATTCATCTTTAATTCCTGGGGTTTGTCCCTCAATCCACTTTTCTTTGAAATAGTGATTTACTCAAATTGCTCAAGCCTTCTGGCTGCTTGAGGAGGTAATATGGAGCTAGTCTTTTATCTGCAAGCTGCTTCCCAGTAAAGGAAGTTCTGTCCTATCTGTCAAATCCACTATGGTTGTGGGAAGGCATTTGCAGTTTAATAAAGAAGGAATACTCAGGTAATTCCAACCATGTTTTGCTCAATGTGGGATTTTAGTGGATTGGAATACAAGTGAGGGACCTCGGTATCCACTGATTTGGTATCCAGTGATTTAACTCACCGCTGATACCAAGGTCTACCTTTAAATGTCTTGTAACAAGGGAAAAAAGCACCAAAATCCAATTTCCCACCTTTGTGCTGTTAAGTAATTAAAATTTTGTTCCACTAAATTCCATAATTCACCCCATCTAGTGGCTGAATGTGGTATAGTGTCTATACCAGTGCATTCTGGGATGACAGTGGAGGAAAGAAACCTGGAAGTGGGTCTTGAAAGCTATTTTTCCACTGATTTGGTATCCACTTTAAAAAAAAAAATCCATTGAGATAACAAGGCACGACCTGTATTTGGAGGTGCCTCCGAGGATATTATGAGTAGATACCTCAAAGCATGGGAGAAGATGTAATGGAAGAACCTCTTTTTGAGAATGTGATGCTTTACCAGTTTTGCATTTAGGACATATGTAACATGTGCACCCAGGGATAGATCACCACTTTCCCCTTTACTCTGCACCTTCTCCTTCTAAGGAGTTCCTCAATCCTCTACTTTCCTTTCCCCTCTTTCTTCTAACTGCATTCCTTAGGGCTCCACTGTGTGTACATTAGTGGTAGAATCACACCCCCCCCCGTCCATAGCTTAAGAGTAAGTGTGTTAGGATGGTGAGGCCCAGCTTGTGAGGCCCAGCTTCCTTGTGTTTTGTTCTTGAGCACTTTAGGTAACCTTTGGTGTATTTTACTCATTCCTTTACTCAATTACATAGAAGTGCCATTGGCTAATATTTTGCATTCCTGCATACAATTGTTTTTCCTCTGTGTGTGCAGGTCACTTGTGCTTTAAAGAGCACTGCTGGTAACGGGGAATAGTAATACAATTGTGGGGATGTAATTCAGTCTTTGCAGCCATTGCTGCCACAAACTGGTCCTAAGTGTGCGGCTCATACTGTGAGCCATAAAATGTTAGCAGGGAGTCAAGAATTTGGTTCTTTAGTAAAGGCATTTATGTGACGTTGTACGTGCCAAACATGTAAGAAATCTATTTCATGTAAGAAATTGCACATCCTGCTATTAAATGTGTCCTGATTAATCTAGAGCAACAATGATTTGTTGAAGCTGAAAGGTGCATTAAGATGAACTGTCCCCATTCAGGTATCAACTTTCAGTCCATCCCTTCTGTTGAATTTTCACTAGGGTATACTCCTTAATTTCTTCTATTATGAAGAATGGAATGGGAGAATAAATGAAAGATATTATGAAGTGCATGATTCATAACACTGCACACTATGTCTGAAATCGTATGCATACTTACCTGAAAGTAAGTCCTACCAAAGACAGTGGAACTTACCTCTTGGTAAATAAGTATTGGATTGCATTGTATGTCTCTTACCCTTCTGGTTTGAAATCTTCCCTCCAGGACATGGATCACAATCATAGCAACAAAATGGCTTCCCTTCTTTCTTTTTTCTGCTGTAACCCGGATTGCAGTGGTCATTACACACAGCAATAGGCTGAACCTATGTAAAAAAGAGGGGGGGATATCACTCTTCTACATAGTAAACCAATGTCCATCCTCATCTAAGACCAAACCTGCTTCTGTTTGACAGGGGAAGGGATGGATTATAACTGAGGAGGAGCAATCATGAACGTATGCATTTTGGAAATGCAATACTGCACACATGAACAGAACTTCTGAAAGAATAAACTCAGGTTCAGATTGGTGTTCTAGGGGCTGGTTTGAAAAGAGACAGAACCATTTGCAAAATAATTTCTTCTGAGTCTTTTGATTGCTGTTAGTTTTTGTGTTCTATGTTAGACCAACAAGCTCAGGGTGCTCATATCTTTCAGAACTTTTGATACACTAAGATGTTCAGGGCACCCATATATGGTAACACAACACAAGCAGCTTTGGAGGGGGCTCATTTGGCAGAGTCCAGGCAGTCGGTCAGTGACGTGTTCCAAATTGTGTATGACATGCTCTTCCCATGCAGAAACAAGTTGTATTTGAGCAGGGTGAGTTATTCTGTAGGAATACAGAATACTCTTGTAGGAATGGGCTCAAAGCTTTTACCTTGCCATTAGCCGGGGTGGCTTCAAAGATCAATTAGGTGGGACAGTGGCTGTAGCCAGTGGTCACAATGAAACCTATTTGGACAGGGAATCTCCAGAGCCCCCACTAGCCATGACATTGATTTGGGCCAGGAACCTACTTGGCCTTCCTAGTCTAGTCATCAAGGAAGGCCCAGGAGAGGGCTTTGAAACCTGCTTTGCATTGCATATTTCTTTGGATAAGTGCCACTAATTCTTCAGTGTGCCAAACTTGAAAATTCCAAACATAAAAATTCTCACTCTACACACTGCTAATTTTCAAGAAAACAATTATATAGAAATGTAGCAGTATGACTTTCTCACATGGCTAATTGTTCAGACTTTCCTTGGTCATTCATTCATTCATTTAAAACAATTATACCCCACCTTTCCTAAATCTCAAGGTGGCTTACAAAACTTACTATATAAAACAAAGCATAAAATGCATTTTACTACATAAAACACAGCATAAAACACAGCATTTATTTTATAAACAGTTAAAATCGAGATCATTTAAAACCAGCACAGCAGTTGCATAATAATTCTAAAAACCCATAGGTGGTGACAAGTAAAAAAAGCAATATACAACAAGCTAAAATCACATGACTATCCAATAAAAACAGGTTGCAGAAAAGGCAACCAGGAGTGTTCCATCTTTATCCACCCCCAAAAGCTAATGCGCATGAAAAGGTTCTTACGTTCTGTCAGCAAGTTCCATAAAACGGTGCCATGCATGAGAAAGCCCTCTTTCTTGCTGCCGCACCCCTCACTTTATGTACATTATGCACATTATCATGCAACAGATAAATGGGAGAAGGGGGAGAAAATATTTTTTGCTTATTTTTCATTCATATGAAATGATGCAGTCTTCTATCAAATAAATTCCCATTTAGCTTTCCATCTTACAACCTATAGTCAAATCCCACCTGATTAAATGTGCTGTGCCATGTGATGGCCTCCTGATTAATGGTGAACTCTTTGCCTGGACAAGACCATGGATCCATCATTCCTGTCTTCACTCTGGAGAAGGACTGGTTTGGGAAAGTCACCCAATTGATCAGATCAAATCCGCCTGCTAATTCACCCTCCTTATCAAAAGACACCGTGTCTCCTGCACTGTTGTTGAATGAGATGCTCCTCAGAAAAGGGTGAAGCTGGATTGAAAGAAGGATAAGAGGCTTTAGAAATTATGGGAAATGTTGCAAATGTTGATTGCAAACAGAATTAAAACAGTCCACAATGGCTCAAACGTTTGTGAGTAAGCAAATGGACTGCTTGCAATGGCTGAAATGAACAAATATTGTGGAATATGCACAGGCATGGAATTGCCAATGCCCAGACCTGTGGATTAGCTTGGTCCGCCCCTGATCACTTTCACCTGAAAGACAACCTTCTACCGGGCAATGATGGGGACTGACAGGGGCTGTGTATCCCTGATGCTCAAGCTGGGCATCTCAGTGTCTTTTAAAATCATTGACCATGATGTCCGAACATATGAACATAAGAACAGCCCCACTGGATCAGACCAGAGGCCCATCTAGTCCAGCTTCCTGTATCTCACAGCAGCCCACCAAATGCCCCAGGGAGCACACCAGATAACAAGAGACCTCATCCTGGTGCCCACCCTTGCATCTGGCATTCTGACATAACCCATTTCTAAAATCAGGAGGTTGCACATATGCATCATGGCTTGTAACCCATAATGGATTTTTCCTCCAGAAACTCGTCCAATCCCCTTTTAAAGGCGTCCAGGCCAGATGCCATCACCACATCCTGTGGCAAGGGGTTCCACAGACCAACCACACGCTGAGTAAAGAAATATTTTCTTTTGTCTGTCCTAACTCTCCCAACACTCAGTTTTAGTGGATGTCCCCTGGTTCTGGTGTTATGTGAGAGTGTAAAGAGCATCTCTCTATCCACTTTATCCTTCCCATGCATAATTTTGTGTGTTTGAAAGCACTGTTTTGCAGTGCTCCTTCTTAACCGACAGATTCAAGAAAGTGGTGATGGGATGACTGTTCCACGGTCACAGGTCCTGAATAGGATTGGGTCATAAGTGAATTTAAGCATTTCTATCTCAGAGTCCAACAGAATGATTTTTATTCTCTACTCCTCTAATGCCACCATGAACAAGGGAACTGATTCACAAGTGGTATATTACCTGATTATTTTGCAGATTTGGAAAAATTCTACGTTTGTCTCTCATTGCTCTGCACCTAGGCCTGAATAATGACATCTTTTGGAATGTGTGTGCTACAGCAAGGACCGCATTGTAGATACTGTAACTTTGGCCTGTCATGCTCATTTCAAAAAGGGTCCCTGGGAGGTTCTCCAACCTCTCTTGGCCAGTGCAAGTATCACTGCTTTCCTTGATCCCATCTGATTCAGAAAATAAGCAATCAAATGCCTGTTCCCAGAAGATCCTGATGAAATCATCTCCATGTTGTGACTTAGGATGTAGGAACCGAAGGAACTCTGAAAACCCTGGCACTTCATTGGAGTGAATGGCAAAAGACAAGGTACCATGGAAGGGCTGTATATCAAAATCCCTCTCCTTTGACAATGCTGAAAAATCCCACCGGGCTGTCATAATCCACACTTTCCCTATAGTAGCCACTGCAGCATCTTCTAATAATGTATAAAAATATATCATCCATTTCAAACCTGTTGTGGTCTGACCATTAGCATTGACAACAATGACTTTGACTTCAGAACTGATTGGTGACAGGATTCTGGAAACATAAGGATTTGCTAAATTTATAGACTCTATTCTTTCTACCATCTCTGTAAGTTGAGATAGGACTGGTATTCTAGTAATAAAGGCTATACAGATTCTATGTTCAGAAAGCATCTTGGTCATGGTCTGCACAAATCTTTCTCCATTATCATCTTTGGAAGCAAGAATCCTCACCCATATCCACTGGAAATGTTGAAGGAGATGGACAATCCCTCTGTACTGATGTGCCTCATTAGGGACCATCCGGTAAAAAGAAGGGAGATGCAATTTAACATTCCTCACTGGAAATGATGCACAGTAGGCAATCTAAGCAAAGTATAAGAAGAATAAATTTGAGAACAAGGAGCAGAACTGATGCCTAATGGTAATGATTCCAGTTGAGATCTACTGAGAAGGAACACCATTCTGAAAGACTGATAAATTTAGTCCAGGGCTCTCCAAACTATGGCCCAGGGACCACATCCAGCCTGCCACAAGATTCTATACAGTCTTCAGAAAAAAATTTTTTTCCCAACCATGCAGTTCTGTCCACTGCTCTCCTTTCCATATGGTCAGAGTGGTGTCAGCCTGGCTAACCCTCATTTTTAGTCACCTGGACCATATGCTTTAAGGCCCTCAGAGCATAATTGTTGAGTGTTAACCTCATCCCTGCCAATAAATCAGGTTTCCTTATGTTGACTTTTCAACAATGCGGTAAAATTCTCACAGTGTGGAAATCATTTTTGCACATGCATAAACAAATCATAGCAGACTGGGTTTTGCAATGGATCAGACAGAGACAGTGTGTCCTGCATTGCTTGCCTCCGCCCTATATAAAACTGATTTTTTTCAGCGCACAAAAATTTGTAAAATATATGTGTCCCGCCTACTGAAAATTTTGGAGACCCCTGCTTTAGTGAAATGGAAAGTGCATTAATTTAATGGTAAGTGAAAGAAAAAATTGTGGATCTGCTCTGTATTAAAAATAATAATAATAGTACACTAGTACAAATACCTGCTGAAACAAAATACAGTTCTGAAATAAAAGATGTGTAACATAAGAACATTACATAAGAAAAATCAAAGCAGCCAAAGCAATGATCACAAAATATGCCCAGAGCATAAAGCATACCTGATGGAAGATTTGCTGAAAGAAAAAACAAATGTGCAGGTTTATAGGGCTTATGGGTTCTCAAATAGCAACATTCTATTCCTTTCCCAGAGAAATGTTGTATGATGCTGAAAATATAACAGCATTAGATATCACAGTACCAAAGAATTGTAGAAACAGGCAAAATGGACCCTCGTTATTCAGTCCTCTGGGGAGGAAGAGATCAGAAATCTCACTGGCAGTACAATCCTAACTTGCACTGGAACAGGCAGTCCAATGGGCCTGTGCTGTATCCACTGCAAGTTTCAGGCTGCCTGAGGCTTGGCCTGAGGCAAGGGAAAATATTTCCCCATGCCAAGGTTATGATGATTTGCTATCTAAATTTATTTCCCCGATTTTTGGCGCTGTAACGGGGCTGCAGGTGGAGGAGCAGCTTGCTTTTCTGCTATCTGATATAAATTCTGATATATCGCTCAGGGTGGCCCGTTTCTGCCATGCTGCACAGTTGATAAGAAAGAAAATTGAGAGCATAAATCGATAATTTTATGATTTTATATATGTGTAAAGGGATGTTGGTTTTAATTTTGTGTATTTTGTTATGCTGTTTTGTGAGTAGCTGGTCGGATGACCGTTAATAAAGTATCTATCTATCCCATGCCAAGGGGAGAGCCACAGCAGCCCCAATGGGGCTAGTTGGATCTGCGCTACTGAAATCTGTGGAATAAATCTGAGCAACCCAAGATTTCCCTGGGCCACCTGGGAATGGGACTAGGATCCAGCATAAGTTACAGATCCTGGCTTTATTTCCTGCTTCCCACCCCCTGCCCGCCTGCCCCAGGAATGCCCACTGACTGCTCTCCCCTACCCAAAATGCCTCCCTCCCTCCTGCCTCCTCCTGCCCTCCTCACACCTCTCCAGACCCCTGCACCAGCTGTGCTTGGCCAACGCAAACTCACCCATTCCCAGGGACCGCATCGGCACAGGGAGGTCAGCGCACATTGGTGCACCGGTCTATCTCCCCGAAGAGTGGTGCAAAAGTGCTTTATGGCACTTTTGCGATACTCTTTGTGCCAGCTGAAGGGGCATTTAGGATTGCACCCATAAAAGTCACTGGTTTCATTAAAAAAATTTCATTCCTCCTTTAGAAAAAGTATTTGATATGGATAATCAAAGACTATTGGCATATTATATGGATGGAATGGAAATAAATCAAAATCTCCTTGCATTGTTTATAAAAATGCATGAATATTCCTGGGTATACATTCAAAAGATTAGCATTATCTGAGAGGACACATTTCCTTGCTCATATGCTGATTGTACCTGTGGAATCTTGTAGATGCCTAACTGAGTGGCCATGTGAAGAGAGACTTCAGAATCCAGTCCCCCAATGACAGCTATCAGATGCTGGTGCTTGTCACATTTGAAGTTGGGGACAAACTTTTCCTGGGTGGAAAGAAGTTTCAGGATGTTCTGATGAGTAATCTTTGCAGTTAGGAAACTGTCATAAATGTGGAAACCCAGGCTGACATTTGGTAGGATCTTGGGGTTCTCATTGATCTCCTTCACGGCATATACCAAGGACAGGACATGTTGATAATTCTTTGGGGCTGAACTAAAGTTTTAAATTTTGTAATGAAAAAATATATTCAAGCCTTCAAGACACACCTATGTCCAAGCATTCCTTGCTATGCAGTATTGTAGTATGGAATGTTATTAGATTCCATAGTTATATGGAATCTTACTTACTTTCATAATTATTCCACTCTACTTATCCAAAACCAGGTCTTTCAATACATTTAAAAAATCATTAAATAGTGCCTAAAATTATTAAATCAAATCATTAAATTTGTACCTTCTGAGTACATGTATGCAATTGTTATCAATCTGTCTTCCCAGTCATTGTGTTCAGCATATTGCACAGTAATAAATAAATACAGTTCTCCTGGAAGTTATTAAAGTTAAAATAAATCCTCATGAACATAATCCGGGAAACGGGTTCACAGTTTACTGAAGAGTTCAGGAAAGAGGTTTTTTTCCATTCCTTCCAAACCCAATTTCACCCCTCTGTAGGATCTGACCAAGTGTCTATAGTTTGTTCCTGCAACCATAAACTATAAAGTTTCATGCTGAGTCTCTGGTGCTTGGCACCAGCACTGCCTGGAAGAAAAGGGGGCAATGAGGAAGTAAACCAGAATTCTCCAGCAAGATGCGATCTCACCTTTCACTGGCAAATTCCGGTCTCTCCCATCTCTTTCAAACTGGCTTGAAGAAAATGTGTCCGGTTACTAAGTTTTGAAAACACTGATGGCACCCTTGACTATCTCTAGATATTCTTTAAAGAAATATATATTAAACTGGGAAAGTATACTATTCACTACAGTAGAGCCTTAATCCTAGCTGTCTGTTTTTAAAGTATGTACTGAAAATAGTGCAATGAACAGAATATTTGTGTGATTTATAGAAAAAGCAAGCACATCATATTGAAGAACACACATTTACAGCACAATCCCAGGCTTGTCTGCTCAGAAATCACTTAAGTCCCTCTAAAAACAGTGGGACTTACTCTCAAGTAACTGTGTTGCAGCATTATACAATTGATGAAAGAACTCTGCTAATGTTTAAGTGCACATTCCAAAGAAATCATAAACAGACTTCCTTCTGAACATGCCTATCCATCTATAACATACTCTGAATGCACCTGATCTGGTGAATGTTACAGAGGGTTAAATATTTCCTTACATAATTCCCTCTATCAGCTTGGTTTTGGGGTGCTCGTTGAAAGAAGTGTCATCAAATAGACAGCCAAACTGTGAAACCATCGCTCCAACGATGAGATCTCCTCTCTGGTGATACTTGTACGGGAGCTGGGAGGGATCGGTGATGGTGCACATAGTAGTATGAGCCTTGCATTCAGTTGGAGGAAACTGCAGGCTCAGAACAAGCAGCAGCAACAACAGAAATATTGCTGACATCATGGCCAAATCTTGACTCAGAACATTCAGTGTCCTTCTATGCACCAGCTGTTTGGCTGAAACACCACTGACTTCCAATGTGGGTGCGCAGTTTTGGATGTTCACAGCTCTGATCAGGCAAGGATGATGTTTTAAGTAAGCATTTAGATTTACTTATTGAAGGTGTTTGTGGCCTTAGAAAATCCATGAGATCTGCCTAGAAGGAGCATAAAACATAGTAATTTAAGTTAATTACAGGCTATTATCATTCTAGGCTATTGTGCTGGCTGAGATCATTTTTGCATCAGATGAGGCAAAGAAAGTTTTTCACTTACCAGACTTACCGGACAATAAATGTGGTCTGATATTATTCAAAATCATGTGTCTTGCATGTTTATTAGGGGTGGGGGTGTAAAGGCATATCAGGAATACTGCAACCCTTGGCAAATATACCACCCCAATATAAACTATTCAGTGGATGCAGAAAATAGACAGGACATTCAGGGTAATATCCCCCTCCCCCAAAACAAATCAGGTGTGAAGCTAAAACATCCTTATCCAGCACTTGAAAGCAACCAGTGAACTTAAGAATGTCTACTGGACAAATGATGTGGGATCTATCTTTAAGGGTGCAATTGCCTCACAAACCTTACAGAATACTTTGAAAAGGTCAACAGGCATGTGGGTGCAGGAGAACCCGTAGACATTATATATCTGGACTTTCAGAAGGCGTTCGACATGGTCCCTCACCAAAGGCTACTAAAAAAAAACTCCACTGTCAGGGAATTAGAGGACAGGTCCTCTCATGGATTGAGAACTGGTTGAAGACCAGGAAACAGAGAGTGAGTGTCAATGGGCAATTTTCACAATGGAGAGAAGTGAAAAGCGGTGTGCCTCAAGGATCTGTCTTGGGACCGGTGCTCTTCAACCTCTTCATAAATGACCTAGAGACAGGGTTGAGCAGTGAAGTGGCAAAGTTTGCAGATGACACCAAACTTTTCCGAGTGGTGAAGATCAGAAGTGATTGTGAGGAGCTCCAGAAGGATCTCTCCAGACTGGCAGAATAGGCAGCAAAATGCAGAAGCACTTCAATATCAGTAAGTGTAAGGTCATGCACATTGGGGCAAAAAATCAAAACTTTACATATAGGCTGATGTAACTTTACATATAGGTTCTGAGCTGTCTGTGACAGATCAGGAGAGAGATCTTGGGGTGGTGGTGGACAGGTGGATGAAAGTGTCAACCCAATTTGCGGCGGCAGTGAAGAAGGCCAATTCTATGCTTGGGATCATTAGAAAAGGTATTGAGAACAAAACGGCTAATATTATGATGCCGTTGTACAAATCGATGGTAAGGCCACACCTGGAGTATTGTGTCCAGTTCTGGTCGCCGCATCTCAAAAAAGACATAGTGGAAATTGAAAAGGTGCAAAAGAGAGCAACTAAGATGATTACTTGGCTGGGGCACCTTCCTTATGAGGAAAGGCTACGGCATTTGGGCCTCTTCAGCCTAGAAAAGAGGCGCCTGAGGGGGGACATGATTGAGACATACAAAATTATGCAGGGGATGGTCAGAGTGGATAGAGAGATGCTCTTTACACTCTCACATAACACCAGAACCAGGGGACATCCACTAAAATTGAGTGTTGGGAGAGTTAGAACAGACAAAAGAAAATATTTCTTTACTCAGCATGTGGTTGGTCTGTGGAACTCCTTACCACTGGATGTGGTGATGGTGTCTAGCCTAGATGCCTTTAAAAGAGAATTGGACAAGATTCTGGAGGAAAAATCCATTATGGGTTACAAGCCATGATGTGTATGTGCAGTGCAACCTCCTGATTTTAGAAATGGGCTATGTCAGAATGCCAATGCAAGGGAGGGCACCAGGATGAGGTCTCTTGTTATCTGGTGTGCTCCCTGGGGCATTTGGTGGGCTGCTGTGAGATACAGGAAGCTGGACTAGATGGGCCTATGGCCTGATCCAGTGGGGCTGTTCTTATGTTCTTAAGCCTGGAGGCTTGCGCTGTATCCAGCGCAGGATTGTGGCCAGAAGCGACTCAACCAGAGCTAAGGGGAAACTTTTCCCCTTACTCCTGGATAAGGGCTGCTGGCCACAATGGGTCTCCTCGGAGTTGCGCCACCTCTGGAGGTGGCACAAGTCTGAGGAGAGCGGAGCGGCTTGAAGCCGCTCCATTTTCCCTTGGAACAGAGGTTGGGATCTGGCATAACTGCCGAATTCCAGCCCCACCTCCTGTTCACCGCCCACCCCCAGGGCCACTCATTGCCCACCCTTCCCCCACCCAGGAACGCCTCCCTCCCTCCTCCTCCCTGCCCCCCACGCCTACCTTTTCCACTTGTGTCAGTGCCGGCGGTCCGACACAAGTGGCTGAGGGGAAGCTGGCACAGAGGCTTATGTCAGCCTCCCATGCTGGAGCTTCTTGGAGCACTGGCCTGGCTTCCCCTTGAGGAGGTGCAAATATGCTTTATGGCACTTTTGCAACCCTCCTAGGCTGGCCCAAGGGACTTGGGCCGGCATAGGGCGCAGTTTGGATTGCACCCTAAGTGTTTAAGGAAAGCCTGAGATCAGGCTAATGCAGTGGTTCCAAAACAGTAAGCCATGGCTCTCCAGGAAGCCATGGAAACCAGCCAGGGGAGTTGCGGAATCCTTGCAAAAAACCCATAGCCCTATACAATGTATAGCATTGTAGCTCTCACAGAGGCCGTGGTCAATGACCCAGTGGCCAATTGAGCCATCAGTCAAAAAAGTTTAGGAACCATTGGGCTAAAGGCCTCTATTGAACAATTTCTGTTAACCAATCCGTCAAGGACTCTGAAGAAGAAGAAGAGGGGAAGAATTGAAAAATGGGCTGGAAAGTTGAATCTCAGTGGCAAAAGTGTGCACTGGATCCTATCCCCCTTTTCCCAATCTGCCCCACCCGCTTCCTCTCCTCAGACTTATGCCAGCTTCATAGCTGGTGTAGGTCCAAGGAGACTCATAGGTGACCAATGCTATGCACATGAAACAGGAGAAACAGGCTGGAATATCTTGGTCCTTCATACATTCTTGCTAGCAATCCACAAAATCCCATATCTCATTCCTTGTCTTGTATGCAATCAAATTGGTGGTGCACGTGGGGGGATGTTGAGACACACAAAATTATGCAAGAGATGGATAGAGTGGATAGAGGGCTGTTCTTTTCCCTCGCACACAACGCCAGAACCAGGGGACGTGCATTAAAACTGAGTGTTGGGAGAGTTAGGACATACAGAAGGAAATATTTATTTACCCAGCAAGTAATTGGTCTGTGGGACTCCTTGCCACAGGATGTGATGATGGCATCTGGCCTGGATGCCTTTAAAAGTGTATGGACAAATTTATGGAGGAAAAGTCCATCAGGAGTTACAAGCCATGATGTGTATGTGCAGTGCAACCTCCTGATTTTAGAAATGGGCTATGTCAGAATGCCAGATGCAAGGGAGGGCACCAGGATGCAGGTCTCTTGTTGTTTTGTGTGCTCCCTGAGGCATTTGCTGGGCCACTGTGTGATACAGGAAGCTGGACTAGATGGTCCTTTGACCTGATCCAGCGGGGTTCTTCATATGATTTTATGTTCTTATGTGCCTCTGTCATTTTCCTCCTGGGTGTAAGTCATAAGTCTGCTGTGTGAGTAGTTCTGGAAGTGGCCGGGGGGTGGGGGTGGGGGTGGAATTAGAATTGGAATGTCACTTGTCAGGTCAATTTTGCTGATTTTTAGTTATGACTAATTTGGATGCAACATATTAATTTCAATTGAAGGGGCACCTGGTGTCGTAACAAAGGGGGTTTGGAAGACCTAGGGCTCTTGGTTTTTGAACCTTAAAACCCTCAAGACCCCTTGCCCGGTAGTACTGCCACCACCCTGTACATGCCAGTGCCTCAGTCTACAGACACTGAGACTCTCTAGGCTTAATTCTATCCCTTGCAGGCACTGAGCTCTTTCTCATTTAAAGCCTCAGTCCTCAAGTTACTAGATCTCAACGAGTACTTAGTAGCTTACTGAGCAGCTAGGCAGGATTCTGAGCCTTTGTCCCCAACAGACAATGAAACAACTTAGTAAAAGATATTTTAGTTTATTAAGTACCTAAGGTTACACACTCTACAATAAGGCAGCAAATGCTAGAGGCATAAACATCTAGGAAACATATCAGCACTAAAACAATAAAGCTAGCTGGCTATCTCTAGTAATACCTATCTCTCACCTGGTTAGTTACTCTTTTCAGATCTCTTCCTTCCAGGGCTAATTATTAGGCTGTCCAATCAGAACCCTTGGTGAACAGAGCCTTCCCGAAGTTGGCCTGGTTGTTAAATCCTCATAGTTCTTACCACTCCCAACTGAAGATCCACAGCTGCACTCAATCACCCTTGATAAGGCGGCACTCTGTCTGCTGAGGTGCTAGCACTCCATTTGGTTGTAATTCCTGACCATAAAAGGAGAGATTCCTCTTTGTTTATTTACCCACATTCCTATAGCTGGGAACCGCTAGCAGCTTCTCAGTTACACTTTCTTAGTTTGGTTCAGGCTTCTCCTGCCAACTTAGGCCTAACATGGACTTATTCATGACACCTGGGTACAGATAGGCAGGTACTTCCCTCTCCTAGGTTCTTCTGGAAAGCTATCTGATCTCCCTATATCCCTTCTTCTGCACACTTTCACCCACTTTGCTCTGCCCTTCCCCTTCTAAGGAAATTCTACATCCTCCTCCTCTCTCTCTTCCTTTCTCCTCCTTTGATAGCCCAAACCTATGGGCTGGAGCCATAAAGCAGGTAAACCAGCAGGAGAAGTGAAAAGGGGTGGAATGCAGGCAGGGGGAAGACTGGGTTGGGAGGGGAGCGGGGAGAGAGCAGAGGCTGCGGGAGGAGGTGGATTAGGTGGTGATGGCTCATGCCGGATCGTATCCCTGTTTCTTGTAGCCTTGATTCCCCCATTCTCTCTTGGACCTGCACTAATGAAAGGGGACCCACTGTGGAGCGGGAAGCTTATGCAGGGGTAGGGGGATTTAAATCCCCTTTCCCTGGTGAAGCCTCCCAAACCGCCTCCCCTAGCTGGATACAGTGCACCATTTTTGGTGTGGCTGCACCACTGGAGAGAGGGGCAAGGATAGATTTGGGTAGTCTAATCATTGGGTATACATAGCCAGTAATCTCAAGTAAGGCACTTGAGTCAAATAAAGATGGAGGCAGCATTGTTCTATATTAGCTGCATCTTCTGAGCATTAACCAAGACCAGCCCCACAGAGGAGAGTTTACAGCAATCTAATTTTTTCCTCATTGTGAGTGTGTACAAGGGGATGGGTGGGGGGAGATCAGCAAGCAGTGCAGTGCAAGTCAATGTAAAGGAGCTTCTCTCTCAGATACATCAACAGACCCCTCTGTTTCCATCCCAGAGGCATTCTGTTTGGCTCTCATTTCTCTCTGTCTCTCTGGGTCCCATTGACCCCATACCTCACCAAGTCACAATGAGATCCAACAAATATTTTCTTCTCCTCGTATAATGGGGAAAAAATTATCTCACCAGGCACTATAGTCAGGAGCAGTGATTTTCAAAGCTGTAATTAACTTCAATTACTATGAGTCATGCTACATCAAATCACACAAGTCGGAAAGTGGACATAAAATATCCACAATATCCTGCACTGTTCAGACACTGAATGTTCTGAATCAGACTTGGCCAAGATGAAGGGGACCTTTCTTTTTTGGCAGATGCTCATTGTGGGCCTGCAATTTCCTCCAGTGGAATGCAAGGCGCAGCCTGTCATGTGTACCATCACAGATCCCTCCCAGTTCCCATACAAGTATCATCAGAGTGGAGATCTCATCATCGGAGCGATTGTTTCGCAGTTTGGCTGCCTATTTGATGGACTTTCTTTCAACGAACACCCCAAAACAAATCTAATAGATGAAGTGAAGTAAGGAAATTCTTTTACCTCTCCCTAACATTGCAGTTCATATCCTCCCCTCCACACTTCCTCTTCTTTTCCGCCCAATTCAGGGAGTAGAAGAAGGAGGAACAGTGGAGGTAAGTAGGAGTACAGAGATGGGAACTCTGAGGGGAGTGTCCCAGAGGTGGGCACCCCCTTGCCAATCTGTTGCCTCAGGCTTCAGTAGCCCTTTGCCCCCTCTCTCATCTCATATGGGATTGAAGCTTTACGAAATTAAATTTTAATCATTTCAAGAGGCTGTCTGGCTCAGGAATGCAAGCTAGTGGCCCAGTTGGGCTTGGAGTCCACCTCAAATGCTGTCAAATTTGGGATATGCAGAGCAATTGGCTGCCAGGTGTCCCCTTTAAGAGGCTGACGTGGAAAGGCTGGGGTTGCCTTGAAACAACCTCAGATTCAAGCCATGTTGTTGTAGTGGTTCAGGAGTTGGACTTAGACCTGGAAGAGCTGTCTTCAAATCCTGACTCAGCCATGAAGCTTATACTATCTCTTAGCCCCAAGCCTTGCAGGGTTGCTGTGAGGACAAAAGGAAAGGAGGGACTATGCACATCACCCGGAGCTCCTAGGAAAAAGGGTGGTATGAAAATCTAGAAAATAATTAAATAAAAATGTCCAGGGGAGAAGTAGCAGGGCTTTTGTCTCTTACGGTGCAGGTGTCTGCACTAAAGGGGATAAACATCTCTTTTAGATGAGCCTGTGGCATGTTGATTATTATATGCTATTAATTAATAAATGCGGCCCATTTAAACCAATAAACAATCTTGCCTTGTGTAATTCATGTGGGGGGGGGGTGTATGCTGCTGCCATAGCAATATCTGTTTCACACAGACACTGTTCTAAACCTTCCTTTAGCCCAACACCAAAGAACTACCAGCATGTCCTGTCCTTAGTGTTTGCTGTAAAGGAGATCAATGAGAACCCAAAAATCCTACCAAATGTCAGCCTGGGCTTCCACATCTATGACAGTTACTTAAATGCAAGGATGACTCATCAGAACACCATGAAACTTATTTCCACTGATAAAAGGATTGCCCCCAACTTCAAGTGTGAGAAGGAAAAGCATCTGATAGCTGTCATTGGAGGACTTGATTCTGAAATCTCTCTTCACATGGCTACCCAGTTAGGCATCTACAAGATTCCACAGGTACAATGAGCATATAGGTCAAGGTGATTTTTCAGCTGTGTGGGTATTTATCCTATTAACAGCAACATTCATTGAATTGTGTTCAATTGGACATGCCCAGAAGAAGGCACCTTAGACATGCCACCTTAGCTAATGTTCATAAAATTTAATATTCATCTCAAATATTCATAAGAAATGATGATGATTTCAAATTCATATAAAATGAATGGAATAATCTTAGCAAAGCCATTTGACTCTTTTGTGGGTACAGACGTCTCCCTGGATCCTGTATCTGCGGATTCAGTTATCTGTGACTCTCCACAGCCCTCAGCACCCCATGTACCTTTTGTTCCATTAGCAAGCATGCATGTTTCTTGCTTTTACAGAGGCTAGAACAGGTATGTGACAAGCAGGGGCATGTCCCTACACGCTATAGGGACACAGTAAGGAGTTAGCAGGAAGCTTTCCCATTATGTTTTGAAAGGTGGAGCTTAAAAAATAATAATAAAACTATTCACAACATGTGCTATTAAATGCACTCAATGAAAGAAGTATGTCTTTTTAATTCAGAATTGGGCTTCATCTCATCAGATATTTGACCAGATTCACTACAGCTGAGCCTCAGTTCTCCTCCCCCACCTGAAAAATTATCATTATTTCCTTAGGTTGCTCCAGTGATGAATACCAAAACGAAATTCCCGTCCTTTTACCGAATGGTCCCCAATGAAGGGCATCAATACAGAGGAATTGTCCGTCTACTTCAGCATTTTCAGTGGACTTGGGTAGGGCTCATTGCTTCGGATGATGGCGATGGTGAAAGGTTTGCGCAGACCATGATGAAAATGCTTTCTAAACATGGCATCTGCACAGCCTTCAGTAAAAAAATAGTCATAAATATAAGTAGAGCGGGTATGACATCATCTCAAATAGGAAAGGTTAAGGAAGGAGACGACTTACTTATGGATGGGATCATTTCACTAATCAATTCAGAAGTCAGAGTCTATGTGTTACATGCAGAGTTTAAGACCACAACATGTTTGAAATGGATGATCTTTCTTCATATGGTGCTAGAGGGTAATACAGAGACTTCTACAGGGAAAGTGTGGATTATGACCGTCCAGTGGGATTTTTCAACAATGACAATTCACAGGACATTAGACGTAGGATTCTTCCATGGTGCCTTGTCTTTTGCAATTCACTCTAAGGAAGTGATGGGGTTTCCAGAATTCCTTCAATTTCTACATCCTGACTCACAAAAAGGAGATGATTTCATCAAGATCTTTTGGGAACAGAGTTTTGGTTGTTTATTTTCCGATTCTGATGAGGACAAAGAGAACGGTAATACTTGCACGGGTCAAGAAAAGTTGAAGGACCTCCCAGGAACTGTTTTTGAAATGAGCATGACAGGCCAAAGCTACAGCATCTACAATGCCGTTCATGCTGTAGCACATGCATTGTAAAAGATGTGTACCTTTAGGCCCAACCACGGCACAATTGAAAACAAATGTAGATTTTTTCCTCCAAATCTTCAAAGTTCTCAGGTAAGGTTTCACAAGTTCCTTTCTCCATGGTGACATATAAAGCATACAGAACCAAAACTGTTCCACTGGATTCAGAGATGGACAAAGTGACATTAACTTTTTTTAACACTTATTCAAATGCTCACAAAGTGTGTGACTCTTGAGAGCAATCAACTGGACAGCTGTTTCTCAAGTTCATCACTTAAAGCAAAGTGTTCCTATTTGGGGGGTGAGGAAGGTGATTCCAGGGGACTGGAAGTTCTAGTCCAAGAATGGTAAATGCTATACCCATGATTTCTGCTCAGAAAAAGGACCTCTGACAGTCCTCTTTCTGATGGACATTAAATAAAGGGAAAGCTGGTGCTGGCCTGCTGGTGCTATATCAACAGGAAAGCCTACTGGTCGAGGTGAGTAGTCCATTGAGCAGCACAGGGAAAGGGGGAATGTGGTGGAAAGGTGGAACAGAGATGGAGAAAGGAATGCTTCTATGTAGGGGCAGGACAAAATAGGAGTGGGGCAGGCCTGGGAGGGGAGGCAGGATCTGCCATATCCTAACCCTGTTCGCAGTGCTGGCAGCCTTACATTGAGCTGCCCAGATTTGGGAACTAGTAGACCCCATCTCCACCAGCAAAGGATGCCACGGGGTCTTGGAAGTGTTCACTACCATTGCATTCTGCTCCTTCTCCAAAGAAAAGCACATCTGGATACAGATGCAACAGTGACTGGTGCTGATTTCCACAAGCTTGTTGCAAGTGAGCAATTGGATACTCACAAAAGGTTAAGCCTTTGCTGGCATGGCTGTGTCTGGCTTGTGCAAGCATTCAGGCAGAAGTGTCATAGATAGATACACTATCAACTAGATACAACCAGTGTGCTTTTTCTCTTTGATAAGAAAATACTCCAAGGCACTGAAGCAAACAGAAGTGAAGAAATAAAAAAACAAAGCAACTTTATACCCTTACAAAAGTCTCGGTTTGTAATATCTTCCTATATCTTTTTTTAATGCAGCTTCACCCTTTCCTGAAGAGCATCTCTTTCAACAACAGTGCTGGAGACCTGGTGTCTTTTGATGAGGAAGGTCAATTAGCAAGTGGATTTGATCTGATCAACTGGGTGACTTTCCCCAACCAGTCCTTCATAAGAGAGAAAGTAGGAATGATGGACCCACTGGCTTTCCCCGGCAAAGAGTTCACCATTAATGAAGAGGCCATCACATGGCACAGCATGTTCAATCAGGTAAGAGCTGAATAAATGGGAAATGTTCCAGTACCTGGACCTGCAATAGAATCCTGAACCTCTCATTCCAGGCCTACTTCTACATTTTTCTAAGGGACCGAATTTATGGGCTGCGGTGCCAGTGCCACTCACCTGGCTGTTGCAAAAAGTGTCATAAGGCACTTTTGCGTCAATGGTACTGACACGTCACCAATGCTGAGCCCAGTGTCAGTCGGTGCTGGGCCTCAGTGCCAGAAGATGGCCATCACAAGCTCCTGGCGGTAAGTACGGTAAGAATTTGGCAGGGGGGAAGTGGGGGGAAGGAAGGAGCAGGACTGGGAGGGGAGCAGAGACAGCAGCATGCTCTGCCACTGTATCCTGACTCCGCTCCTGGGCTGGGAAACCTGACACGGGTCTCCTTGGTTCCGCACCAGCTCAATAGCTGGTGTTGATCTGAGGAGACCCATTGGAGCTGCCTAGATATTACACAGGGTAAAGGAACATTTGTTCCCTTACCCTGAGGAGACCTGGTGCTGCTTTCCTGCCCCATAGGATACAGCAGTTGTCATTTTGGGTGCTAGGAAAGCTTATGGTTGGGTTGCCCATTTGCTGTTGTTGTTCATGATATAGAGACATTTTTCAGCAGAATTCTATCTTGCTGGAACAGAGGCTGGCCAAGAGGCTTGCGCTGTATCCAGTGCAAGATATGGCACCAAAGTGGTTCAGCCGTAGACAAAGGGAAACTCTTTCCCCTTACCCCAAGGTAAGCCACTGCAGTCCCTATGTGTCTGCTCGAACTTGTGCCACCTCCTGAGATGGCACAAGTCCGAGGAGAGCAGAGCAGCTTGAAGCCACTCTTTGCTGCTCTGGAACGGGGGTTGGGATCTGGCATAACAGCTGGATCCCAGCCCCACCTCCCACTCCCCATCTGCCCCTGGGACCAGCCTCTGCTCACCATCTCCCTGCCCCGAAACTCCTCCCTCCTGCCTCCTCCCCGCCTCCTCCCCGACCACCCCAGAGACTTGTGTCAGCCAAGCTCAGCCAATGCAAGGCTCACTCTGCAATCTGCCATGGAGGCTGGATGCAATCTCTGTGCTCCCGCCCACCTCTGTGCGCTGGTGCAACTTGCTCCTGAGGAGGCATAGATGTGCTTTACAGCACGTTTGAGATCTTCCTAGGCTGGCGCAAGGGATTTGTGCCAGCCTAGCACAAGATTAGGATTGCACCCTTAGTCACACAGACAATTTTTGCGGAGTTTTTGTCCTTAGAAAAACCGATCTCTGAATATCACCTTCTGCTCAGGGGAAAAGTCATGTTTCTTCATGTCACATCTTTGATGCAAGCAGTTTGAAAGTTAATTTTCAAGTTAACTGCAGAAGTTAGAGCCTAGTCTTATCCCATAACATCTAATGCCATTTCTCTGCATTGCCTGAGTGTGCTGTGGTGGCGGGGAGAAGGAAGTCACATGGCCAGTGAAAGGCAAGCAAAAAAACCTTTTCATCTACCTCCTGTTAGGCTGCTAGATTGCTTCTCCTCAGACCTATGCCAATTATGTAGCTGGTATAAGTCTGAAGAGAAGAGAGAGTGAAGTAGGTTGGAAAATCAGGCATAGAATCCACACGCTTCTGCTATCAAGACCCACCCCCTACAGCCTGCTCTTTGCCCAATGCCCTTCCCTCTCCCTGCACCAGCCTCCCTAGAACTGCCTCCTCCATCAACTTACCTGGGATGGCAGAGCATCTGGGAAAGTCTGATGCATACGCAGAGCCTCTGACTATTTTTGCCAGTGGCTCCATCACACTCAACTGTGGTGCAATGTTTGCACCCAGGGTGCCCAGTTAAAATGGAGGTCAGAGTACCTATACCTTTAACCATTGTATACAAGAAGGAACTTTAGCAGGTGCAGCTCAATATGGTGGGGTTTAAATAGCTGCCAAATTTCCCTTTTCTATACAATGGTTAAAGGTATAGGCACCCTGTCCTCCATTGTATCTGATCACCCTGTTTGCCCCATCGTATTGTCATTTATGGCAGTGGGTTGATAGATCCACTTTGCAAATGGCCCATAGGATGGGGTGATTCTGCTGAGCCCCCCCCCCCAATGAGGAACCCCAAAGAATTCCTTGTGCTGCTTCTGTGGTTGCCCTGGACATTCTAACAAAGATCAGAAGGCTGCATTCTGAGATTAGGTCTTTCTCACTTCAAACCAGCCCTTTGAAAGTCAAGCTGAAGTGGAACTGTCCAGTGCTGGGCCTTCAACATTCATTCATTTGTGAATGCTCCCATTCATTCATGATCCACCATGGAAGAGAAGCGAGTTTCATCTTTGATGAGGTCAGAACATTGTTTATTAGATAAAGAAGCAAAACGAGGATGATTATCCTTTTTTATCTATAGGTAGTGCCCCTTGCTGTATGTAATGACCACTGCCATCCGGGTCACAGGAGAAAAAAGAAGGAAGGGAAGCCATTTTGTTGCTATGATTGTCATCCATGTCCTGAAGGGAAGGTTTCATACCAGAAGGGTAAGAGACATGAAGTGCAGGGTCATGAATCAGACACTGAATGTCTTCTGCTGGTTTCCCCTTTTCTCCACTTTCACACTTCCAAACAGAGAAAGTAATCAGCAGACTCTATTGATTGTTCAAAAAAGGTGACTAACTGAATGCTTGAACTCAATGAGTCTGGATTATTTTATTGTCAAATTATGCACACACACACCCTAAGGAGAACCTGAGGCCCATAATGACTTTTAAATTGAACCACATGTATTTGATAAAGCTGAGTCAAGACCGAACAGAAACACCAGAGTGGGTCACATTCATCACTCCTCCGCCCAGGCAAATCCTGCCAAGCCATAGAAATTTCTAATCCTAACCCTTTGATACCACATTGTCTCCTTGGGATGAGGCCACAGGGGTTCAACTAGCATTCTAATGGTGGAATGCACTTTAAGGCTATTGCAAATGGCCTGATGGCAGCACACGGAGCCACATAATACCGGCCCACCAGCAGAGCAGCCCCATTGTTTCCTCCTTCCCCCTTCCCTCCTTCCTTCTCCTAGCTGAAATCTCCTCCCTGCCATGTTGCCCTGTCTTCAGCCCTGACTTAGGTCCTGAAGGGCCTCACAAGAACAGACATGCTGAGAGACTCCTTGTTTTGCCAGATCTTGACCAGGTCTCCTTGCTAGTTCAGTCCACTCTGCAGCAGCTATCACAAGGTGGCATGTTCGGTTATGCTTCCCAATAAATGATGATGTGGAGGACTCTTCTTGCTGGATTGGAAAAGGAAAAATGGTCCAGACCAGTAGAGGAAGTGTGGAGGGGAGAGGATTATTTTCTCCGCCAGTCTCTTCCACTCTGTCCCTTCTTCCTTTTCTAATGCAGAGGAGGAGGAGAAGAGGAGTTACAGCAGAGGCAAGAGGGAGAATAAATTCCCTTGCCAATCTGCTGTCTGGGGTGACCTCTTCAGTTGATCCCATGGACAGGCAGGCCGTACCTGTCCTGTCATGTTAGAACATAAGAACATAAGAACAGCCCCACTGGATCAGGCCATAGGCCCATCTAGTCCAGCTTCCTGTATCTCACAGCGGCCCACCAAATGCCCCAGGGAGCACACCAGATAACAAGAGACCTCATCCTGGTGCCCTCCCCTACATCTGGCATTCTGACTTAACCCATTCCTAAAATCAGGAGGTTGCGCATACACATCATGGCTTGTACCCCATAATGGATTTTTCCTCCAGAAACTTGTCCAATCCCCTTTTAAAGGCATCTAGGCTAGACGCCAGCACCACATCCTGTGGCAAGGAGTTCCACAGACCGACCACGCGCTGAGTAAAGAAATATTTTCTTTTGTCTGTCCTAACCCGCCCAACACTCAATTTTAGTGGATGTCCCCTGGTTCTGGTATTATGTGAGAGTGTAAAGAGCATCTCCCTATCCACTCTGTCCATCCCCTGCATAATTTTGTATGTCTCAATCATGTCCCCCCTCAAGCGTCTCTTTTCTAGGCTGAAGAGGCCCAAACGCTGTAGCCTTTCCTCATAAGGAAGGTGCCCCAGCCCCGTAATCATCTTAGTTGCTCTCTTTTGCACCTTTTCAATTTCCACTATGTCTTTTTTGAGATGCGGCGACCAGAACTGAACACAATACTCCAGGTGTGGCCTTACCATCGATTTGTACAACGGCATTATAATACTAGCCATTTTGTTCTCAATACCCTTCCTAATGATCCCAAGCATAGAATTGGCCTTCTTCACTGCCGCCGCACATTGGGTTGACACTTTCATCGACCTGTCCACCACCACCCCAAGATCTCTCTCCTGATCTGTCACAGACAGCTCAGAACCCATCAGCCTATATCTAAAGTTTTGATTTTTTGCTTTTCCACTAACTACAGGTCTCATGCCAAGGAGATGTTCTTCCACCCATAACAAACTGGCTTGGACCTTCTTCTATTGAAATGCTATTCTGCAGCTCTAAATGTATGCTAGGTTTATAAGCCAATAAAACACCACACTAAACATCACATGGCTGATATTGTTTGAACACTGTGTCTTTATTCATCATCCAATCATCCACAGCGTACTTAACAGGCATCATGGAATCTTTTCAACTGAGAAGCAAATTTCCCAACCTTGTAGATAATACAATAGCACCACATTACTTGTTCATGCTGTACAAAGAGGCCACGAAAGGTTTCCATCAGTTTTGAATGGTTTGAGTAAAGCAACATTTCAAAGGACTCAAATTAAATGACCAACACAGCACATTGGAGACGAATACATTCACTGCTGATGATGGGGGATGATATAAAGGCAATGACGGCATGAATGATAATACTGAATTTGCAATTATTCTATTGTTTCAGACATGGATGACTGCCTCAAATGTCCCAAAGGTCAGTTTCCAAACAAGAATCAAAATCAGTGCTTCCCCAAGGACCTCCATTTCCTCTCTCTTGAAGAGCCGCTGGGAATTATATTAACTATACTTGTTTTGTGTTTTTCTCTGATCACAGTTTTGGTGCTCAGAATGTTCATCAAGAACAAGGACACTCCCATTGTCAAAGCCAACAATCGAGACCTCACCTACTCTCTCCTTGTCTCCCTATTGCTCTGCTTCCTCTGCTCCTTGCTATTCATTGGCCAGCCTCAGATAGTGAGCTGTTATTTACGACAAACATCTTTTGGTCTGGTCTTCTCAGTGGCTGTTTCTTGTGTCTTGGCTAAAACCATCACTGTGGTTCTGGCTTTCATGGCCACCAAGCCAGGATCCAGGATGAGGAAATGGTTGGGGAAGAGGCTGGCCAACACCCTTGTCCTTGGATGCTCCCTGATTCAAGCCAGTATCTGTGCTGTGTGGCTCTGCACTGCACCTCCATTCCCAGATTTGGACATGGACTCTCTGGCTGAAGAGATTGTTGTGGAGTGCAATGAAGGCTCCATCACCATGTTTTATTGTGTTCTGGGCTACCTGGGATTCCTGGCTATGGTCAGTTTCAGTGTGGCTTTCCAAGCGAGGAAGTTGCCAGACAGTTTCAATGAAGCCAAGTTCATCACCTTCAGCATGTTGGAGTTTTGCAGTGTTTGGTTGTCCTTTGTCCCACCTTACCTGAGCACCAAGGGGAAATACACGGTGGCTGTGGAGATCTTCTCCATCTTGGCCTCTAGTGCTGGCTTGCTGGGCTGTATCTTTTTCCCCAAATGCTACATAATTCTCCTGAGGCCTGAGCTGAACAGCAAAGATCAGCTCAGAAGGCGAAATTAACATTGCTCCCCAGGGGAAGACTTCATGTGAAATGTTTTCTGTCAATGTCTTATTAGGGGACATAACCTGTGACAGCTATGCCCCCAGAAATATTTGAGTGTTACCATAAGGGGTGGGCACCAGTGGTGCATTTGCACACCTTTTGGACATCTCATTATTAATTAGCAAAGGGCGTAATCCTAAATTCGCCCTGGGCCTGTGCATGTCCCTTGCACCAACCCAGCAGGGTCGCAAATGTGCCAGGATGCACGTTTGCACTGCCTCATGTGTCGGCTGGCGCAGGGATGCACGTCAGCCTACAAAGGCTGCATCCAGCCTCTGTGCCAATGCGGAGGTGTTCCAAGGCGGCAGAGGGGATTCCAGGGAGTGGGCACGCGGGGAGCAGGAGGTGGGGCTGGGACCCAGCAGTTATGCTAGATACCAACCCGCTTCCTGAGCAGCACAGAGCAGCTCAAAGTCACTCCATTCTCCTCACACCTGTGCCACCTCCTGAGGTGGTGCAGGTCTGAGGAGACCCATTGGGGCTGTGGTGGCTTACCCGGGGGATAAGGGGAAGAGTTTCCTCTTGCCTCTGGCTGAGTTGATTCTGGCCCCAATCTTGCAATGGATACCACACAGGCCTCCTGGCCTGCCTGTTCCAGTGCAAGATAGGATTGCGCTGAAAGGGGCCTTAAATTACATGTCCATTTCATCCTAACCATAAGCTTAGCATAACCACACATGGAATAATCATAGCATCCTTGTTTCCCTCAGCATGGAACTGTCATGGCATTGCCAGACAGCAGAAACACCCCCAGCATGCAAAGTCAATTTCAATAAAATTGCAGATTTGTTGTTCCACAGTGCGGTGTTTTTCTTTGAGTATAGCAAGCAAACAGTAAAAATGCCATGTGTTTAGATTTTTTTTTTCCGCTCAGGTTTCCCTCTCTGAATTTGTAGGGCACTGGATGAGCTGTGCTATCATGACTAATAAGTCTCTGAATCACCCCAAATTAGTGGGGGATTATGACAAGATTCTTTAAAGGAAAAAGTTTTCACGCACACGGATAGGTAGCAGATAGAGCAAAGAACTGGTTTTGCATCTTCTAGCTTAAGGGCTTGCCTGGCAGAATGAAATTTGAATCTCCTGTGATCAGACTGGAGGACACAGATCCACAGATTAATTGGATTTATGTGCCCTTATCCCAAGTAAAGCCCCAGTCATCTCAATGGGTCTACCTGGATCTGCAACAGCAAAAGTGTTGGCACAAATCCAAGCTTCCTGGTGTAATGCCGAGCTGCTCAGGTGTGGGGTTAGGATACAGCCTAAGTGCCGAAGGCCAGTCCCACCCTCCTCCCAGGCCTTTGAAGCCCAGAGCAAAGTTCAAAATAATGCGCCACTGACATTATACCTGGAAATGATGTCACTCCTGGGTATGATGTCACACACCCCCATTTTTTTGTTTGTTTTAACAGAAAGAATGGCATAGGATCACATTATTTATTTATTTATTTATTTATTTATTTATTTATTTATTTATTTATTTATTTATTTATTTAAATTATTTTTATCCTGACATTCCTCTATTGGAGCAATGTCCAAGGTGGCTTACAATGTACAGAAAATAAAAATTAAAAAAATTAAATAAATATAATTTATTTAAAAATGAATAAACTCTAAAATAAATACATAAATCAAATCAGATGAGACAAATCTATCTTTTAGTCACCCAGCATTGCTTTTGAAATTCTGTTAGTTCCAAAGTGAGTGTTTAGCATTAAGGTTCCTTTCCAACCAGAAGGATCCATGAACAGATCCTTTGTGGAGTGTGGACCATGGCACCAGGAGTAGTAAAGCACTGCTATGCTGCTACTTACATTCAAATGCTCTTCGGTGAGAGGACCATGCGAGCACATTTGGGCATCATCTAAAGCACCTCACCTTTGCAGGGCAGCCTCAAAGCAGCAAAAACTTGCAGGGGGGAAAAAAGACAACTCAAAGATGTCATTCTTGTGCAATACCCAGTAATCCCAGCAAACCCCTGGAGTGGTGTGTTGTAATTTGAGAGGAAGCAGTTTGCTGGTGTCTTGTGTAACATCAATCGTGAGGTCCATTACGGCCTCAGAACTGATCCCAATCACCGGGTCACTCAAGCCTCACTGCTTGCTGTTGTCGCGTCCTATTGACTTTTGTAATCTGTGACTATCATTTACTGATTAGGCTAATAAGACCCTTTAAGCAGGGACTTTAAATCAGTCACGTCTTGTTATTGTTGCTTCCTATTGTCTTTTACAATCTGCCATGAACAGTTGATAGCCCTTTAAACAGGGCTTTAAATCAGATGGCTGATTTTAAAATCCCTCCTTTGAGCAACATCCCTGGGGGCTGGGGATAAGAATAGGCCCTCAGTTTGGCTGTACTTGTCGTAAGAGGCGACTAAACAGCCACCGGGTAGATGGGACTCGTCAGCCTGGGAAGGCAGCTCATCTGAGAGAAGGAAAACTCTGATCCCAAACCTCCACTGCCTTGTGGCTACATCTAGTTATGGAAAAGGCTTCAGGATTCAACCTCGAGGCAAAATCCGGAGCCGGAGTCCCTGAGGCAGTTAATGGCTGAACACAGTCACGTTCTGGCAACTCCTGCGACGCTGCTGGAACCAACCGTATTGGCCTCTGCCTTTCCATTGGACCATTTCAGCGACGTGGAGAGGGGGGATTTGCTGCATGGGTAACAGCTATCCTCCATACCTACTTTACCCAGGCTTCGTGCACTGGAGAGGACACTCTGTTCCAGAACCACCATTCAGAGCGTGACACCATAGTCTTCTGAGACTGAAGGATGCCAACAAGACAAGGAGGCCTTTGAGCAACAGCACACTGTCATCCCCTAGCAGAGTGGAGCCCCCCACCCGGCAGCATGGAGCCCGAGGCAATTGCCCCCTCAGCCTCCCTTAACAATGCCACCGGCTGAGAGTAAGGGTAGGGGGAAGCAATAATGTGCTTTAAATGTAAGGTCAAGGAGTTTGTACCAGATCTGGGAGCAGATAGGAAGCCAATGAAGGGACTTAAGGAGTGATGGGATTTGATGTGTGTGATGAGCAGGGTTAATGACTTGAACAGAGCAGTGTTGGAAGAGGTGAGGGGCTAAGATGAGCCAATGGAAGACCAGCAATAGATTTCTACTGTCAAGGTAAGAGATTACCAGGCCATAAACTGTAGGTTTGTTCCCAACAGACCAGAGAGAAAGAGCCGGAGCCTTGTCAGATTATTGTAAATTGTAAAGGGCCAGATTATTGTGATGGGAGAAATAACAGTAAATAATAAATAATTAAGTAACAGACTAAATATGAGGTGCAAAGGAATTGTACCAACAGAGGTGCTGGACCCCCTGAACCAAACTTTGATTTCTTGCAATATCTCCTGGGTAGCAAGAGCAGGAAAGTCCAGACTTCTTGGTATTTCAGAAGACAAGGGATTTGAGGGTCATTGTAAAACCAAGCACTGTGCTTGCTGATAATTTACACTCAGCTTAGCCATTTGAAACTGCAAGTCTTTCTCTCAAAACCAATACAACCTCTTTATGACTGGATTATGGGCTGAGCTGGCTATGTCTGAATGGTTACCCCACAGTCAGGATGAATTCGCTCCATGTTCCACTGATCTCACAGTAGACCTCTTGACATTCAATATTACTATGAGAGCCAATAATTGTTTTGTTTTGTTTTTCTTCCTTGCCTGGCAGGGAAAAAAAATATCACTGAGTAGTACAATAGTCTAGAACAATTATTTGAAAACCTACAATCAACTTCAATTCTCATTGAATTACCATCCAGGCAAACCCCATGTGGATTTTCTAAAGCCACAAGCACGATCAATAACCAAGCACATTTTAGACATCATTCCTGTGCTTTTCAGAGTGGGGTTGTGAATCTGTGAACAACGAGGACAGCACCAGTCTCGCCTTCAATAGCTTAATTCACCCAAAGATTCTTCAACATCTGAAGGAGGGTGCTGTACCCCAGCTGCCAGTGGGTGAGAGAAAGACACTGGACATTCTCAGTCAAGATTTGACCAAGATGGCAAGAGTCTTTCTGTTGGTGCGGCTGCTTATTCTGGGTCTGCAATTAACTCCCACGGAATGTAAGGCACGGACCGTAATGTGCACCATCGCTGATCCCCCCCAGTTCCCATTCAAGTACTATCAGAGTGGAGACCTCATCATTGGTGCAATTGCTTCACAGTTTAACTGCCTCTTTGAGCGAACATCCTTCAGAGAACACCCCATAACAAAGTTGATGGATGAACCTATGTAAGGAGATCTGTTTATCCAGCTATAATGTCCAGCAGTCCAAATCATATCCATGGCAAAAATTCTATAGAAGTTCCAAGCATGTTCATAGCACAGGATGCCTTTAGATTTCTTTGGATGACACATTTACCTCTATTAACTGGAGTTCTTTAACTATGGTAGAAATATATTTTCTTTTATATGAATTGAATTCTTTTTCCTCTTATGCATTTTTTAAATTCCTCATCTTCCCTAAGGCAGCAGTACCTTGTACTTTCATCTGCTTAGGAACCAGAGCATAGACAAAAGTAAAACATGGGTGTATGATTAAGTATAGCCTCATTTAGCTTGCATATTTATTTTGTTCAGTCTCCCCCCCCCCAAAAAAAAAAAAAATAAAAAAAAAATTAAATAACTATATAACACAAGTTAGGAAAGATTGCACTGGTAACATGATCTATCTATATTTTGCCTTTCTAATCTTACATGGATTTGAAGATGTATAGTGTTCAGTTCTAAAAACCATTTGAAAGTGTGACTATGTGCCTAACAAAATGCTTTCAGACAGATTCTTTATGAAGGGGTTCAATTCCTATTTCATATCAAATGTAACACTTCCTTTAGTTCAACTCCAAAGAACTATCAACATATCCTGGCCTTGGTCTTTGCAGTGAAGGAGATTAATGAGAACCCGATGATCCTACCAAATGTCAGCCTGGGTTTCCACATCTACGACAGTTACTTGAATGCAGGGATGACTTATCAGAGCACCCTGAAACTTCTTTTCACTGGTGAAAGAATGGTCCCCAACTTCAAATGTGACTTGCAACAGCATCCGATAGCTGTCATTGGGGCACTTGATTCGGAGATCTCCCGTCACATGGCTACTCAATTAAGCATCTACAAGATTCCACAGGTACAATCAGCATGTGGGCCACAGTGCTTCTTCATTTCTGTGGTTATTTATCATTTTAACATAGAGTCAGAGACATGAATGAATTTTAAGGGATTCATGATGTAGTGTGATGTTGGTTTCTTTCTATCCTGTTCCAAAGGGTTTTTTTAGTTTAGTTTACTTTGACTACCTTTATTACCCAGTATTTAGCCAAGGCAGAAATGAAAAATTGTATGCACAACCACTTCATGTTTAGAGAGTATTTCTGGCATCTTCCTCCCTAGATTATTAACTAGCTATAATGTGTTTGGTCAATTTTTATGTTTTTTTGGCTCCGTGATGGCTGTTCCTGTTCCTTGCTTGGCATTATACAAACATTCTTTCAAAATGCCATAGAATGTTGTTCATCCAGAAGCTACAAGCCCAGTGACCCCAGGGGGAGAAACCACAGGAAAAGAAATTAAGTACAAAAAGTCTTATAGACTTGTCATGCACACAAAGCATGCAAGAACACAAAAGTAGAACAAAAGAAAAACTCTAGAAAAGTGGTTCCCAAACTGTGTGTCGGGTCCCACTGGTGAGTTGCAACCTGATTTTTGGTGGGCTGCAAAAGGATGATAGAAAGATCAGATAACTGAGGGCCTTAGAACCCGATGCTATTCAAAAACCAGATAGCTGCTAAGGGCTCTGCTGCTAAGCTCCTGTAGTTTGCAAGCTTGCATAATTATAGGGAGATAAATGTCTGAGGGTCTTTTGTCTTGTTATTATTACTTGTAAATAAATAAATAAAACATTTCTTTCTAGATCTTTTTTATATAAAAAAAATCTGTTAAACCTGTTAGAGTGTCATTTTAAAAGGTGTGTCCTGTTGTGAAAAGGTTTGGGGACCACTGCTCCAGAAACTTTGTTTTCCCCTATTAATGGGGAATGGGGGTTAGATTTGTTATGAGCGCAAAACACACATACCCTCCAAGATAGAACAAAAGAAATATTTCATAATATCTGACAATCGGTGTGCAGTTAACACAAATGATGCTGTATCTTAGCAAGAAGGACAAAGATGAATTCACTGAGAATACACTGTGATTAAAAACCAGCATCCATGTTGGCATCCCGGAAGAAAAGGACGGAAGGCTGCGTGCTATAAATTAATGTGCCATCTCCACTGTAAATACAGTTGGTGGCAACATGTAACAGGAGTCTGTGAAATTCTTTTCCAGGTGTGATCAGGACTCAACCCCCGTTTTTGTGTTCTGAAAGGATGTATAAGCTATTTTCTTTCTTCAAGCCTTCCATTTATATAGTTTTGTTTTATGCTCTAGGAATATTTTGGTTGGAATTTTTATCAGGGGGTATAAAGATTTTTTGGGGGGGGGCTTTCCCCCAAAAAAGTGGAGCGGGCAATGGGGGCAGGCAGAATGGGGTGCAAAATTGGGCAGGGGGAGGGTGGTGACAGCCAGAATAGTCTTTGGAGCCCCTGTGAGATAGGAAAATGTCAGATCCCAGGAACTGTCTGGGTCCCGTCCTTTGACTCCTGGGCCCCCTTTCTGACCCTGGGTACAAATTACCCCCCCTTTACCCCCCTCTCCTAGGCCCTGTGAGTGGTGGGGGCGATAGGACAGCATACAGGAGGTAAGTAAAACTATTTTTAATTCGCCCCCTGGTAGGCTACTATGTGGGCCTCAGATGTATTCCAGTATTTTTGCTGGTGTATGTCTGAGGGCAGCAATGGGACAGGGTAGGCAGAAAAATGGGGGATGAGATGACTACCAGATCCACCCCATCCTAGACCCGACATATCCCATGGTTCATTCCCCATTACTGCCAATCCCCACTGATGGCCTAAATGCACTGTTAACCTACAGGTGCCTACAGACCCTTCCAGAGCCACGGCCATGCACTCTGCATCCCTTGCCATTTGCGGAAGAGGCCCAACAGTGCATAACAGCAGCCTGGCTTCAGGCTGCCATAAAGGACCATGCGCTGCTGGAATACTACTTCTGGTAGCGCAAGGCCTCAATATCATTGGGCCTTTGTAACATGGCTTGTAACATTAGGTTAGGTAAGGTTGCACAATTCTAAAACAAATAAATCAAATGTTCACCACAGCTTCTTAGTTGCCATTACATTTCACATTCCACCTGTTCTCAGCACGTTTGGCCTGTTTTATTACTGTTGAGCCACAGTTCTGCCCCACCCCCATTTTCAAGACAACTTTTTTTTTTCTATGTCTACAACTCTGATTCTGTTTTCTCTTAGATTGCCTATTGTGCTTTCGCTCCAGCGATGGATACAAAAAGACAGTTCCCTTCCTTTTACCGGATGGTCCCCAATGAAGCACATCAGTACAGAGGGATTGTCCGTCTCCTTCAACATTTCCAATGGACGTGGATTGGGATCATTGCAATGCATAGTGAACAGGGAGAAATGTTCTTGCAGAGCATGACAAAAATGCTCTCCGAGCATGGAATCTGTATAGCCTTCCATGGAAGAATATTTCCATTTTCTCTTGATGTAGTAAATATAGCACTGGCACACTTGCAAGAGACTAATGAAGTAACAGACCCTCTTGTAGCCCTGATGATATCATTATTCAGTTCAGATGTCAAAGTATATGTTTTAAATGCAGACGTAGAGGCCACCACATATTTGAAATGGATGATAGGTCTTTATACAATGTTTGAATGGTCTTATACTGGAAAAGTGTGGATTATGACAGCTGAGTGGGATTTTTCAGCTCTAAGAGTACACAGGGATTTAGATATACACTTCTTCCATGGTGCCTTGTCTTTTGCCATTCACACCAATGAAGTGCGGGGCTTTTCAGAATTCCTTCAGTCCCTACATCCTATGACACAGAAAGGAGATGATTTCATCAAGATCTTTTGGGGACAGGCATTTGACTGCTTGTTTTCTGATTCTGATGGGGACCAGGAGAAGGTTTGCACTGGCCAAGAGAGGTTGGAGACTCTCCCAGGGACTCTTTTTGAATTGAGCATGACTGGTCAGAGTTACAGCATCTACAATGCGGTTCATGCTGTAGCACATGCACTGCAAAAGATGACTACATCCAGGTCCAACCACAGAGCAAGAGTGGACCAATGTGGACCATCTATTCCACATCTACAATGTTCTCTGGTATTGTTTCACTTGTAAATCAGCCCCATTGTGACATTAGAGAGTGGAGAACCAAAGTCTTTTGGTTTGACTTTGAGATGTAAAAATGTCACACTTATAATGTGGTCGTCTGCAGCAATATTTTGTGGAGAAATTTCCATTATCCAAACTTTGGAAGAGCCTAATTTATATTGCATTTTTTTTTTTTTAAGTTTGGTTAATCATGATGATGAAAACTAATTGTTTCCATACTCCATTGGAGTGAGTTGCATTTCAATCATGAATAACATCCTTTGTCATGGCTAACAAAACTTAGGATATAGCTAGGGACTCCCAAAACACCCAGTGTTCGTACTGCAATAGGATTCAAAAGTTTGCAAAAGTTTGAACTTTGTCTTCGCAGTCAAACTGGGCAGCTCCACCTCTCAGTTGTTTCCATGAAGCTCTGTGCTTACTTTTGGGAACACATTGTCCAAACATGCAATAAAGTGCATAAGCAGCACTGGTGGGAAGGCTTGCGCTGTCCTGCTGGAGCATTGAATCCAAAAGGAGTGCCTGTCAGAACAGGTAAGAACCTGCCAGGCAGTGCAGGGACTGGGGGAGGACAGGGCAAGAGCAGGGAGGTGGTATAATGGGGTGGGCTAAGATGGGGCGGATTGGATCCTGGGAGGGGGCAGGAACATGTTGAATTCTATTCCCCTTTCCGGCCTTGAAAGCCTAACATGGGGCTTCTCAGATGTGTCATCTGCCATCTGGCAGGCGCAGATCAGAGTAGTTCCAATGCACAGGCTGGTGCTTTACCTGGGGTAAGGGAAAATGTTCCCTTACTCCAAGGAGACCTTCAGCCTGCTCATTCCCAGCGCTGGAAATAGCATGAGCCAATTGCCCCGCTGCTCTGTTTGGTTAGGATTTGGAAGCTCATGTCCCAAAAATATCCTTTCCAGCACGGACTAGAACTGATCGCCCTTGTCAAAGAATGTCTGGTGGGAGACATATGCTATATCTATTTTTTAAGTCCAGGAAAAGGGGCTTTGCGGCCCCTCTTCTGGGTGGATATTATGCAAGTAAAATCAGTTTCCTGCTTGACTTCTAGCACTGGCAGTACTAGTCACAGTGCCCATCAGGAAAGGTGCCTTAGGAACCTGGAAGTGCTCACTGTCATTGGTTTCTGCATCTCCCAAAGATAAGCACAATGCTGTGGGGGAAGACGAACAAGGATACATGGTTGGCAGAGCTGAAGAGTGCTTTACACTTCAGCCTTTGTGAGCAGTCACTGCAGTTATTCAGATCGGTTTGTAAGCAAGCTCATGTTTGTCTAGATCAGCGTTTCTCAAGGTTTGCTCTCTGCTGTACCACTTCACACGGTCCACCTATTCAAAGTACCACTAGAAGTGACTGGCAATGACATCATCACCAGTTACTTCTGGGTTGGGAGGCCAGATGTGATGCAACAAACACCAGTAAGAGATTCAGGGTGGACGGGTGAGCTTTTCTGAGCATGGAAAAGCATGTTTTGGAGTTCTGCAAGTCAAGCCCCCGACCGCTGTTTGTTGTGTTGCATTCCTGAGCTTGCTGCTGGGTGGCAGGTACCCAGGAGCCCTATGAGTACCACCAGACACCACCTCAGGTACCACTGGTGGCACCTGCACCACTGGTTGAAAGACACTAGTCTAGATTATGTTCAGAAGCTTCTATGTGTAAGTGCTTGCTATTTATTCTACCTCAGCGCTGGAAACCCACCATGAGTGGTTTTAATTGTTTCAAATTATTATGTTTTCTCTTTAATAAAGCATTCAAATGCTTTAAAGGGTTATACATTCTAATGAAAGATAAACAAAAGTCTCCCCTTGCAAAACTCACACTCTTGTCTTCCTTTTTCAACCCAGCTCCACCCTTTCCTGAGAAGCATCTCATTTAACAACAGTGCTGGAGACAAGGTGTCTTTTGATGAGGAGGGTGAATTAGTGGCTGGATTTGATCTCATCAACTGGCTGACTTTCGCAAACCAGTCCATCTTAAGAGTGAAAGTGGGAATGATGGATCCAAAGGCTCTTCCGGACAAAGGCCTCACCATAAATGAGGAGACCATCACATGGCACAGCACGTTTAAGCAGGTGGTATCTGACTGCAGGTTCAGAGCCCAGCAGTATATAATGCTATTAGTTTACTAAGGGCGCAATCCTAACTCGCGCTGGAGCAGGCAAGCCTAAAGGCTTGCGCTGCATCCAACACAGGATTGCAGTGGGCCACGTCTCAGCCATGGGCAAGGGGAAGCTCTCCCCCTTACCCGTGGGTAAGGGCTGCGCACCCCTATGTGTCTCCTTTGACCCGTGCCACCTCTGGAAGTGGCGCAAGTCTGAGGAGAGTGGAGCAGCTCGAAGTCACTCTGCTCGCCCCATGGACGGGAATTGGGATCTTGGATAACTGCTGGGTCCCAGCCCTGCCCCCGGCTCCCCACACACCTGCCCACAGGCCCGCCCTCCTCCTGCCCAGTAATGCCCCCTCCCGCCCCATCCCCACGCCCCCCACAACTACCTTTGCCACTTGTGCTGGTGTGCTTTCACAAGCGGCAGTGCGGGAGCTGCGGCGGAGGCTTCTGCCTCCATCTGCGCATTGGCGCATCTGGATGCGCCAACGTGTCTCCCGCCTAAGGAGGCGCAAACATGCTTTACAGCACGTTTGCATCTCCTCAGGGACTCCTATACCTGCATAAGTGCTGGTTAGGATTGCTACCTAAGGCAGTTAGTTTACTAAGGACACAATTCTATCCAACTTTCTTACACCGGTGCAGCCTCAATGCCACCCCAAGGTAAGGGAACAAATGTTCCCATACTTTGAGGAGGCCTCCGCGACTGCCTCCCCATCACATGAAGCAGTGCATACCCCCTTGGCACAGTAGTACCAGCACTGGAAAATTGGATAGGATTGGGCCCTAAGCCTGCAGTGTTATGTACACACTTATGGGGAAATTAAATTGCATGGAATGGGTCATACTTCTGAGAGGACATGCATAGGATTGTGTTATAGTCTGAGGCACAACACGTGTTCTCTGCTTTTCATACATAGGTGCTGCCCATTGCTGTGTGTAATGATCATTGCAGGTCACAGCAGAAAAATGATGGAAGGGAAGCCATTTTGTTGCTATGATTGTGATCAATGCCCAGAAGGGAAGATTTCACTCCAGAAAGGTAAGAGAGATACTGTGTAGAGCTATCACATGAACACTATACAGTTTTATTTTTCATTGGTTTTCATATTTCTCCAGTTTTTGTGCTTTAAAACAGAGAGCCACTAAGTCTTTGTGGGGGAGGGAGGGAGGCAGCAGGGGTGGGAGTAAGGCAGCAACGTGATCCCCAGGATTGCACAGCTTGGGGGGGCTGCAGGGACTGGAATGTACTCACCTGTTCCTGCAGCAGCCTTCCCAGTGTGCGGGGAGCCTTGCGCGAGGGCCTGCAGGGCTCCCCAATCGCTTTGAAGTGGAGTGATCGCACTCAACGTCCACAAAACTGCCCAGAAACACTTCCGTCTTGCCTCCTCCCTGCCTCCCACCTACCAGAGTTTTGCGTTGGCCCTGCCGGGCTGACACAAGATGCATGCAGGAAGCTGGCCCCTAAGCTTGCGTCAGCCTCCGCAGGCCGACACTTCTCTGAGCGCCAGCCCAGCTTCCTCCCAAGGAGGTGCAAATGTGCCATATGGCACGTTTGCAACCCTCCTGGACCGGAGCCAGGGACTTGCGCCTGCCCAAGTCAAGGGCTGGATTGTGCCCTAAAACACCACATGTAACATGGGATTGGTATTACATGAATATTGCTTGTGTGTTTATCATTAAATTCCTTCCTCTTTGCTATACTGCCCCTGACAATTCTGTTCAAATTTATCCCGCTGGGAAGCAAGACATCCAGTCGCATAGATCAGACAAGAGCTCCCTATTACCTGCACAGGCTGACCAAAGGTATGAGTCGTTTCAGTAAAGCAAGGGTTCAAAGATGGGTTAGAGATGAAACTAACCATTTTGTGGGTCATAAGGCAGTATAAAAAAATGATGGCTTGACTGATACATTACAGCTGCATTTGTTCTATTTTTTAACAGACATGGATGATTGTCATAAATGTCCAGAAGGTAAATTTCCGAACAAGAAGCATGATCAATGCCTTCCCAAAGATCTCAGTTTCCTGTCTATCACAGACCCTTTGGGAATGACATTAAGTGCCTTGGCATTTTCTTTTTCTCTGATCACAGTTTTGGTGTTTGAAATTTTCATCAAGAACCAGAACACTCCCATTGTCAAAGCCAACAACAGAGACCTCACCTACTCTCTGCTTGTCTCCCTATTGCTCTGCTTCCTCTGCTCCTTGCTATTCATTGGCCAGCCTCAGGCAGTGACCTGCTATTTACGACAAACATCTTTTGGTCTGGTCTTCTCAGTGGCTGTTTCTTGCATCTTGGCCAAAACCGTCACTGTGGTTCTGGCTTTCATGGCCACCAAGCCAGGATCCAGGATGAGGAAATGGGTGGGGAAGAGGCTGGCAAACTCCATTATGCTTGGTTGCTCCCTAATTCAAGCCACCATTTGTGCTGTGTGGCTCTGCACTGCTCCTCCATTCCCAGATTTGGACATGGACTCTCTGACTGAAGAAATTATAGTGGAGTGCAATGAAGGCTCCATCACCATGTTTTATTGTGTTCTGGGCTACCTGGGATTTCTTGCGATGGTCAGCTTCAATGTGGCTTTTCAATCCAGGAAGTTGCCAGGCAGTTTCAATGAAGCCAAGTTCATCACCTTCAGCATGCTGGTGTTTTCCAGTGTGTGGTTGTCCTTTATCCCATCTTACTTGAACACGAAGGGAAAGTACATGGTGGCTGTGGAGATCTTCTGCATCCTGGCCTCTAGTACTGGGTTGCTGGGCTGTATCTTCTTCCCCAAATGCTACATAATTATCCTGAGGCCTGAGCTGAACAGCAAGGATCAGCTCAGAAGGAGAAAGTAACATTGCTCCCCAGGGGAAGACTTCATGTGAAATGTTTTCTGTCTTCTGTTAAGGTCTTATTAGGGGACACAACCTGTGACAGCTATGCCCCCAGAAATATTTGAGTGCTACCATAAGGGGTGGGCACCAGTGGTGCATTTGCACACCTTTTGGACTTCTTATTGTTAATTAACAAAGGGTGTAATCCTAAGTACACCCTGGGCCTATGCATGTCCCTTGTACCAGCCCAGCAGGGTCGCAAATGTGCCATGATGCATGTTTACGCCACCTCGTTTGGGCTGGCACAGGGATTCACGTCAGCCCACGGAGGCTGCATCCAGCCTCCGTGCTGATGCAGAGGGTTTCCAGGGCGGGGGGTGGGCATTCCAGGGGGTGGGCAGGTGGGAAGCAGGAGGTGGGGCTGGGACCCGGCAGTTATGTGAAGCAGGAGGTGGGGCTGGGACCCGTTCCCTGAGCAGCACACAGCAGCCCAAAGCCACTCCGTTCTCCTCAGACCTGTGCCACCTCCTGAGGTGGTGCAGGTCTGAGGAGACCCATTGGGTGGCTTATCCGGGGATAAGGGGAAGAGTTTCCTCTTGCCTCTGGCTGAGATTATTCTGGCCCCAATCTTGCACTGGATACCACACAGGCTTCCTGGCCTGCCTGTTCCAGTGCAAGATAGGATTGTGCTGAAAGGGGCCTTAAATTACATGTCCGTTTCATCCTAACCATAATCTTGGCATAGCCACGCATGGAATAATCATAGCACCTCAGCATCCTAGCTTCGCTCAGCATGGAACTATCATGGCATTGCCAGACGGCAGAAACACGCCCAGCATGCAAAGTGAACTTCAATAAAATTACAGATTTGTTGTTCCACAGTGCTGTGTTTTTCTTTGAGTATAGCAAGTAAACAGTAAAAATGTCATGTGTTTAGACTTTTTCCCTCTCAGTTTGCCCTCTTTGAATTTGCAGGGCGCTGGCTGAACTGTGCTATCGTGACTAATAAGTCTCTGAATGGTTGAATGGTTAATCAGTGGGTGATTATGACAAGATTCTTAAAAAAAACACAACAGTTTTCACACACACAGAGCTAGCAGATATTGCAAAGAATTAGTGCTTACCCCCATACCCGCCAATAACGAGACCAGACTTCGGCTTGGATGTAAAATGGGCCACTTTATTAAACTCTCAACTGCAGCAGGGCAATAACAATCACAACAAACATGTGAGGCCTTATGGGGGAAACGGCCCTAGCCGTCTACCTCCCCCTGCAAACTCATTGGGCGTACCGCCTGGCTCGAGGCCCCAGCTGCCAATTGCCAGCTCAGGTCTTTCAACGCCACCCCCAAAGGGGGCAAGGCAGCCAGACTTCAGACCACTCGCCAGAGCGTCACCGGCCTGACAGTCCAGGCAAAGGGTTTGCCTACCTGCCTCCTGGAGCCGGTCAGGCATCATGGGAGCTGTTCAGGCTCGCCCTTCACCTCGCTGCCTTAGATGGACACCAAACCAGATACCTACCTACCCAGCCCCACACGTATCCTGCCTCAAATAAGTGACCAACCCTCCCTGGGCCTAAAACCGCACCACCCTTTGCCAGTCTGAGGTAGGCGAAAAAACAGGCATCACACGGCCAATCAGGATGACTGCAAAAAATTCCTACCCGGCCCTATAAAGCGACCAGCTAATCCCAGACTGGTTAACGGGAGGGCGGGCGGGGTTGCTGGCTGGGGGCAAACTGAGCTCCGTCAGAGCGTGCGCTCCAGCCGGACTCTCTGGCGCTGCCTTTCCCCTGGCCGCGAGCCAATCACGGCAGAGCCTCAGCCTGGGAGCACGAGGCGGGGAGGGGGGCAATCGGCTGCTGGCGCCAAGCTGGCGCCAATAGCTTTTCTTCTAGCTTAAGGGTTTTATTAATGTAAAATGCTAGAATCAATGTAAGTAAGTGTAAAGTCATGCACATTGGGGCAAATAATCAAAACTTTACATATAGGCTAATGAGTTCTGAGCTTGAGACAGATCCAGAGAGAGATCTTGGGGTCCTTGTGGACAGCTCGATGAAAGTGTCAACCTCATGTGCGGTGGCAGTGAAGAAGGCCAATTCTATGCTTGGGATCATTAGGAAAGGCATTGAGAATAAGATAGCTAATATTGTAATGCCATTGTACAAATCGATGGTAAGGCCACACCTGGAGTATTGCGTCCAGTTCTGGTTGCCGCATCTCAAAAAGGATACAGTGGGGATGGAAACAGTGCAAAAGAGAGCAACCAAAATGATTACTGGGCTGGGGCACCTTCCCTATGAGGAAAGGCTACAGCGTTTGGACCTATTCAGTCTAGAAAAGAGGCACCTGAGGGGGGACATGATTGAGACATACAAAACCATGCAGGGGATGGACAGAGTGGATTAAGAGATGCTCTTTTCGCTCTCACATAACAACAGAACCAGGGGACATCCACAAAAGTTGAGTGTTGGGAGAGTTAGGACAGACAGAAGAAAATATTTCTTTACCCAGCATGTAATTAGTCTGTGGAACTCCTTGCCACACAATATAGTGATGGCATCTTGCCTGCGTGCCTTTAAGAGGGGATTGGACAAATTTCTGGAGGAGAAGTTAATTACGGGTTACAAGTCATAGTAGGTATGTGCAAGCTCTTGGTTTTAGAGGCAGGCTGCCTCTGATTGCCAGATGCAGGGGAGGGCACCAGGACGCAGGTTGTGTCTGTTGTCTTGTGAGCTCCCTCAGGCATTTGGTAGCCACTGTGAGATACAGGAAGCTGGACTAGATGGGCCCTTGGCCTGATCCAGCGGAGCTCTTCTTGCGTTCTTATGCTCTCAGGTCTCTGCACCGGCCCAGCTAACTTCCAAGTAAGTGCAAACAAGTTTTATGGCTGTGACACAACCTGGCTCAGTGAAGTTGACCACAGCCGGTGCAGGGGGCCTGTGCCTCGTAGTCAGGATTGAGCCCTAAACCAGATAATATGTCTCCCCCACTACTTTAATCAAATTTGGTCTGTCCCAGAATGCTAATTGTCCCAATATAATAGTATCCAGATGTAATCCACAAGACTCCCCAAACTACTCCCTTATGCATCCTTAACTCTTCCTCTTCGTTTCCTTTCTCTTCCTGTTTTTGGATTATATATATTGGCTCAGTCATGTCGTGAGAATGGATGATGGCCGGATCCCAAAGGATCTCCTATATGGAGAACTCGTGCAAGGAAAGCGCCCTACAGGTAGACCACAGCTGCGATACAAGGACATCTGCAAGAGGGATCTGAAGGCCTTAGGAGTGGACCTCAACAAGTGGGAAACCCTGGCCTCTGAGCAGCCTGCTTGGAGGCAGGCTGTGCAGCATGGCCTTTCCCAGTTTGAAGAGACACTTTGCCAACAGTCTGAGGCTAAGAGGCAAAGAAGGAAGGCACATAGCCAGGGAGACAGACCAGGGACAGACTGCACTTGCTCCCGTTGTGGAAGGGATTGTCACTCCCGAATTGGCCTTTTCAGCCACTTTTATATATATATATATATATATATATATATATATATATATATATATATATATAACAAATATATAAATATTAAATATAATAAACATTAAAAAATATTGGCAAGGAGTTCCACAGACCAGCTACATGCTGAGTAAATAATTTATTTATTTTTTAATCTGTCCTAACTCTCCCAACACTCAATTTTAGTGGACATCCCCTGGTTCTGGTATTGTGCGAAAGGCAAAAGATCATTTCTCTATCCACTCTATTCATTCAAACGCTGTAAGCTTTCCTCATCAGAGAGGTGCCCCAGCCCAGTAATCATTTTGGTCACTCTCTTTTGAACCTTTTCCATTTCCACTTTATCCTTTTTGAGATAAAAAAGGTGCTCCCTGAGGCATTTGGTGGGCCACTTTCACCAACAACCCACATACCAAAAGTTGGGGGGAGTGACATGGTCAGTGCCCTGTGGTGTGTGGTTGCTCAAAACTATCTGTCATGAAAGAAGAGAGGGACTTCTAGTGATCACCTGCTAATCCAGGGCAGTGATGCCTCGTGCCAATCACTCACTACCTTCCCCTCCCCCCACTCTTCCTGTTGGTTTAACCTGCAGCTTGGTAGATCTAGTCCACTGCCACCAGTCCAAGAGATGTGGTTCCCAGAGGGGTTTCCTGGGCAAAACCCCTCCCCTCCCCAAGAACCCTATGCAAGGATTACAAAATGCTCTCACTCTGCCAGAGATACCTGCAGAGCAGGGAGGTGGACAAATCCACTGATCCAGAACAGGCAGAGTTTTTATGCAAAAAGGTTCATTGCACTGGAAAAGTTCATTGCACTAGAAAGGTTCAAGGCGCACTGGAAAAGCTCATCCGTCCCTCCCCCTTTGGCTAGCCAGCCAATCAGCTGGCAGCAAAGCCCTGCTGCTGGCTGACAGGTGGGGAAAGCCTGGCAATTATTGTCAGTGCGCCACAGAGGCACGCTAGCAGCTCTTATTTTCACCTGTGAAGCAAAGACAATGAAATCCAAGAGCATCAGCAGGGCTGGATAAGTTCTTAATTACCATAGATACTTGAGTATAAGTTGATCTAACAGATAAGTCAAAGGCAGATTTTGAGCCCAAAATCATGGAATTATCTATGATCCTTTGATAAGTCTGGAGTTTAAGTTTAGGGGTGGGGGTGTCTAACGATAGTTTTGTCTGATGTTACCTGAAGTCAGATCCTGAAAAATAGCCTACCAATAATTGTTACCAAAGAACTGTGCAGTTTCTTATTCAAAATATATTAAAAAATCATAAGATACATTTTTATCCATTAACTTTTTAAGTTCTGGTCTTTTTGTAAACACTATCAGAATAAGTGGACTATAAACAACAAAGCAGTAGAACCATTAATCATATCCTTCTTTAAGGGATCTGGTGTGCTAAGCCAGAGGCTCACCATATAACATACAACTTAAAACACATAACTGGGAGCGTGCAATTCAATTCACAGCAGAGAGACAAGCAACACGGAATGAACATGAGCAAGTTCAGGTATACATAGTTGCAACCTGATTTACTCAGAAGTAGTCCCATTGCTTTCAATGGGTGTTATTCTTAAGTAATGGTGCACTGAATTGTAGACTTAGAGTCCAATTCTGTGGTCAGAGGTGCAGCTGTGTGCCGCGGACCACAGTTGCTCCCGCCAGAGCTAGCCCAGCGCTGGCCAGAGCTGGGCTGGTGTGCGGTGGGCGCCCAGGCTCTGCAGCTCGGCAGTCTCATGGACTGCCAGGCTGTGGAACAGGAGGTGGGGGCATGGTCAGGGAGATGGGGGAGGCTTCCGGGGAGGGGGGAGGCATGGCTGGGGCATGGGGGCAGCATGTCGGGGTGGGGGAGAGGTGGATCCACGGAACCAAGCTCCACAGGATCCTAGGCACTCGGGCAGGGCTGCTCGCCCTACACGAGTGCCTTTACTTTAGCGGCGACCAAAGCATCACCGCTAAAGTGAGTAGCCCCATTGTAGGGCTGCTTCCCTTACCCGGGGGAAGGGGGCGAACATCCCCTTCTCCTAAGGAGCCTCCCGCGGTAGTGCGGGAGGCACAGAATCCGGTGGGAGCCCGCCATGGAGCCGCTGGACCTGGGCGCCTCAGGCAGCTCAGGATTGGACTGCCCAAAATTGCTTCAGATGGAATCAAGGATTACATCCTGGTGTTTTAAAAACCAGACCTCTGCCAAACATTTGCAAAATGGAATGAGGGTACAGAAGGATCCAGTAAAGAGGATGAAGCTTGTTTGATTTTAATGGTAGCCTTGATCCTTGGCTCAATTTTTTTCTCAGGAGGAGAATGAAAGTTTAACTTTGGCTGCAGCTTGCAGCTTTGTTGCCCTGGAGATTAATAGCCCTCTAATTATCTCTGCATTGGCCTCTTGCTTCTCCCAGGAACTGGCCTCAAACAACCCTAACCCCTGAGTGACCTCGCATATAAGGCAAGGAGATGATCTAAACTTGATCTATTGGCAGAAATTTCTCACCTTATAGGTGCACTATGGTACACTGGCCCTGCTGTCCCTCTAGTAGAGGACTTTCCCCATGACAACGACCACAAGGATATGAAGGCCAGCACTGCATATGCGTGCCCACGCATGCAAGCACACACGTGTGTGCATACACATAAACATTTTTCTCATATTATTTCACAGAGAAAGTTTGGCTGAGATGGATGGAACAAACACATTCCTAGTTGCATCATCTGAACCTGTGTGACTTAGGGAGAAATATATTTGTATTCTTTCTCAGGGAAGTATTTATCTGCTCCATAATTATTAAAATGACAATTATTTTCAACTCCTCCTTGAAAACACAGTTCAGGTGAGAAAAACATATGCAGTTAAATCCTCAGCTCACATCTGTGCTGACTGCAATGGGTTGCTCAGCTGAGGGGGGGTGGTTGTTAGGAAAGCTGTAGGATGAAATCTGTCAGTTTTTGTACTTGGTGACTGTTGCACTTGGGAGTGTGATACAGATAAATGTGCAGTTGTGGCATGGCTAGGCACGTATTTCTAGGCAGGCCACTGTTTGTGGGTCTGTTTTTCCAGTTGCTGTTCCTCCCTGTCATGTGCCAGGACCGAAAAGAGACCTGCGATTTTAGAAATGTCCAAGACAATGTGTATAAGCCAGGAGAAGCCATCATTGGAGGGAGCCTTCCCCTAATAATTCCTTTTTTGCATTTACTTAATTTTAGAGAGATGCCAGGGAACCATTATCCAGTTAATAAGTAAGTTCTCCTTGAATATTCTTCAGTAAACTTGCTATTTGCCTCATGAGGTCAGGGCAGTGGTGGGATTGAGCCGGTTCGCCCCGGTTCTATAGTACTGCTTCCTAGTTCACCTCTTGGTTCGGAGAACCAGTTGTTGGCTGAGGAGCGCACACGCAGCTATGACCCTCCTGCGACTGCGCGGAGAATGCAGGAGAGGGCGCGAACGGCCAGCCTGCAGCCTCGTTGATGAGGAGCAGTTCAGCTGCTCGCCACGCGCCTCTCCTCCCCGGCTAGGCTCAGCACTCCCGGTGAGTCGGGGGCCTGGGAGGAAGAGGAGGGCGCTGGAGCCCAAAGAGCCCCCGCTGCCCCCAAGGGCGAGCCCCCCCGCCACCATGTGTCCCCACCCGCTAACGAGGGAAACAGGAGCAGTTGCCCGCCCTGCGCCTGTCCTCCCCGGCTGAGCTAGCTGGCTCAGCTTTCCCGGTGGGTCGGGGGTGCGGGAGGAAGAGGGGGATGCTGGAGCCGCTCCCACTCAAAGAGCCCCCTCTGCCCCGGAGGGCGAGCCCCCCCTGCCGCCATGTGTCCCCTCCCGCTAACGAGGGCAACAGGAGCAGTCAGCGTGCAGCCTCGCTGACTAGGAGCAGTTCAGCTGCCCGTCCATCGCCCTGAGGATTGCAGCCCCAGCAGAGTTTGCCACACTTTCCTGGGAGTAAGCCCCATTGAACACAATGGAACTTACCTCTATGTAGGCACTGAGCACAATCCTAACCAGGTCTACTCAGAAGTAACTCCTATTTTGTTCAATGAGGCTTACTCCCAGGAAAGTGTGGATAGGATTGCAGCCTCATTGACAAAGATGAGATGCTTCCTTTTTCACATTCCGATTGACAGTGGCTGCAATCCTAACCACACTTTCCTGAGAGTAAGCCCCATTGAACAAAATAGGAGTTACTTCTGAGTAGACCTGGTTAGGATTGTGCTCAGTGCCTATGTAGAGGTAAGTTCCATTGTGTTCAATGGGGCTTACTCCCAGGAAAGTGTGGCAAACTCTGCCATACTTTCCTGGGAGTAAGCCCCATTGAATACAGTGGGACTTACCTCTGAGTAGACACTGTCAGTCAGAAGGCAAAGAAGGAAGCATCTCATCTTCGTCACTGAGGCTGCGATCCTATCCACACTTTCCTGGGAGTAAGCCCCATTGAACACAATGGGGCTTACTTCTGAGTAGACATGCCTAGCATTGCATTGTCAGTCTGGAGGAGAATGAAACGCAGCCCCGGGACTCCAAGGGGCACCTCCTCCTTCCAGCTCCAGACTGCAGAAGTTTTTGGAGCTCCCCCTCCACCTTTGATCCAGGCAAGAGGGTCAGTCTCCCAGTGTCTCACCCCACCAGTGGCTCTCCCCAGAAGACTTTTTGCCCCTAAGAAACATCAAACCCCCCCCATCTCTCACACAGGAAGGGACTGAAGATCGCTTATGTCTCCCTGGCACACTTCTCCAGCTTGGATGGGCTCAAGGTCCCCAGTGAGAGGAGCCAAGGGAAGACTTGCCTTCCCCTGTGAAGTGCAGGTGCAGCTCCATGCCTCCTGCTGCTGCTGCCCAGAGCAGATGGGTTGCCAACCCCTGGACTAAGCTAATTACTGGGCTGGGGCACCTTCCTTATGAGGAAAGGCTATTTGGGCCTCTTCAGCCTAGAAAAGAGGCGCCTGAGGGGGGACGTGATTGAGACATACAAAATTATACAGGGGATGGACAGAGACAGAGTGGATAGAGAGATGCTCTTTACACTCGCACAAAACACCAGAACCAGGGGACATCCACTAAAATTGAGTGTTGGGAGGGTTAGGACAGACAAAAGGAAATATGTCTTTACTCAGCATGTGGTTGGTCTGTGGAACTCCTTGCCACAGGATGTGTTGATGGCCTAGATGCTTTTAAAAGGGGATTGGACAAATTTCCAAAGTCCATCACAGGTTACAAGCCATGACATGTATGGTGCAATCTCCTGATTTTAAAAATGGGCTACGTCAGAATGCCAGATGCAAGGGAGGACACCTGGATGAGGTTTCTTGTTATCTGGTGTGCTCCCTGGGGCATTTGGTGGGCTGCTGTGAGATACAGGAAGCTGGACTAGATGGGCCTATGGCCTGATCCAGTGGGGCTGTTCTTATGTTCTTATGCAGCCCTGATCCCCTCCCCTATTTTAACAGTAATTATTGCCTACTCTTTATTCTATAATTTCAGGGAACAAATGTTCCCTGCCCCCCCCCCACAGGATGCAGTGCATGCCCTATTGGTACAGCTGCACTGGCACTGGAAAATTGGATAGGATTAGGTCCTAAGTCCTCTTAACTGTAACTTTCCAGCACCAAGACCTGGAGGTTTCCTTGTGACAACAAAATGTTTGTTCCCTTACCTCAGGGCTGCATTGGCTCTGGAAAGTTGGATATCCCTTAGGATGCAATCCTACTCACACCTGGGAAGCAAGCCCAATTGACTATAGAATGTGATTTGCTCCTGTGTAGGCTTGCATAGGATTGGGCTGCTATTCCCAGTGTGCTGAGGATGGTACAGTTAGCATTGCTCCTTCTCTTGAAGAAAAGTTCCTTTAGGTTATTCTCCCTCCCCCCATGCAAGTGAAATGCCAGGCTGACTAGAAATTGAAGATTTTTTGAACAAGTTTGCAAATTGGGTTTAGGTCTTATCACCTAATGAAAAAGAACTGGAGAAGCACTGGGAAGAACTTGTGATCAGGGTGAACCTCAAAACCTGCAAGGCTTGTTACATGTGCAGTTAATTTTCATTTTTGGGCTGGGTTGTGGGTGCTGGGCACCTACACAGCTGCAACACTTTCTAAGGACTGTGGTGGGGAGGTTCTGCCTCACCTGCCTCCCCTCCCACTGCAGGCCCCTGCTTTGCACTCCCTGGTCAGTAGCAGCCCTCAAACTTGTGGGAGACTCGCCACTAGAGTAGACCAAAGTGATGGGTATCTGCTGTTGCCTGTCAGAAAGCAACCTAGAAAAATAGTCCCCTCATAATACCTTTTTGCTCATTAGTGAAACTGTCCTTCAAGGCTGCCATTCTCTCTCAAACCCTGGAAGTCAACAACTCCCCTTGAACTTGTTGGGCTTCTGAGTAGACGTGCATTGGATTGCAGAGTTGGAAGTTGGAGGGGGAAGCTTTAGAGTTCACTGGAATTCTTTTTGGGGCTGGGTGGTAAAAGCAATAGAGCAGCATTTCTCAACCAGTAGTACTCATACCACCAGTGGTACTTGAGGTGGTGCCCAGTGGTACTCATGGCAGGACCCCCCCCCCCCAGACCTCCACTGCCTGGCAGTGAGACCAGCAATACGATGCAACAAACAGTGGTAGGAGGCTCAGTTCTGCTTTTCTTGCACTCAAAAAAGCCTTCCCATCTACCCTGGGAGCCCAATCCTATGCATGTCTACTCAGAAGTAAGTTCCATTATAGTCAATGGGACTTACTACCAGGAAAAAGTGGATAGGATTGTAGCCTGAGCCTCTCTCTTACCGTGGTTTGTTGCATCATGTCTGGCCTCTTAGTATGGAAATAACTGGTGATAAAGTCATTCCAGTTACTTCCAGTTGTACTTCCCAGAGGTGGGCCATGCAAAATGGTACAGCGGGCGAGAGGCAGATGCTGAGGAATGCTGTAATAGAACAAAAAAGAAGGGGAGATATAAAGATGTTACTATGCTGTTGTTGCTTTTGGTTGATGATGAGGTGTCAGACTATGTGCTCAGTGCACTTTTGCTGACCAGATGTTCACCACTAAAAGTGAACCAGATCCTTGAGAGGATTGACTGCTCTGGTAAAAATCACCAAGTTCCCACTGAGAAGGAAGGTGGCCCAGCTCAAAGCCCAGTGCAGCAAGTTGGTTTGTGCAGATGTGAAGGTGCTATGCTGCTGTGGTGTCTCCAGAGGTTGGTAACCTGGAGCCCTGGCAGTTCCCACCTCCTCTTCTTGGTGCCTTCCTGATTTCATTATACAACTGCCTTGAGAATTCAAGAAAAAATGTCCATTTGAAGTGTGCATGTCAGCCGCATGTTTATCCTCCTTGGAAACTAGTGGCCAGAGGCCTGTAAGTATAACTATAGAGGACAGAATTGCAGCCTTGCAATTTGGATTTAGACATTGGGTTACAGTAACTTGGTTAAACTTACAGTGCAATCCTATGACTGTCTACTCAGAAGTAAGTCCCATTATGTTCAATGGGACTTACTCCCAGGAAAGTGTGTACTGTACAGTATAGGAGTGCAGCTGTAGTCTTTCAACTTCCTTTGCAGCAGACAATTGAAGCTGAGTTGCTCATTATCTAATTGATTATCTATCTAGTTGCTAGTAGATAGCAACTACTAATAGATAGATTATCTATCAGTTAACTATCTATCTAGTATCTATCTAATTGATAATCTATCTAATTGATAATCTATCTATCTAGTTGCTCAGGGTATCTAATAGCTCCAAGAGGAAGTTCCATAGTTTATCTGGAACTCTGACACATTTTATTATAGAACGAATCAGATGTGACTGGGACAAATAGATCAATTCAATTCCTATTGATAACACAGGCCTACAAAATTGAGGGTCTGAAAAGTTTTTCCCAAACTTTATGTTGGTGTGATATGAATTTGGGGTGCCAATTCCAAAAATGGCATCCATTTTGCCCTATCACGTCTAGTTTTGGAGTTATAGTATAGCCTCATTAGTGAATGGTTCAAGCAGCTTCCTCATGAGGAAGACATGGTGTAGAGTTGAACCATTCACTAAAGGTGAACCTTTAGTGAACCATTCACTTGAACCATTCACTAAAGAGGCTATGCCGTGTCTTTTGAATCAGCACCCCAAATATACCCAGGAATTGGTGTAACGTTTAAGGAAGCAAAATGTGTGTTGGCCTGTGTAATGATTATACTAAACTTTACACAAAGCACAAAGCAAGGCTGGCCTTTCCTTCACTGCCACTCCTGCATCACAGACATGTAACAGCAAGCAGTGCAGGGAGCCCTCAGCCTGCAGGTCACGTGAGAGGTCAAACAGTCGCCCTTACGCTGAGAGCAGTTGTGTCGGGCCAGTATGGGTTCCACCAAGTCCCCAGAGGGCCAGATTTTCATTGGATACCTGGGGGCTTCCCGCAGGCCGGATTAGGGGTCCCTGAGGGCCATGAATGGCTCCCAGGCCAGGGTTTGGGCACCCCTGTATTAAAGGAACAGGATTTTCCAGTAATTAGTTAGCTGCATTAGAAATGAGCCTGATCAAAGCGATCCTAAGGAACAGTCAGATGTTTTAAATAAATAATAATATATCATTCTCTCTCTCTCTCTCTCTCTCTCTCTCTCTCTCTCTCTATATATATATATATATATATATATATATATATATATATATATATATATATATATAATAACACCTTGGTTGTTAGTTTATAAATGATATATTTGTGTAATTTTTTCTATTGCAGTCTATTTCATTCTTTGTTGTGCTAGGCATGTACTTATCAGAAAACTGAACTTTGTTTATAACTGTGCATGTATTTACCAGGAAGGTGAATTGTATTTCAAAAAAACTAAAGTGTTTCTCTCACTGACTTCATTCATCATTAGAAATATTAAAATAAAATATTACAATAAGCCAAAGGCAATGACATATCCCTGTGGAACTGCAGAGCAACAGAGGTGTTTCAGTGTCTGAAAGAGTCACTTCTTTCTATTGTCAGCACAAGATTTCTACGAGTTTGGTGACAGTTTGCAAAATTGTCAGAAAATGTTTTGGTTTTTTTTAAATCGATTAAAACTAATCTGATTGTTATAGAGTTACAATGGTGCAAAAGGCTCACTGGCAACAGATGCTCTGGAGTTGCCAGCCTGAATGGCCAGAGGTGATTCATGCCCACCAAGGCTGCATTTAAGTGGGTAAGGTGGTTGCAAGGGTGAATCTTTTTATGTTTTTAAATGTGTTTTTTACATGTTGTTAGCCGCCCTGGGTCCCTTTAGGGAGAAGGGCGGGATATAAATAAAGTTTATTATTATTATTATTATTATTATTATTATTATTATTATTATCTTGTGTTTCATGGGCAGGGATGAAGAGGCTCAGGAGGGGGAGGGCAAAGGTAGTTCAGGGGATGAAGGATGTAGATCCTGATGACAATGACTTGCACTGGGATTCCATTCCCTCTTTCAATCTCTGACACCCACTTCCTCTCCTTGCCAATATAGCTGACATAGGCTAAGGAGACTCATAGGCAATAGGGTGGCCTACGGGGGAGTAAGTAAAAAATATTTTTGCTTATGACTTTCTGGACATCCAGTTGCCCTCTCCCTCCCCATACCATGCAATGTATGCTCCATTGGCTTGTCTGCACCTTGCAGACTAGCAGGAGATAGGATGGGCCCATGAATTTCATCCCTGAAGGAGCCCACAAATTCTGCTTCAACCAGCTGAAGGAGATGATCTAGAAAAGGCTATAAAGGCATTTATGTAAAATTAACTGCCCTTGCCCTCCCCCTGATCTTCCCCAAAACGTCCCCACCCATAACAACCCCACTGCCAACTTACCATAAGCTTCTGGAGCCTCTGCTGAGCACACCCACATGTGGCAATATCCTGGAAACAAGGGACACTCACCCAACTTTCGCACCACAATAAAGGACCTTCTGCCAGAAGCATATTAATTTCCCATGGATACTAAACACAGGAGGAAATATGGAAAAGTGTAAGTAAGGTAATACCATTGTTAAGATCAACCAATATATCATCAAATAGTGAGCAACAGAGTATCAAAGGGACATTATTTCAACCCAAGCATCTCCGTGGCCCTCCTTATTCTCCGTCTTGGTTGCGGAGGGAATGCAGGAGCCAATATACTTCATTTATACCTTTCTTGTTGTGGTACAGATAAGTTAAACAGCAGCCTTTCTGGCTGTGGTGCTAGTGACAATTCATGATCTATTACCATTGATACAATTTTCTGAGCCTCAGTGTTAATCTCATTTCAGAATCGGGATTACGAATTACCAGCATGCCCTGTCCTTGATATTTGCCATTCATGAGATCAATCAAAATTCTGAACTCTTGCCCAACACCACTTTGGGATTCCATATCTATGACAACTTATTTGATTCAAGTGCCACCTATCAGAGCATCCTGGACCTCCTCTTCACTCGGCCGCAACGTGATCTCAATTACAAGTGTGATCGGAAAAATGTGTTGTCTATCATTGGGGGATTCACTCAAGAAAACTCCCTCCAAATGGCCAATATGTTCAATGTCTACAAGATTCCACAGGTATGTGTACATGTCTTTAGTGTAATGGGGCACTCGGAATGCCGTTCAATTGTACAGCAATGGAAGAGGCTCTCTTAAGGTTTGACTGTTATTTATAAGCATGGACATTTTGTTCCTCACACATTTCTTTTTGAATGCAAGGCAGCTGTAGCATGTGGATCCCTTCTGCTGTGGACACCCAGACCGCTTCAGGGCAGGCAGACTGGTGTGGAGGGTGGTTCATGGGCAGGGAGAGGGAGAAACCAGGGCGTGTGGAAGGAAGGAGGAGGCAGATCCAATGTCAGTAACTTTCACAGGTTCCTATCCTTCATTTTGCAACCTGACATATCCCCTGGCTCTCCTTGGACTTCCACCAGCCAAATGGCTCACGCAGGACAGAGGAGACCCATAGATAATCGGACAGCCTATCAGGAGGCAAGTAAAAATATACTCACCTCCTGTAGACTGTCTGATCTCCCCCCACCCACCATTGCATGCAGCATGCTCCATTGACATGGCTACATACTGTAACATGGGGGGGGCTGCAGTATACCTTTCACTGGTTGGATGAAAACATACAGACAAACAAACAAAAAGAGTAGTTTTAAATCAAGGAAATGTAACGCCCAATCTTATGCAGGTCTTCTCAAAAGGAAGTCACACTGAGTTCAGTGAAACTTACAGTCCAATTCAAATCGGGGCTGTCCACAGCATGCTGTGAGCTGCATGCTGTGAGCCAGCAGGTGACTAGGCAGCAGGGCCTAGGAGAGTGGGGTAAAGAGGGTAATTTGTACCCCGGCCCAGGGTCAAAAAGGGGGCCCAGGAGCCAAAGGAGGGGGCCCAGACGTTTCCTGGGATCTTACATTTTCCTATGTACTCAGACTTATTGCCTGCACGGGTAGCCCGGGTAGTGCTGACACTACCACGAGTGTGTGGCTGCAACTACTGCAGCTACTGGCAAGCCATATATGCTGGGCTGAGGAAATGCATACATGACACTCCTTAACACAGTGTCAAGTGCCCTTTTCAAAGGGGCCCAAAAGACACTTTGTACCCCCGATGAAATTCCTCTCAGAGGCCCTGCTAGGTAGCCCAGGAAAGGTAAGTCAAGACATGTTTTACTTAACACCCTTTAGGTTGCCTGGCCTCCATAGGTCTTTTCAGACCTATGCCAATTCTTTTATTGGCAATTGTCTGAGGAGCCTCAGGGATGGCTCCAGGCTGGGGCAGAAAGCGTACAATTCGGCATATCCCGCTGCTGTCGAGATCCAGCCCTCTGGATTTCTCTTTCCACAGGGAGGCCTCAGAGTCCCATGGGGAGGGAGTTCCAATGACCAATGTCCGCTGCTGTCAGGGAGAGAGAACTGCTTCAGTGGGCCAGTCCAACCCTCAATCTCTACTTGACCAAGAGCCATACTCAGAGTTAGCTTCCCATCAAGACCCAGGAAAGGAGGCTAAAGGGGGTAATTTGTACCCAGGCCTAGGGTTCAAAAGGGGGCCCAGGGCCAAAGGAGGGGGCCCAGAAATTTCCTGGGATATTACATTTTCCTATCTCACCTAGACTTGCTGCCCATGTGGGATGCTGGGGGCACTACTGCAGGCAGCACACTGGTGGCTACTGCAGCAAGCCATATGCACCATGCCCAGGAATGCATACATGACAGTCATTAACAGAGTGTCACATCAGGAAGGAAACGGACCTGCTACAGTAGATTTGGCTTGTGGATCTGCCTATCATGAAGGAGTGTATAGGAGCTCAGCCACACAGTGGCCGGACTACAGCACCTGCAGAAGTTAGTTTTGGTGTACACAGGGCACTTTCCATTCTCATGTGAGTCTAAATATGATGATGCTAATTTTCTGCAATGATTTTCTATACGCAAAAGATTTTAGAGAAACTTAAGAGCGTGTTTGATTTTCCATATTACTGTATCTAGCTGTCGATGCTGCATGAAAGGGTAGACCTGGGTTCTGCATCAGGAAGCCTGGTAGACCAGTCTCCAAAGATGATTGGCTGTTATTACCCTTCTCCTATCCTGTTTTGCCCCTCCCTGACCCTGTTCTGCCAATCCCCGTCGCCCTCTCTGTTTCACCCCTCTCCTCCTCCTTGGGAGAGGCCTAAGAGAAAGTTTGTACCCCCTGATAAAATTCCTCTCAGAGGCCCTGCTCTCTGGGTGTTAGCAAGCTCTTCTAATTGCCCCTCCCACCCTTCCTATTCCTCCTTTTCATTCCATCCTAGCTGTGCCTTAGGCCATTCCCACTTAAAAGGCCTTTCACCTGCCACTTCCCATTCACCATGGCTTGTTCATTTAGATGTTCTCAGCAGCAAAGTTCTGGTTATTGGAGGAGCACCAGTGGCCCATGCTGGTACCAAAGGCAACAAGTACAGGAAAGGAGTACAGGTAAGGAACAATGAGTGGAAGTCCAGCCATGTAAGTAGCAGCCCATGGCAAACCCATGGTGAGCAAGGTCCCAAATATCACCAGTTCAGTTCAAGGCCAGGCAGATTTTTCCCTGTTCGGATGTTAATTCTCTCTTTTCCCTGACTTGGTTCTGTTCTGTAGCTGACTTTGGCCGAAATCCTAATCAACTCTCCAGCACTGGCATAGTGGTGCCAGTGGGACGTGTGCTGCATCCTGCAGTTGAGGGGCACTCACGGAGGCCTCCTCAAAGTAAGGGAATGCTTGTTCCCTTACCTCGGAGCTGCATTGCCCTTATGTCAGTGCTGGAAAGTGGGTGAGGGCTGCGCCCTTTGTGTAATAATTTTTTTAATCATTTGATTAGGATTGACGTATGTCATAATGGTGCAGCAAATGCATGCTGGGCCCATAACCCAGTGACTGATGGATCAAAACCATTCTCTACTCAGTTGACCATGAAGTCATTTTTTGCCTTTGTTAGTTGGGCAAAGAGCACCTTTTAAAGTTGTGTCTAGCAGCGGGAGAGCAACTGCCCCCTCCACCCCAGCATGGCATCTTTTTCAGTGGCTATTGCTGGTGTCTCTTTTCCATTTCCTTTTACACTGTGAGCCCTGTTGGGGACAGGGAGCCATTTATTAATTTGTTTTGCTACGCAAACCGCATTCTGAATTGCTTTTTGCTGAAAAGTGGTATACAAA